>NW_024412449.1:2930457-3054187 GCF_014898765.1 Herpailurus yagouaroundi | reverse complement strand
AAAAAAAAAAAAAAGAGGTTAGAGTGGGAGAGAGCCAAAGCATAAGAGAATGTTGAGAACTGAGAACAAACTAAGGGTTGATGGGGGGTGGGAGGGAGGGGAGGGTGGGTGATGGGTATTGAGGAGGGCACCTTTTGGGATGAGCACTGGGTGTTGTATGGAAACCAATTTGACAATAAATTTCATATATAAATAAAAAAAATAAATAAAAATGGAAAAAAAAAGAGTATTGGGGGTAGAAGGTACAGGATCCCAGAAAACCACAAGTGGGGACAGGGACAGAGCCCTGGAAGCTCAGTACTCAGCAGCTTAGGGCTCTCCATGTGTTACACACACACAAAGTGGACTGGACTGAGGCTCACACTTAGGCAGAGAACAGGGGCCCCAGAACAGGAGCACAGTCCTCTGCCCAAAGGCAGATACCTGAAAAACTGCTATGCTCCTGAGCTGGTTGAGAGGCCTTGCTCTTCAGATCACCCAGCAGCTCAGGCTATGGGAAGGGGAGATGCCAGGACCATAGATGAAGTAGGGCAAAAATGAAAGAAAGTCTAGTTTAATTTCTTTTCACAAATGAACAAACAACCAAAACGTACAATATGAAGTGCAACAGAGAAATGAATAAAATTACGTCTTCCAAAAATTATTTACCACAAGAGACAGAAGAAACCTTTAGAAACATGCTTGATGTTTCGATACCATGAAAGAAGATCTGGTCTCTATAAGGTACACCAAAAGACCCACAAATGGAAACCGGGTTAAGAGAAAACCTGGGATGCACAGGAACTAGATAAAATTTTCAAAGTCACAACAGAATGCAAAATAAAATAGAAAAAGATTTTGAATTCCCCTAAATAGCAGTGATCAGCAAGATGGACTCACCATAAAAAATAAACAATTAAAAGCTGTGATATAGAGAACACACTGGAGAAAATCTCCAAGATTAGAGAAGAGGAGAGAGGGGAAAAGAATGATGAAAGGGAGGTGATAACACGGAAACAGATTGAACATCAGATCACAAGATGGTTGGTACCCAGAGCAAGAAGCTTATCCTGGTCTAGCACCTATGGGACCATTCTAATGTACGAGACCACTCGTAGGCAAGAAGGGTCCCTGCTCTGGCCCCTCACTTTGGAGAGCCCTGCTGTGACTCTCCACTGGCCATGACCCTCTTCCTAAAGCAAAGAGTCCAGTGTCTAGAGGATGAGCCCGCTCTCAGCTTGACCACACCCTGCACTCGGGATAGCACCTCGGTATCCTGAATTAAATTCTTCACCCAGGCAGCCTGAGTCGGCTTCCCAGATTTGAGCGGCCCTCTTCCCTGGACCCATTCTCCGAAAGTCAGACCACTCCTACGGTGTGGTCCCAGGCTTGAACTGCTTGCAGGGCTTACAGACAGAGCTTAGATGTGCACGTTGGGATACCCACTGTGTGCATGCAGTGACCCTTGCAGCGTGAGTCAAAGCCAGGAATGGGAAGGGAAAGAGAGGCAGTCTGGAGGCTGGGGGTCCTTGTCGGCTTTCCCGGAAATACCATATTCTCAGAACTCAGAGGAGGCTGAGAATTCCTATTTCAGTCCAGGCTTCTAGGTGCCTATGAAGGTATATTTGTGCAGGGTGGAGGAAGAACATATTTTATTTAAGAGTATATTAGCATGATTTATAACTTTTAAATATTTAAGCACATGATATGTGGTCCTTCATTTGTGCTCTTACCCTGCCCTCAGAGTTATAAGAAAGGCAGGGCTTGCCAGTTGTATTACTGTTCCTGATGATCAGCTCCCCAGGTCGCCTATATTAAGAAATGTAACCTTTAGCACTTCTTGTCCAGAGAGCTGCAGTCAGCTTCTTTTATGGAAAAGGAAGAGAAAGCTTTCTGGTAGGGCACCTGGCTACAGCTAGAACCAGGAGCTGTGACATCAAGACTCAGTAGCTCTCTCTCTTTCCCTTTGAGGTTTGGCCTAGAAAGGCAGGAAGACCCGAGAGCCAAATCCCATGCCATGAACTGCTGTCTGAGGTGACAGCCAGAGCAGAGGATTCCACCTCCACTGCCACGCTCTGGACATCGCCTTCAGGGTAGCTGACCTGCTCGTGCTTTCCGCTGGCGAGACTCAGTTGCTTAATTCCTAAATGTTGTGGTGCCCAGTCAGTGGCATTTTGCTTCTGGTTGCACAGGTCTGCTACAGCAAAATCCACCTCCTCATGCCGGGAGCATGTTAACAATTTTAACCCACAGGGCCCTGATCAGTTCTGCTGAGTACCTTCCCCTGAGCATAATGTTGGGGAGAGCTCTTGCTGCTCTGTATGGTGACGCCTGTGTGTGGCCAATACAGGAACTTCCGTGCGAGGCCACCCCTGATACATCACCAGGGGCAGTGGAAGGGTATGGACTGGGCTTCTGGACTTGCCACTATTACTCACAGATGGGTACTGGTGAAGGTTAACTTTACGTGTCAGCTTGGCTAGGCTATGGTGTCCAGTTGTTTGGTCAAACACCAGCCTGGATGTTGCTGTGAAAGTATTTTTCAGTTGTGATTAACATTTTTTTAATTTTTTTAAAATTTACATCCAAATTAGTTAGCATATAATGCAACAGTGATTTTAGGAGTAGATTCCTTAGTGCCCCTTAACCATTTAGACCATCTCCTACTCCCACAACCCCTCCAGTAACCCTCAGTTTGTTCTCCATATTTATGAGTCTCTTCTGTTTTGTCCCCCTCCCTGTTTTTATATGATTTTTGTTTCCCTTCCCTTATGTTCATCTGTTTTGTCTGTTAAAGTCCTCATATGAGTGAAGTCATATGATTTTTGTCTTTCTCTGACTGACTAATTTCACTTAGCATAATACCCTCCAGTTCCATCCATGTAGTTGCAAATGGCACGGTTTCATTCTTTTTGATTGCCAAGTAATACTCCATTGTAATATATATACCACCAGATGTGATTAACATTTAAATCACTTGACTCTGAGCAAAGTAGACTACCCTCCATGATGTGGGTGGACTTCATTCAATGAGCTGAAGACTGACCAGAGACTGAGATTTCCCTAAGAAGAAGGTATTATCCTCAAGAATGCAACATAGTATATAGATACAGTATATATATATATATATATATATATATACATATATATAGTGTATATATATGTATATGTGTGTATATATATGTATGTATATGTACTGTATATGTACTATATATATGTATGTGTGCATGTCCTATTGGTCTATTTCTCTATGAAACTCTAATACAGTACTCAAGCATTACATTCTGGCAGTGGGTTGGGGGTACTGTTTGTAGCCCAACCTGTACAGCAGGGCACCTTGCTTGACCAAAACTCTTTCGAATCAGATCAAAGCCCCAGACCAAAGGCTGACAGTCAAGACCATTCTCCATGCTCAGTAAGCCCTAGAAATGTAGGAACCGGATTTCACATTGGTGTCCTGGCATAAGGCCAGGCAAGCAGAAGGGGTCCAGAAGGGAAGCTGCTACCACTTCCTGTTCGGCTCACTTCTAGACAACCTGGTCACAGGGCATGGGACAACAGGCCAGCTCTAGGAGTCACCCTTTGATGAGGAGGGAATTTCCACTGTGCCGGGCCAGGCTTCCACTGGCCATGGGCCTTGGCAGGGCTGAGCCTCATGGTAGCTGGTTATGAAAGCTGGCAGCTAGGGAGGGCTGGAGACAAGGAACCAGCAGAGCTGGATTGGGGGTTGGTGAGGTTCCCAGTGGCATCCACGGAGGATGGGCCGAGTCCAGGTCAGCTTAACCCAGACTCGCTACTATGTGGGTGGGAGAAGAGCTGCAGCCAGAATAATAATGTGGCATCTGACTGGGTTTCCTGAGACTTAGTTTCCTCATCAGGAAAGTGGGACTAATAATATCTCAAGGCAGAGCAATGAGAACTTAAAAGGGTGACATTTACTCTCTCTCTTTAAAAATAAATATGGGGCGCCTAGGTGGCTCAGTCGGTTGAGCGTCCGACTTTGGCTCAGGTCATGATCTTGTGGTTCATGGGTTTGAGCTGCACGTCAGGCTCTGTGCTGACAGCTTAGAGCCCGGAGCCTGCTTCAGATTCTGGGTCTCCCTCTCTCTCTGTCCCTCCCCTGCTCGTGTTCTTTCTGTCTCTTGTCTCTCAACAATAAATAAGTGTTAAGAAACAATTTTTTAATAAATAAACTTAAAAAGTGATTTTTAAAAAGGGGGTGCCTGGGTGGCTCAGTTAAGTGACTGACTCTTGGTTTCAGCTCAGGTCGCGATCTCAGGGTTCGTGAATTCAAGCCCCACGTCAGGCTCTGTGCTGACAGTGCAGAAAGAATTTGAAAGGGTGACATTTGTGTGGAAGTGCCAGGCACACTGCTTGTGTCCAAAAATGTCAGTGTCCTTCCTTCTCCCAGAAAGGATGGGACATCCACCATGAGGGGTGAAGTGAGCGGGCTCTGGAGTGCTTTGTGAACCTGCACCTGCATCTTCCTCTGTAAGGTGAGATCTCTCCCCACAGAATTATCACAAGGACCCATGTAGAGTACTTTGCAGAGTATGCCTTCAGTAAATGCTGGAAAAAGAAACCTGTGTGACCCCCGCTCTTCAGGATGACACAGAAACAACCGATATAGGTTTAATTTTCTCTTGTGACATTGCAGGAGGGAAGAGAAGCAAATAGCTGTGGTATGATTTGCAAGGTGGTGCCAGCCCTGCTCTGGAGAACTGCATCTGGTCAGCATTGAGTGCTGGCCTCCGGCTGAAACCTTCAGCCTATAATACTGCACTTTGCCACCTGCCGCCCATGCTTATTAGTCTGAGGCAGTGAGAGGACATGCCTAATGACACACATAGCCCTGTGTGCAGACCAGGAGGGCCTGAGGCTTATTCCAAAACCACTGTCCATCCAGAGGATGGAGCCAGCCTGGCCAGTTCATTCTCCAGGCTGGAAAGGGAGGCCTGTGGCTGTGGAGAGATGGCTCTGACCTCTTTTGTCTTGCTCAGCCTAGGAGGATGTGTCTTCCTACACACAGAACTATTCTCTTGCTCTTCTTCAATCAACAGTTTTAGAAATCCTCCTGATTCTGAATATGTATTGGGGCAGGGGGGAAACTTATTTTTTTTTAATATTTATTTATTTTTCAGAGAGAGACAGAGTGTGAGCTGGGGAGGAGCAGAGAGAGAGGGAAGCACGTAATCCAAAGCAGGCTCCAGGCTCTGAGCTGTCGGCACAGAGCCAGATGCAGGGCTCCAACCCACGAACCATGAGATCATGACCTGAGCCAAAGGCACACACTTAACCAACTGAGCCACCCAGGTGCCCCAGGGAGGAGGGCAATTTAGAAGCATATCTCCCCTGAGGAGGGTGCATCCTGTTCAAGGACACTCCCTTCCAGATATACAAGACTGGCCAGGAGTTCAATTGGAAAGGAGGCACTAGCCACTGGGGAAGCAAAGAGGAGAAAGAAAGAGTGAGAAGCAGTGCTCCCAGCTGAGGAAAGAGCTGAGAAATATTTGAGGGACAGGAACATCTAGGATCTATAAGTTATGTACCTTTTTTTAATGTATCCAAAATCATCAGTGAGGTCTGCGAGATGCATAGTTCCATATGTGAGTTCATGTGTGTGTAAGTTTAGAAAAGCGATGAGTTCCACACCTGATAAACATGGTGTGGACACAAGTCCACACGGGATTACAGAAATCAATCATGGAATGGGGATTCACATCCATATTCCCCAGAGCTTAAGAGACCAGGAGATCCGGGCTGACATGAAATATGAACCAGGTTTAGTCGGATGCTCACCTCACAGAGCCCAGGTCTTGCAAATCTGCTCAATCTTTTTTGGGGTAAAGCTTTAAGCAGCCGCTCCCTTGCTCAGCTTTGCCTTATTCTGATCTTGCTCTCCAAGGTGAACAGCCATGTCTACAAATGAAGCCAGTTGTCGTGAATGCCAGGATCCCTATCTCGGCAGATGGAAATCAGACTTGTCCCTTGAAATGCTCCCAGGATTCCAAGGAGAGCAGGCCTGGAGCTGTTCGAAAGAGGCCTCCTGTACCAGCTGGCTGCCTTCTTTCTTGCAACAAAGAGCTTTATTTGGAACTATCTAGACTCCCATTGTCTTACAAAGTAACTAGCAACCCAGAATGTTCTTGAATTATCCCTTTGCCTCTCCATCCAATCTCCGACAAACACCTAATACTCCTAGGCCTGCTATGGTGTAGAAAGCTGAGCACTTTCTCAGGGGCTGCTCATTTCTTCCTATTTTCAAATTAACCACACTACAAAAAGTCCCCACAGCTATAGAGTTGATAACAACAGTGAACAGATATTTGACAGACACTCTGCTGGGCCTTTTGAACAGACTGTCCCATTTCATGCTTACAGTGCCCCTATGCAGAGGTGCAATTATTGTACCTGTATTGAAAATTATTCCCATTTTCACAGACAAGAAACTGATGAAATTCAAGTTCTACTGACATATCTCCATCACTTACTTGGCATCAGACTACATGCCTTCACTTTAATCATCAATTCTTTTTAAAAAATAATAATAATTTCTTGAATACCTACCATGTGAGTCAATACTGTTATTCTTATGTTAAATACTGTTATTCTTATGATAAACCAAGCTGGAAGTAGTGAATTGAAATCATCCAGGGTTACTTGGTACATGGGAGATTTTCATGATTGTGCCTGAGGAGTGGATCTATGCGAAATCTTGAGTTACAAGTGGTCAATAATGGTCCATTTTAATCAGGATTTCAACAAAAGACAAGATTTCTGGAATGTCACACAAACAACATTGGCAAGAAAAGAGAGGTAGAAATAGACCAGGCAGCCAGAAAGCCAGTGGCTTCCCAAGTCCAAGGTATTCAGTTTGAGAGAATAAAGGAATCATTCCATTTCAAGGTGTAATTGAGTTTCTTTTTTTAGAGGATCATTATGTACCAAACCCCAGGCCAGATTTCACTCTTCCTGTGAAAGCCCAGTCTGTGTTTGCATTTGTAATCTTTTCCCGTGACAGAGGATCCAGGGCCCAATGGAGTTGGTACAACACTTGTGCAGCCCTTGGCAGTTGGGAGAGGAGGTACCAACCACACAGAACTAGGGATCCCACTCTGTCACTGAGGCTGGCCCAAAAGATGTAGCAGAATGAGCTAGAACAGTGTCTCAAAAACTACAGCTCTTTGAGGCTCTGCAGTACTTTCCAGTTGCAAGAGGCAACCATTTCTAGGGCAATGCATGGCCAACAATTTGACCCATCACAAATTGGTGGGGGGGTTATGACAGGATCAGCCCTCTGTCTCCATTTCTGATGGGGAGAGACAGCTACTCCCTCACTCGCTTCAGGGCCACTTCAAGGCATTGAAGGATTCATGATGGTATAAAACCAGATGCTGTAAGGCTGATGATTTCACTACAGTCTTCCTCCTATGTGTGTCAGTCAATAGCTCCCTGACCTCAAAAGTCCTAAAAACAGTGCCTGATGACTGAGAGCCGCCCCCTCTGCCCCCGTGTCTCTCCCTCCTTCTCTCTCTCTCTCTCTCTCTCTCTCTCTCATCAGCCGGCAGTTTCTAGATCATTAACATTCTGGATTACATTAGATTAGAAAGGCATTTCAGACAATTCGAAGTCAAAGCCATGGGCCTGATGGGCCTAGCCCCAGGATGAATTAACCACACTTCCTCATCACATCTTGGGTGATCAGTTCTCTAAATGACATAATTAAGGTTTGTGACACTGGAGACTACACTCCAAGAGGGTCTGTCTCTACTTGCAACCATGCTGAGCTATATGTTACAGTGAAGTCTGTTGGAGACCCTGGTTTGTGGGGGTTAAGAACATGGAGTCGCGAGTCATCTAGAACGAGGTTTTCATCCAAACTCTATTAGTTGTGAGACTTTAAACAAGTTACTTAATTTTTCTACGTCTGTTTCTTCATCTGTGTGAGGGCAATGGAAAAAGATAGTATAGGAAAGTGAGAAACTAGGAAGGGTCTGGGATTTTGCACTAACAAGTTAGCCTGCTTTTCATTTTGTTAATGTTTATTTACTTATTTAGAGAGAGCAGGGGAGGGGCAGAGAGAGAGGGAGAAAGAATCACAAGGAGGCTCTGCACTGCCAGCAGGGAGCCCAACTTGGGGCTTGAACTCACGAACCGTGAGATCATGACCTGAGCTGAAACCAAGAGCCAGATGCTTAACCAACTGAGCCAGCCAGGCACCCCTAGCCTGCCTTGCATTTTACTTAAAGAAAAATCCAAACTCCCCAGGGTTGCCCACAGACCTCTGCATGATCAACTTAGCTCTACTCTTCAAGCCACCCTGGCACCCCTTCTATTCTAGAACACATCTGATTTTTTTTTTTTCCCGCCTCAAAACCTTTTCTCAATATTGTTATCTGCCTGGACTAATCCAGATTTTGGGCATGAAAGTCACATCCTCAGAAAGCCTTTATTGGCCACCCTTATCTAAAAGGCCTCATCCCCTCCCTCACCCTACTGGTCAGTATTGGCTATCTTTATTTCCTTTCAAACATTTTGGGGGTCAATGAAGTGGTCAGCTCTCAGGGACCTGCAGAGCCTAGGGAAGGCACAAGATTAAATACTGCACTTTGAGGGTGGAATGAACAGGGGGTACCTATTTTTAAAATGCAAACACCCCTGGGGCTCCTGGGTGGCTCAGTCAGTTAGGCATCCAACTTTAGCTCAGGTCATGATCTCACGGTTTGCGGGTTCAAGCCCTGTGTCGGGCTCTGTGCTGACAGCTCAGAACTTGGAGCCTGCTTCAGATTCTGTGTCTCCTCTCTCTCTGCCCCTCCCATGCTCATACTCTGTCTCTCAATAATAAATAAATGTAAAATTAAATTAAATTAAATTTAAAAAATGCAAAAACCCCTGAGAAGGCACAAATTGATAAGCTCACCAAGTTCCTCTCATGCCCATAGGAGAAGCTTCTGGCCTTAAGTGCCCTGAGCATGGATGGAAGGGGATGGAACGCTGCCTCCCTAAAATAATGAATTTGAATTTCTGACATAAACCCCCACTCCTACCCACCCCTGAGGCACTGAACTGCAAACATGGAGCCCAAGCATTTTTAAGTGGTGCTGGACTTTAACCTGCAAATGCATATTGGTGATATCCATATATTCATTTTCTTGTGGCTGCTGTAACAAAGTATCATAAACTTGTGTGGTGTTTAGGAGGCATTTAAAGCCCCACTGCCTGGCTTTAAAGCCCAGAAATTTATCCTCCTATGGTTCTGGGGTTTAGAAGTTCAAAATCAGTATCACTGGGCCAAAATCAAAAGGTTGGCAGGGCCGTGCTTACTGTAGAGTCTAGGAGAGAATTTGTTCCTTGCCTTTTCCAGTTTCTGGCGGCTGCCGGTAGCCACATGCCTCCAATCTCTGAGGTCAGCATCCTCAAATCTATTTTATTGTCACATCACCTTCTCTTCTCAGCCTTGGACACCAGATGGTATCAAATATCTCTCTGCCCATCTCTCACAAAGATACGTGTGACTGTGTTTAGTGCCCACCCAGATAATCCAGGATAATCTCCCCCTCTCAAAGTCCTTAATGCAATCACATCTCTTGTGACACATAAGGTAACATTCACAGGTTCCAGGGATTAGGACACGGATACCTCTCAGGGAGCCATATTTCAGCCAACCGCACTTGAACAGGTGGAAAACAAAAAAGAAGCAAAGACCCTTTTGCTACCTAGGTTATGGCAGAGAGGGAAGGAAGGGGGGAAGTGAAATTGGGAAGCAAAAGTGTGCTGGAAGTAAAGCTGGACTCCAGACCTGTGAACTGGAAAGCAGGAGAGGTCCGTGCACAGGGAGGTAGAGGACCCATACCTTCACAGGACGTTCCCCCCTAGGCCTGGCCTCTCATAGCCCATGTGGGATCCCAGAGGTAGCTTTGGCAGGGAGTTTGGAGTCTTGGGGCTAGAGAAGCTTGGGAAGAGCCCTTATGGAGAGGAGAGTCATCTCATGTGATGGGCGTGGGACACAAATGGGCCTTTTCCAGAGGTCAGAAAATGGATCCAATAGAGGCAGGTTACCTTGGGCCTAGAGGGAAGACAGACATGGAAAAATTATATTTGGCTCTCCACACATTTGACACTGATTGTCCTCTTTCTTGAAGCTCTCCCTTCTGGTTCTCCTCTTGCCTCTGTAACTGTTCCCTCAGGGTCCCTTTCTCTGGCCCCAGGTGTCCATAGTAGTAACCTGCTCCTAATGATCCCATATGGTCTCTTTCCCTACCTTTGATTCACTTTCTGCAAAATAAATAGAGTGAGATAATCGGTGTTAAAAGCACTGTGTCTGAGCCCCACTGCCTGGCTTTCAATTCTGGCTGTACCACCTCCTATGTGTGGTCTCAGACAAGTGCCTTACAGGCTGTATCGCTAAGTTCAGAATCTCCTTGCAGGAAATGGGGACAATCAGGCTGTCTGAGGAACTGAGATAAAGCACACAATTAGCTGGCAGCTGGTGAACAACGTTAGCCATTGTTGGTATTTGTTGCAGTTGTTGCCTTGTTCAGCTCTCTACTTGTCTTCTGTTGTGTGTCTGAAGCCAGGAGGGGTGGGAGGGGGTGCCAAGGGACCACGGTCATCAGGCAGAGGGGCAGAGCTGGAAGGGAGTGGGAGGGGAGAAAATATGGGCACCAAGGCTGTCCCCTCATGGAAAAAACATTTTTCTGAGGGTGACAGCAGCAAGGAGAGAAGCTGAGGCTGTACCCCCGAGACCCAGGAGCAATAGAGCATGGTGTGTCCCCCAACACCTGCTGCCCTTCTCCTCGTCCCTCAGCCAGCCATAGCCCCTAAGACTTGGCTGACCCCTGGTCTTCCTAATTTCCTGCTGGAGAAGATGGAGGGGCTCTGAACAATGCTGCACAGAGTGGAAACACTGGGCCTATGGAGAAAGGTGAAAGGGGCAGGAATTATTTAGTTAGACAGGAGGCAGCCAAGGAGAGATTTAATAACAGTCTTTGAAGATCTGAAGGGTTATTATATAGAAATTGGTGACCGGCTGGCCCTTCTTCGCTCAGAGCACAGGGCCAAAGGAAATGAGTTTATGCTCTGGAAGAAGAGATATTCAGGTTAGGTAAAGATAGATAGATAGACAGAAAGATGATAGATAGATAGATAGATAGATAGATAGATAGGTAGATAGATAGATAGATAGATAGATAGATAGATAGATAATGATCTTCCTGTGTGGGTGGAATGGGCCATTAATGGACCTACAGTGGACACACATGGTGCAGCATGATGCTTGGAGGACAGGCCTCCAGAGTACTCAGGGACACCTCTATACAAGCAGTGATCCGAGGAGCAGACACCAATTGACTGGGATGGCAGTGTCTTTCCCAGTTGATATAGTGATGGGCCCTCTCCCCAACTCCCAGCCCCCATCCCATCTCCTACCCCCCGGAACAAAATTCTTGGAATTGTGTGGAGAAAAATAGGTCATCCTATTGGGAGTGGGATGGTGGTGAACCATGCAGGGGGGCACTTCTCTCATAATAAAAAGAAGAATGCTCCCCAAACACCACACAAATGCACCAGAATCTCATGAATTGCCCCTATGCCTTTTCTTGGAGATGAGCTTTCTCTGTTTAGGTGAAAATGGCCTTTCTGTTCTGGGCTACTGGTGGCTGGAGTGGGTCCCTTGACTCATTCATTTAACAGACATTCATGGAGTGCCTGGGCCATGCTCGAAGGTAACAGGACTGGCAGCTTCATGAAACAGAGCAGTTATGTTTAGTGGTGCAAATCAAAAAGAACACAGATTCTCATTCGGCTCGGGGTCCTCTCTTCTCACAAATGGAGGATGCTGGCAGGAAAGAACCAGACTGTGTGTCTTTCTCAGAGCTATGGTCACCCACACTTCCTAATATTTAGCCCTTGCTCTCTGCCAGGCCCAGTACTCAAATGCATAGTATCTCATTGAATCATCATGAGACCACATTGAGGTCCTGTTATTAACTCCCTGGCAAAACACTAGTATCAACCTCATGAGGTTGTTGCAGTTACACAAGTTAAAATAGTAAGGCACACCTCTGCCGTATAAGCACACGCTATTATCATTGCTGCTGCTGCTGTTGTTAAAGAGACCAAATGTTCCATCCAAGTTCACTCAGCTTGTAAGGCAGAGCCAGGCCTATCTGACACCAAAGTCTATGCCCTTTCTTTCTGTCCACTCACCAAACATGGAGGCACCATGCACTGCAGTCAAAAGTATAGGCTCTAGGAGTTAGAAAAACAGACCGACATTTGAATTCCAGCTCTGCTGGTTTCCAACTAGGTGATCTTGGGCAAGCCACTTTGTCCCTCTGAACTTTAGTTTATGAATCTATAAATGGGGATAATAATAGGACTGGCCTCCAAGTTAATTTTGAAGATTAAGTGCTATAAGACATGAAAACTCTAAATAAGTACTTAATGCACATCATTATTATTACTCTCATCAGCCATTGAAAGGGCAAAGACTAATTCACCAAAAAAAACCCCCCAGAATTCTAAGCTGGCAAAGAAGAGATACACTACTTTGGGCTTCAGGTCATCTGGAGACCCCCTCCTAACATATTCCTGGTAATACTGTCAAGAGGTGGCTTTTTGGTAGTTGAAGATTTCACCAGAATGTCTGTTTCATTGTCCTTAAATCCATAAAAACTGGCCAGAAAATCCCTGAGTATCCTTGACACTTTAAGAACGCTGGGTAGGGGCGCCTGGGTGGCGCAGTCGGTTGGGCGTCCAACTTCAGCCAGGTCACGATCTCACGGTCCGTGAGTTCGAGCCCCGCGTCGGGCTCTGGGCTGATGGCTCGGAGCCTGGAGCCTGTTTCCGATTCTGTGTCTCCCTCTCTCTCTGCCCCTCCCCCGTTCATGCTCTGTCTCTCTCTGTCCCAAAAATAAATAAACGTTGAAAAAAAAAAACATTAAAAAAAAAAAAAAGAATGCTGGGTAGATCAACAATAGTTTCGGAGGCTTCAGGTCTAATGTGACAGAGAAGCCCACCCAGGCCAGCAGTGGGGCGGTTTCTATTCTGAAGGTCAAAGGTGGGCTTTAATGCTGCAACCTGTCAGGGGCTACTGAGAGCCCCATGCACCTAACATGTGCTTGACACAAGCTTGCATCTAGAAACAAGGAGACAGAGACAAGATCAATGGTCAGGAATACACAGGGGTACGTTCAAAGACTTCTGCTGCTGTTGCAGGAAATAAACTGGCTTCCGTTGTCTTTCACCTGAGTTGCTCTGTTGAGACTCTTCTAAGTCACATTTTAAGTTTTAATTCTATATTCGTCTTAGGGAGTAAATACCAATGACCCACCACTTGAGTCCTTTGTAATAAATACCATTTTATTGTAAATGGCAGATCCCTTGCTCAAAGCACAGGTGAGAACCAAAACATAAAGCAGAATCCCCTCTGGAGGGGGGGGGGGGGGGGGGTGCTTG
Organism: Herpailurus yagouaroundi; assembly: GCF_014898765.1. Lineage (NCBI taxonomy): Eukaryota > Metazoa > Chordata > Mammalia > Carnivora > Felidae > Herpailurus > Herpailurus yagouaroundi. Next base: position 3,040,750 of record NW_024412449.1, on the reverse strand, counting down.
GCCCCAGCCAGAAACCCAATGACCATCCAGGGTCTTGTAAAAGCAAACATAACATAAGCACTTACCATGGTCCTGGCACTATTTGAAGTACTCTGCATATATTAACTCATTTAATCCACACAGCAACCCTATGAAGTTGGAAATATTATCATCTTCATTCTATATATGGGGAAACTGAGGCACAGAGAGGCTAATACCTAGCCCAAGATCAAACAGCTAGTAATCTGCTGAACGACAATTTGAATTTCTGTTCTTTACTTAGGAGCTATATTCAGGCCTCTCCTGTGCAGGAGCATGGACATATAGGACTGAGACCTCAGAGCCCCTAAAGAAATACAAAGTGGCACTTGGGGGTGGGAGTGTGCAAGACGATGAGTATGGGCATTACATTAGGAACTGAGTGCTAGAATCTTCTTTTTTCTTTTCATGTTCTTTTTTAGTAATGGTGGGGGTGGTGTTGGTTGGTATCGATTGCTAGTTTTACCTCTCTAAAAGGGTATTTGTTCCTAGATGCAAGTCTAAGTATAGAGCTTGGAGTGATTTTTTTTTTAGCCAGCTGATAAGCTAGCAAGTATCCCATAGACCCAAGGTCAGTGACAGCAGTAGCAGGACAAGTCCATTGCTGCATCTGGGGTGTGTCGGGTCTCAGAAACTATGAGAGTCCATATGGTCCTGTCAGAGGCCAGAGGCTATGTCCAGCAAAAGGTGACCACCACTAAGCTCCAATTAGAGCAAGAGCCTCAGTGGCAACTGCTCCCCTCAGTGTAGCCATGGTGACCCCAGGACTCAGACTGATGAAAGGTTTACAGGGAAGGATTTGGAAAGAAGGTGGATGGAAGAGCAGACAAGGGAAAGAGAAGTAAAAGAAATGGTGATTCTAGGTGTGTCTGGATCAGGAGCATTCCTGGTGGAGACCCCAGACAATTCTGACATCTCCAGGGCTGTGTTCTTGGCTCGGTCCATCTAGAATCCTGTCTGCAAGAGTTGACCCTTGGCCACCCAGAGGTCCAAGTTCAATTCTAAGACCATCTGGGACACCTATGGAAAGTTGCCTATGAAAAGCGTCACCTAGGCCTATGAAAATTATGTTAACTATAGCTATAGCCTAAGGCATCTATCTCCCATTTTTTAGTGATGGTGACCTTACTCCTACCACCTAAGAAACCAAGCTTGCTCAAGCTCTCTTAGCTTTCAGCTCACAAAAGGAAGAAGTGAAGGGCTTTTTGTTTTTCCCAGGTGGAGCCTACATTAGGCTTTTCAACAGGACCATTTCTAGGTACGCCACTGAGTCATAGAAATGCAGGGAAGTAGAGCCTCTTCTCCCCACACAGATATAAAGGTGCCAGTGCTAGCAGAGGTACAGAGCAGCAGAGAACCAAGAAAGGAGAAATCAGGCTTTGTACTGGGCCAAGTGAGCATTGCCTGGTCAGATCTCACACTGACAGTGAACAGCCAACCAGTTGTGCTGGTGCATTCTAGCCCCAGCCTAGAGGAAGGAGCCTCCATAGTCAGTTTCCAGCATTATTTTCTAGTTGTTCTGTGCATGCATTCTATCTTCCCCTACCACCCCCAACAAGTCCTTGAGCTACTAAAGAACCTTGTCATAGGAGATGATATTTTAAACATTTATCTCAAAAAGTAACAATTAGTCACATTGACTGATGCCTTGGCTAATGAACTGGGAGAACTAGCTGGAGGGTGTTAGTGAACTATGTGACTCATCATCTCCACTTATCAGCTACCCACTCTCCCCCCACCAATTGAAACAGGAGAGTCTCCAAGGAAGGAAGACAAGAATTAGTACCAGCTCAGAGCTTCTAAGCACTGAGCTAGGCCCGCTGCCCACATTATCTTGCTTACTTCTATACAACCCCCTTGAGATGGAGCTGTTGCATTTAGAAGGGGAAAAGCATGTATGGAGCTCTGATGTTCCTGGAGAGGCCTTCTTAGGGGACGTGGGCCACGTTGGTGAATTCACCTTGTCACAAGCCCTGGCATCCCTAGCCTTGCAGGCTCAGAAAACTCACAAACAAAGAGCAGACCCATTTGTTGGGGACAGATTCACGGGAACCAAGCTCAAGACCGCGTGTTAACATGGCCATGACAATGAGAAGTGCATCCATCCCATGGAACAGAATACTGCATTGTCTATGAATACTGGAAGCCAAGTTATTCACAAATGGCCATGTGGTGAACGTAGAATCAGCAGAGAGGTGGCTGATGGGGGAGTCCAGAGTAGTGCTCAGAGGACTCTGTAATTACGGTTCATCTACTGAGCCTCAGCTCAGGAGTCACTCTGCAGGAAGCCTCCCTGTCCCCATCCTCCATCCTCAATACCAAAGCCAGGCCAACACACCCTCTCTATGATCCCAGAATGCATAGTCCTCCCATGGCACTGGCCACACTATTCAACAATCCTCACTAACCACACTAATAGTCTGCACTGCTGCCTATCACTCTCCTTTGAGGCCAGGAGGGTGCCTCATTCCTATGATGTCCCTTTCACCTGCCATGTAGACAGTTCTTTGCTACTGGAGACATTAAAAAATGCAAATCTAAATCTTTGAGCCAGGACTCCCTCCTAACTGGGCAGTGCCTGAGGGTCTGCCAACTTTGGGTATGCTGACCTTAGCCTTCTGTTTGTTCTCCAAAGAGTATATACACTGCTGTGAGTTTGTTTCCTACTAGCAAAATTATGATCACACACCACACTCACCTTCCTAAGACTAGACCCAGTCTTCTCGACTGAGGTTTGTAGATCACCTGCTACACATCAGACCCACAGCATGTCCTGGGTCCCTCCACTTGTAACTTGTACTGTACATGCAGAGTTTTGGATTTAGTTCTCAGAGGGCAACCAAAATATCTAATGATAAGGGAGTGGTTAAATAAACCATACCTCCTTACAATGGCCTACTGTGCATCCAACACAATGATGTTTTAATGAAGCAGAGGAATGCTTATTCTATGACATTATGGGGAAAGGAAGTACATCATATGTACATCATGTAATTTTATCTGTGTGAATAAAAGCATAAAGTACTAGAAAGATTTATTTAACTACTAAAAGTAGCTACTTCTACATGGGAGGGTAACAGTTGATTCCAACCCCCTTTCTCGTTAAGCCTTTCTGTGCTTCCCAATCTATAGTAAGTATGATGTTACTTTTATAGTTAAGTAAAACAATAAACTTTACTGAAAAATTCATGACTAGAATATTTACCATTTCTCTAAAAAATGTATTTGTATTTAATTATGTATCTTCTAATGATTTTTTTTTGGTAAGTCACAGAGAAACTGGATTATAAAAAAGTCTCCTCCTTCCCATATCCCAGGCAGAAGAGGTATCCCAGTGTGTCTACAACTGGGATCTAGAACTGGTGTCAACCCTGTCCAGGCTTGTCTCCCTTCCCCATCCCCCTTTCACCCAGATGCTTTCCTGGGGCACCCCTGTCAGCATGGGGAATAAACTGTCCAAGGTCATGTGTAAAGATGGAAAGATACATACGATGCTTCCATTAAAGGACTAGGTAGTTACCGACATGACTTCAAATTCTTTCCAATAATTATGTGATGCTTCAACCACATCTCTCCTATGTAGCATTTTTAAAAATTTTGGCCTCATTTTACTGACATAAGATTCACATAACATAAAATTAACCATTTGATAATGAACAATTTAGTGGCATTCAGTACAGTGTTGTGTGACCACCATCTATGTCTAGTTCCAAAATTTTTTCATCACCCCAACAGAAAACCTCATGCAGTAAAATAGTTCTTCACATTCTCCTCTCTCCCCAACCCCTGGCAACCACCAATCTGTGCCTGTGTGTATGGATTTATTATTCTGAATATTTCATATAAATGGAATCATACAATAGGTGGCATTTTGAGTCTGGCTTCTTATACTTAGCTTAATCTTTTCAAGGTTCATCCATGTTATAGCAGGTATATTTCATTCTTTTTGTGGCTAAATCATATTCCATTGTATGGATCTACCACATTTTGTTTATCCACTCATCCAATGATGTACATTTGGGCTATTTCCACCTTTTAGCTATTGTGAGTAGGGCTGCTATGAACATATGTGCACATGTACTTGGCTTCTATGTAGTATTAATGACCTTATATTTTAGGGTAAATATCTGTTCTCACCATCTCAAGGCTTCCATCTGGGGACTGCCACATTCAGGAGCCAACCTCTCTGTGCTCCAAACCAGGACAAAGTTCCAGCAAGTCAGAAAGATTGAAAATGTTGTCGATTCAAAAACAGCTAGCCGTGACAGGCCTTGGAGGTGGATTCTAGGAGCAAATTAGTGGGAGAAAAAGAGGATGTGGCAAAGAAGGAGTAATTACTACTACAAATCTCTGGGAGTGTCATTTAGTTAAGCAAAATGGTGGCAATTGAATTGGCCACATCCAACTTCTCATTCGTTATTAATGTCTGAGAGTAGGTTTCATTGTGCTAATACCTCATGGTGCAGCTCTGGCTGGACCCCTAGACATATTTAGGGAAAGAGTGCCACACATCTCAGCTGACCACTGGCTTCCAGATGCACTAGGTCTCATCAACTGGCTTCACCAAACCCCCAGAGAATGGCTTTGTCCCAGCAAACAGGGTGAGCAAGACATCATCCCAAATATGGTGACCCATCCCAACTTGTGTTTCCTGGCCACATTGGGCAGCTAGGTGCAAATTAGGGAAAACAGCTCAGAGAGGATGTCAAGTATAATGGTTAGGAGTCCAGACTCTGAAACCAGAGAACTGCCAGCCTGCAATTGAACTCTGCCTCTGGTTCTTGCTAGCTGTGTGACCTTGTGCAAGTCACAACCACTCTGAGCCTCAGTTTACCAACTGTCAACAGGCAATAGTGGAAAATATCAACCTCATCCAGGTGCTATATAATTTAAAAGAGAGTGTAGGATACATTAGTTGAAGAGCTCAATAAATGTCAGTTAGCTAGGGTGGTATTGTAACACAGAGTAGTTCCAGGATTATATCCCCTGCCAGCATACTGCAAGAGCCCCAGTTCCCTTATCCCAGGAAGGCCCAAGGAGACCAATTTAAGTCTCCTAGTCTCCCTGTGGCAACCATTTTCCTAGCCTCAGACACACACACACAGGCCCAACGCCCTCTACCTGGCTGTGGCTGATGCCACCAGATCCCTGGAACCTTCTCTTCATCTGGGGGCACAGACTGTCTCAGGCTTTAGCATCTGAAATGTAGCCCTCACACATCAAGCAGGGCCCACAGGCCAACATCGGAATAACTCGTCCAGGGAGATGGGGTAAGGGGTATCGATTCTTTTGGCTTTTTATCTTCTTTTTAAGAAATATGTATGCATGTTTAAAAAATATGTACATTTAAAGATACCGCGCTTAATAAGTAATACACAAATATGGCAAAAATAAATATAGGAATGAGTACATTCTGGGAACCATTGATTGATTCTAGTCTGAAGTGACTTCTGAGCCTGTGACTATGACTTATACAATGACCCCCTGATGTCATTGGATCTCTTTACCTCAAGGCCATATTCACCAAACAGCCTTTTCCTACTTACACTCCCTCTCAGCAAGGTGCTATGTTAAGTGCTGACACATACAAAGGGGAAGAAGAAATGAGCTCTGTCCTCACACCTGGTAAACTAGGCAGGCATGTCCACCAATAGCACTTGGAGGGAGCAGCCAGAGGGAACTCCTTTGGATGTTTCTGTCAGTGGTGCTTCCAGGCTGGGCTTAAAGGTCCCTGAAATATCTAGACTCTGAGCTGATGAGACCCCATCAAAGAAGTTGGTCAAAACAGATGCTATGGGGTTAGAACTTTGCAACAGGCTGGTGTATTGCAGTGTGGTGGTACACAAGCGGTGATCCCATGCTAAGGGCAGTGGGGCTATCAGGTTGTCACATAACAACCCTTGTGGCATGGCGCGGTGGTGGCAGTAGTGTGCGGTATAGGGTCTGCCTACACTCTCACAGTGTGGAGTTGTGTCAGTGCCAAGTTCCACTTTGTCGTGGTGGAAAGTTCTGGCCATGTGCTGTTACAGCTGTCAGCAATATTGTGCCCACTTGCCAAGTTGTTACCGGGTCACGATGGCTTTCCTGTGCTCCAGCTTTATGAGCTTGCATTGTGATGTGGCAGTGGGAGAGGGTGCAACACCACCTTTCTTGCTAGAGGGACTCCCATGTGGTTTGTGACCAGAAATTCTTTTCATTTCAGTGCCCAAGACACTGCGTGTTCCCTTCACTAGTCCATTTCCTCCTGAAACCCCAGCAAGGGCTGCAAACACGCCACACGCGTTTCTCCTCAGGCAGAAGAGCATTTAGTGACAGTTACCGGGGAGGCCTAGTAACTATGATCTCAGTTTTGTCTCGGGGGTCTGCCAGGTGCTTTCTGAAGCTGCCACATAAAAGGCAATTGTCAGGCCAAGTCCAAGGAGGCAGGAAAGGAGCAGAGGCACAGCTCAATCCCCTAGTCAGGGTTAACCATCTCCTGGCAGTGGCTCCTAACTCACCAAGGGAGCAGTCAGCTGGCCAGCTTCTGCCCTTGTGCCTGGTGACCGTGGCCTGCCCCTCTGGCCCAAAGAGCCTCTGAGGCTGAAGGTTCTCAAGATACCCGTGTCCTGCCTGCATTTTGTCAAGAAAGGCATGGAACCATACAAAACTGTGGTCCTGACCTTAAAATGTGTCTGTTCAGTACACATGAGGCAGAAATCTGCTCATTCCCATATGCCTCACTTCTCCGGGCCTCATAGGCTGGGGGAGTCTGGTAAGACAAAACAAGGGATTCTCATTACTCATGGTAGTTAGGTCACATCAGGCTGTCTCCAATCGGAACCACTGCTCACAGAGGAAATCAGGACTAGTTTCTTATGAGCCTCCACTCACAACATAGCTTTGTTTTCTGTGTGTTTCTGTGTAAACACCTTATTTAATATATGTTGTCAATTCATTAACATTGACCTTACAGCCAACAGCATTATAACTCATGCCTCAACAAAGCTTATCTAACACACATACTTTCTCTGTAAGGCACATCCCAGCTTTCTTGTGCTTAGGAACCCAACTTGTGTTTAGCAGACAGTTCTTCAGCACCACACCTGAAGCCCTTTAGACAAGGAAATCAACCAAATAAAGCCCAAAATGCAGAAGAAAACGTGGCACTAAATAGACTGGAAAGGACCCTTGTTACCAGTATGAGAACTGAAACAAGAAGGCAGAGCTCACTTGTCCAACTTCAGCCAGGTATGTGCACATCAGGCCACTCAAATTTGTCGCCATTCTGCACATGCCATAAATGACCATGAAATCACCTTAAGTATTGATGTTGGGGTTACAAATAGGTTTTAGCCAGTAGGCAAATTTGCAGATACATAATCTGCAAATAATGAGGATGTCCTGCAACTAGAAAAAGCATATTTAGAGACATAGAGGACACAAGGAATCATTCATTCTAAGTGCTTTACATGTGTTGACTCATTTAATCCTGCCAGCAACACAATGAAGTGGGTGTTACTACTCTCCCTATTTACAGTTCAGGGAATGGAGGCAAAAAGCATCAAGGAATTTGCAGAGGTTCCCACAGCCAGGAACTGACAAAGCCAGGATATGAATCAGGTATCTTGCTCTAGAACCCCCATGCTTAATCCATATTGCCTCTGGGTAGAAATCTCCATCAATGACCTTAGTTTCTTAAGAGAATCACTTGGAAGTCAAAGAGCTGAACCCATTACCTTTCCTCTAGCATGGCAGGCTGACTCATACATTCTAATCCTGAGCAACTGAAGCTTTTCTAATGTTTCCAATGAAGCTGGTCTCCCATCTGTTATTTGATGATCTCCACTGAAGCTTCTAATACTGGCCTTGCTATTATTGATAAATCTGCCTTGGCTGCCCTGCCTGATTGGGGAGGGCCTTTTCTTCCTACCATTGAACTACTGAGTTGCCATCTTCTTATGATACTCCATCAACAGTTTTGTAGGGGAGGAGGGAGTGTTGCATTATGTCCTCAGGACAAGTCATTAAGGCTAGGCACATGGTACCACTTCCATGACTCAGGCAAGAGGTCAGGTACCTACTTGAGAGTGATTCCCTACATAATAGTGATCCTCTGGCCCTCTGAACTCCTTTCCCCACTGGTGTATGTGCACAAATAGGTGGGAGGTGGTATGGTAAATGGCTACAAGCACCAGATTTGGGTTTGAGGAATGTGTCACTATGGAAAAGTAACAAAACTCTCTATGCTTCATTTTCAACACTAAAGTAGGTGCGATGCTACCTGCCTTATGATAACAGTGATAAAAGGGATAAAGTAGGGGTGATAATAATACCGGGCTCATACGGTGGTTGAGAGACTTAACTGAGAACAACCATATTAAAGATTTCACACAATACCTAGTACCAAGAAGAGCTCAGTGAGAAGCTTCTTATTTTTCTTCCCACTTTTATTTCACAAGTATTAATTTTAGTGTTCCGGGCATACTACCATCAAACATAAAGGGCTTTTGTAGTTTCACACAAGAGTCCTAACACTTTTTTTTTTTTAACGTTTATTTATTTTTGAGACAGAGAGAGACAGAGCATGAACAGGGGAGGGTCAGAGAGAGGGAGACACAGAATCGGAAACAGGCTCCAGGCTCTGAGCTGTCAGCACAGAGCCCGACACGGGGCTCGAACTCACGGACCGCGAGATCATGACCTGAGCCGAAGTCGGCCGCCCAACCGACTGAGCCACCCAGGCGCCCCGAGTCCTAACACTTTCAAAATCAAATAGGACTCCTGGTGGTTTGTACAAATTTCTTAAGCTCCTAAGGTAGACATATAACTGCATATCTTCACCCCCCACTGCCAAAAAATTTCTAGAGGCACGTGTGGGATTCTAGGGAAGGTGGTAGCAATGATGATGTAATTTTTATCTTTTTTTAGTCATCCCACAAAACAGAAAGAGACTAACACAGCAAAACCAAAATCCTTCAGACAATATCTACAGCAAAACAAAGAATTCAGACCAGCTCCAAAATATGAACAATTGAGGAACAACCATGAATACCACCAAAACCACGTAACATCAGCAAATGTGCAGGGGGAAGCCAACAAGAGAGAAAGAGATTTGTGTTGACCCTGAGATTTGGGGAACCCAAAATTGCCAATAGATACTCCCAAGGGAAGGGGAACACAATCTGGGGAAAACGGCCATAACTGGCAGGGGTCTTGCACAATTTAGTTTCTGAGCACAAGATCAGACAATACCAGAGCAGTCTGGGTACTATGAGCTCTTAGAAATAACAAGAGCAACCTTCCAAGACAAAGGCCTACATTGAGTAGAAAATACTGAGAATAGAATCTAATTTATGTAGGACAAGGTATTAGGGGGAAAGGAAAGAAACATTCCTGATAAAACTGGGGGAAGGTAACTGAGCCAGCAAATGTTAGAATAAATTAAAGCCATATATTTGAACTCTTTGAAATAACATCAGAATAGTGAACTCTAGAGCTATGAAACTAGGAAAATGATCCTGGCCCACGCTCCCCTCCAAAGTGAATAGGAGAACTCATGCCCTTCAAGCATGATCAACAAAAAAGAATTGTGTTTCAATCCCACACAAAGTTATTTTAAGGAAAAAAGAGAATAAGGAGTAAAATGTCCCCACAGACAATAAATAAGCCAGAAATAAAGACAAAAATGCAGAGAGGAAAACAAAGAAAACCCAGGCACCAGATGGCTGCCTGGGTGAATTCTATCAAAACATTTAAAAGATAAAATGCCAATCTTACATAAACTGTTTTAGAAAATAGAAGAGGAGGAAACACTTCCAAACTAATTTTATGAGACTAGAAAAACCTTGGTACCAAAACCTTATGAAGACACTGGACATTACAGATCAATATCCCCCACGAATCTAGACATAAAACCCTTGAAAATACTGCAAGATGCAACAGTATATAAAAAGGATAAGCTTCATGATTAAAGTTCACTTCAAGAATGCAAGGCTGGCTTAACTTTCAAAAAGCATTCAATGTAACCATATTAAAAAGAAAAAAAGGAGAAAAATCATATTATCATTCCAGTAAATGCAGAAAAACCCTTTCACAAAATTCAATACATATTCATGATTAAGGAAAAAAAGTCTCTCAGCAAACTAATTCCTCAATCTCTGTGTTAGTATGGGTTCTCCAAGAAGCAGATACCAAAATAAGATTAGACATGCAAGACATTTATCAGAGGAAATGCTTTCGAGAGGACATAAGGAAAAGTCCTGGAAGAAGATGAATACAAATCTTACTTCAGGTGAAGGAGGAGAGGAGGAAGGCCAGTGGTAGAGAAGACTACAAAACTCCAGTACAGCTTTTAGAGTTACGTAAAGCCTTCAGGTCACCCACCCACTAGAGGAACCCCATGTCTCCTAGGCATTGGCTGGGAAAAGTCTTTGGGAAGTGTCCCGTTAGCACAAAAAAGTGAGGGATTTCAAAATGCAGCTGCTGGAGCTGTCAGGCTTTAATTGCCCCACACTTGGAAATCTGATAGGTACATTCTCCTAGCCACCAGGGTTGTAAAAGGGTACGTATGAAAAACCTAAAACAAACTTCATACGTAATGAAACATGGAACACTTTTCTTCTTTTTTTTCAAGAGAATATTAAATCATTTATTGATTACACATGATAATGGATGATACACAAGCTTTAATCCCATCTATAATTGTATCTGATACCATAATTCAATTTATATATATTGCATAGGATGTGCCAACAATCATATTAATAACCAAGTAAACTCCAGGACTTTGCTTGGGTGACCCTTTTAACGGTGAACTCCAGGTCACAACATGTTAACTGTCAGTTCAACCACACCAATGTTTGTGGAGACAATGGCTTCTGTGCCTAAGCAGGTTGCAAATAAATTTCAGATGGAATCTGGCATCACCCTGAAGAAATTCTAACTTCACACTGTTGGGGTGGTTTACCAAGATGGCTTCAGAGTAGACTAACTTTACACAGCACATTTAAAAAAAGACACATTGGGGCGCCTGGGTGGCGCAGTCGGTTAAGCCTCCGACTTCAGCCAGGTCACGATCTCGCGGTCCGTGAGTTCGAGCCCCGCATCGGGCTCTGGGCTGATGGCTCAGAGCCTGGAGCCTGTTTCCGATTCTGTGTCTCCCTCTCTCTCTGCCCCTCGCCCGTTCATGCTCTGTCTCTCTCTGTCCCAAAAATAAATAAACGTTGGAAAAAAAATAAAATAAAATAAAAAAGACACATTTATTCAGCATCATGATCAGACTATTACATTTAGCAATCAACAGCATGGGTGCAAAAAAAAAAATCTACAGTAAAACCCTTTATTGGAATGCTTTACACTTTCCACAGAACAGAAACTAAAATAACCTGCTATACAATTAGTCACAAATACAGTCCTCGAGTTTTTTGCCCATACACATGAGTATTGTCTAAAACATGTCTTCTTTGTAACAGCTAGGCCCTGCCACCACTGTGCTTGGCTGAGTTCACAAATCTGTTGTAACCTATAGCTTCCCTGTCACTTCTCTGGCTCTCCTCTCCTGCTAAGCTTTGTTTCCTGGCAGTAATTAAAACCTTACGCCACTGCCATAGCTACTGCTGCTGTTGGAACCGCCACAGCCACTTTGGTTTCATAGTTTGGCAAAGTATTGGCCTCCACCACCATAGGGGCCAGTGCTTGTGCCTCCAAAATTTCCTTTCATGGGTCCAAAATTTGAAGATTGATTGTTGTAATTGCTAAAATCATTACAGCTTCCACCACCTCCAAAGTTGCTTCCACTACCACTGCCAAAGCTGCCTCCACCTCCTCCATTGTTATAGCTGCCATAGCTGCCACTCCCGCCATAGCCACTGCCCTGGTTTCCATAACCCTGTCCACCACTTTGATAGCCTCTGCTTCCTCCAGAGTAACCAGGGCCGCCTCCTCCATAACCACCATCATTACCAAATCCGTTATAGCCATCCCCACTGCCACCATATCCACCACCACCTTGACTGCCACCAAAGCCACCTCACCCACTGAAGTTTCCTCCATGGCCAAAGTTGTCGTTCCCACCAAAACCACCTCCACAACCACTGCTGAAGTTCCCAGAACCACTTCGACCTCTTTGGCTGGAAGAAGCACCAGCCATCTCTTGCTTAGATAAAGCTTTCCTTACTTCACTGTTGTGGCCATTCACAGTATGGTATTTTTTAATGACAATCTTGTCTACAGAGTCATGGTTGCCAAATGTTACAAAAGCAAAGCCTCTCTTTTTGCCACTGCCTCGGTCAGTCATGATTTCAATCACTTCAATTTTCCCATACTGTTCAAAATAATATTTTAGGTAATGTTTTTCAGTGTTTTCTTTAATGCTACTGACAAAAATCTTTTTCACAGTTAAGTGGGCACCAGGTCTTTGAGAATCTTCTCTCGAGACAGCCCTCTTTGGTTCTACAACTCTTCCATCCACCTTGTGTGGCCTTGCATTCGTGGCTGTGTTCACCTCTTCCACAGTGGCATGCATACGTGACAAACCCAAAGCCTCTGGAGAACTTGGTGTTTGGATCTCTCATTAGCACACAGTCGGTAAGCATTCCCCACTGCTCAAAATGGCTCCTCAGACTCTCATTGGTTGTTTCAAAGCTCAAACCTCCGATGAAAAGCTTCCGCAGCTGTTCAGGCTCTTTGGGAAACTCAGACTCAGACATGATGGCGGTGAGAGTTTCACGATGCTTACTCAGCGGCGTCCACGGGCAGAAAGGCAACACTTTTCTTCTAAGAACAGGCATAAGTCAAGGATGTCTACTATTCTGCATTGTACTGAGATTTGGTCCCAGCCAATGCAGTAAAGGAAGAAAAAAAGCATAAAGCTTGGAAAGGAATAAGTAAATTATTACACACGTAAAATACTTACCCCCAAATCTACCAATTAATAAGAGAATTTAACAACCTTTCAGGATACAAGATCAATATACAAAAAGTAACTGCATGTCTATATACTAGCCACAAAAAATTGGAAAATAAATTGAAAAATACCATTTACAAAAGTATCAAAAACCAGAAAAAGTTTAAGAGTAAATTGAACAAAATATATGCAAGCCCTCTATACTGAAAATTATAAAACATCTCTGGGAAATTAAAGAAGACTCAGATATATGGAGAGATATAACATGTTCATGTTATATGAAGCCTCAATACTGTTAAGACGTCATTTATCTCAAGGTTGATCTATAGGTCCAACATAATCCTGTTATGAACTAAATTGTGTGCCCCCCAATTCATATGTTGAAACCCTGACCCCCCCGTACCTCAGAAAGTGACTGCATCTGGAGACAGGGTCTTTAAAGAGGTGACTGAGTTAAAATAAAGCCATTAGGGTGATGCCTGATGCGATCCGACTGGTGTCCTTTACAAAGAGGAAATAACGAGCACACAGAGACACTGAGGATGCCCCCACACAGAGGAAAGACCACGTGAAGACACAGCATGGAGGCAGCCATCTGCAAGCCAAGGAGAAACTAAACCTGCTGGCACCTTGACCTTGGACTTCTAGCTTCCAGAACTGTGTGAATATACATTTCTGCTGTTTAAGCCACCCAGTCTGTGGTATTTTGTTGTGGCGGTGCTATCAAACTCACACAAATCCCCCCCAAAATCCCAGAAGGCTTTTTTTATAGAAATTGACAAGCTGATTCTAAAATGTAAATGGAAAGGCAAAGGGCCCAAAAGTCATAGGACTTATATTGCCTGATTTCAAAATTTACTATAAAGTTACAGTAATCAATGCAGTGTGGTATTGGTGTAAGTGTAGACAAATAGATGTCTAGAGAAAACAGAAGCAGACCCATGTGTATACAGTCAATTGATTTTTCACAAAGATGTTAAGGCCATTCAATGAAGAAAGAAAAGCCTTTTCAATGAATCTGACAACTGGATATCCATGTTAAAAATCAAAATCAAAAACCTCAGACCATATACAGGAATTAATTCAAGATAGGAAAGTGCTAAAACAATAAAACTAGAAGAAAATATAGGAGAATACCCTTATGACCTAGGGATAGGGAAAACGTTTCTAAAGAGAACACAAAATATGCTAAATATAAAAGAAAAAAATGATAAATTGGGCTTCACCAAAATTAACAACATCCACATATCAAAAGATACAATTAAGAAGGGGTGGGGGGGAAGGCAAGTCACAGACCAAAAGAAAATATCTGCAAAACATATACCTGACAAAGAAGTTGTATAAGAAATATATAAAGAACTACAAATTGGGGCACCTGGGTGGCTTAGTTGGTTAAGTGTCTGACTCTTGATTTCAGCTCAGGTTATGATCTCATGGCTCATGAGTTAGAGCCCCACATTGGGCTTCCTGCTGACAGTGCAAAGCCTGCTTGGCATTCTCTGTCTCCCTCTCTTTCTGCCCCTCCCCTGCTCACTCTCTAACTCTCTCTCAAAAATAAATAAACATTTTTTTAAAAAGAACTAAAATCACTAATAAAACTACAACTATTTAAAAAGGGCAAATGCTTCAAGAAGAACTTCACAAAAGAAGATATATAAATGGCTAATAAGCACATGAAAGGATGTTTAACATCATTAGTCATCAGAGAAATTAAAATTAAAACCGAAATGAAATATCACTCCACATCCATTAGAATGGCTAAAATTTAAGACTGATGATACCAGTTGTCAGTGAGAATATAGAGCAACTGGAACATTCATACATTGTTGGTAGTTAATGGTACAACACTTTTGAAAAATAATTTCTTGGTGTTTTTAACTTTTTTATTATTTTTAAAAATTTTATTGAGACATAATTGATATGTACCATTATATTTGTATACAGCATGTATACAGTATATATTTGTATACAGCATCCCCAGGACTTACTTATTTTATAACTGAAAATGTGTACCTTTTGACCATCTTCACTCATTTCACCACCTCAAAGCATCCCCTGGTCAATCTATTCTCTGTATGTATGAGTTCCTTGTGTTTCTTTTTAAGATTCCACGTGTGAGATCATATGGTATTTGTCTTTCTCTGGCTAGCTTACTCTACTCAGCATAATACCCTCAAGCTCCATTCATGTTGTCACAAATCGAAAGATTTCCTTCTTTTCATGGCTGAATAATAGAATAATATTCCAGTGTGTGTGTGTGTGTGTGTGTGTGTGTGTGTGTGTGTGTGTGACATTTTCTTTATCCATTCACCCATTATTCATCCATCGATGGACATTTAGGTTGCTTCCATGTCTTGGCTATTGTAAATAATTATGCTGCAATGAACACTGGCATGCAGATATCTTGTTGAGTTAGTGTTTTCATTTCCTTTAGATAAATAACAAGTGGAACTGTTTTTTATAACAGCTAGCACACTCCTACCTTATGAGCAAACTGTTCCACTTTTAGGTATACACTCAAGTAAAATGAAAACATGTATTCACAAAAAGACTTGTGCAAAAATATTTATAGCGGCTTTTTTTTCTTCTTTTATTTTTTAATTCAAGTATAATTAGCTTATAGTGTTATATTAGTTTCAGCTGTATAATATAATGATTCAACAATTCCTCAGTGCTCATCACGGTAAGTGTGCTCTTAATCACCTTCACCTATATCATTTATGCTCCACCCACCTCCCCTTTGGCAACTACCATTTTGTTCCCTACAGTGAAGAATCTGTGTTTTTCAAAAAAGAGACTCAAAAATATGGAGAACAAACTGAGGGTTGCTGGAGGAGTTGTGGGAGGGGGGATGGGCTAAATGGGTAAGGGGCATTAAGGAATCTACCCCTGAAATGATTGCTTCACTATATACTAACGAATTTGGATGCAAATTTTAAAAAATAAAAAATAAAGTTAAATTATAAAAAAAAAGAATCTGTGCTTTCGTTTGTCTCTTTTTTCTGTGTTCATTTATTTTGTTTCTTAAATTCCACATATGAGTAAAATCATATGGCACTTGTCCTTCTCTGACTGACTTATTTCACTTAGCATTATACCCTCTACATCCATCCATGTTGTTGCAAATGGCAAGACTTCATTTTTTTATGGCTGAGTAATTTTCATATATATATAAATATAATATATACACATATATATATACACACACACACACACCACACCTTCTTTATCCATTCGTCTATGGATGGACACTCGAGTTGCTTCCATATCTGGGCTACTATAAATAATGTGCCAATAAACATAGGGGTCTATATACCTTTTTGAATTAGTGTTTTTGTTTTCTTTGGGCAAATACCCAGTAGTGGAAGTAGTGGATCATATGGTAATTCTATTTTTAATTTTTTGAGAAACCTCCATACTGTTTTCCACAGTGGCTGCACAAGCTTGCATTCCCAAGTGCACAAGGGTTCCTTTTACTCCGTGTTCTCCACAACATTTATTTCTTGTGTTTTTTATTTTATCCATTCTGACAGGTGTGAGGTGATACTGTGGTGTGGATTTGCATTTCCTTGATGATTAGTGATGTTGAGCATCTTTTCATGTGTGTGTTGGCCATCTGTATGTCTTCTTTGGGGAAATGTCTATTCATGTGTTCTGCCCATTTTTAATTGGATTAAAATTGGATTTTTAATTGGATTTTGTTTTGGGGTTGAGCTGTATAAGTTTTTTATATATTTTGGATATTAACCCTTTATCAGATGTATCATTTACAAGTATCTTCTCCTATTCAATCAGTTGCTTTTTGTTTTGTTGATGGTTTCTTTCACCATGAAAAAGCTTTTTATTTCGGTGCAGTCCCAGTAGTTTAATTTTGAATAGCATTTTTATTCTTATACCCCCAAAATGGAATAAACTAAATTCATCAACAAATGAATGCATAAATTGTGGTATATCTAATATGTAATACCACCCATAAATTAAAAAGAACATATTACTGATACATTCAAGGACATGTGTAAATCTTAAAACATAAATTAAGTACAAGAAGCCAGACACAAAATAGCATATACTGTAGAATCAATTTATAATATATTTGAAAACTGGAAAAACTAAACTATGGTGGTAGATATTAGAACACTGTTACCTCTGGGATACAGTAGGAGGTTGTCTGGAGAGGAGGGAGAAGAAACTTTTTAGAGAGATAGAATTGTTTTCTGTCTTAATTAGTGTTTTGTTCCACATACAATTTGTCAAAATCATCAAACTGTACCCATAATGAATTTCACAGTAAGTTAGTTATACCTTAACAAAGATATGAGTTAAAAACAGAAAAAAAAGAGAACTAATAAATCCATCTAAAAGTTAATTATTTGAAAAAAAGAATATAATAAAATAAGCTGTTAGCTGATGTAACTGGGAAAAAAGGGGGGTTTATATACATAAAATTAGAAATGACAAGGAGGAAATAACCAAACTAAGCACTTTTTTAATGATAAGAGTTGACTTTGTACAATTCTTCGCAAATAAATTTTGGAAAAGTAGATGAAATGGATAATTTTCTAGCAAATACAACTTGTCAAAATCAATCCCAGTGGAGACAGAAAGTCCAAACATATAAAATACCACAGAAGAAATAGAGGAAGCAGAAAAAATTTCTCACAAAAATGTCCCAGGCCCAGGCTGTTTCTCAGGGAAATTCTATATTTAAAAATTATTATATGAAGTGAGTATAACATCTATCTAAACCTGAAAATGATTGCATCAACAAAAGAAAATTACAGACCAATTTATCTTATAAATATCAATAATTAGCAAACAGAATCCAACAGGACATTACAACATTCATCATGACCAAGTAGAATAGATTCAATACTCTAAAATTCATTAATATTATCCATCATATTAATAGAGCTTAATAGAGCTAAGAATTATATAAGTGTGTATCTAGAAAAATCCAAATTACTACAGTACTAGAAAACAACTACAAACAAAATAATTTAGTACAGTAGGTTATAAAATCAATATACAAAAATCAGATCTTCCCCTATATACAAATAAAAATCAGTTTATATTGGATGAGAAAACCACCTTTGTGAAAACTAAATAAAATTAAATACCCAGGTGTAAACTTAGCAAGAAATGTCCAGGACCTATAGGAAGAATAACCATAGAATAATTCAAAAATGCACAAAAATAACCTTGCAGAAATGAAAAGATACTAGACAGGAAGACTCAATATCAGAAATTTTAGGTCAAAATAAGTTCATAACATGTCATATAGTTCATAAATTTAATATAATCCAACAAAAATATGACTAAATTTCTTGCTGGAACTAGATCATTTTTTTATAAAATTCATTTGGAAGAACAGACAAGCAAGAATAGCCAAGAGGGGAAAGCCTGAAAAGAGAGAGAGGAATGGGAAAGGGATAACACTGTGAGACATTGAAACATACTCTAATGTCTCTAATTAAAAATGTGGTGGTGTGGGGCGCCTGGGTGGCGCAGTCGGTTAAGCGTCCGACTTCAGCCAGGTCACGATCTCGCACTCCGTGAGTTCGAGCCCCGCGTCATGCTCTGGGCTAATGGCTCAGAGCCTGGAGCCTGTTTCCGATTCTGTGTCTCCCTCTCTCTCTGCCCCTTGCCCGTTCATGCTCTGTCTCTCTCTGTCCCAAAAATAAATAAAACGTTGAAAAAAAAAATTAAAAAAAAAAAATGTGGTGGTGCAACATGCATGACCCAGTGGAACAAAATAGAAAATCCAGAAATAGATCCAATTGCATTTGGAAATTTAGTATATTATAAAGGAAGAATCTCAAGTTATTGGGGAAAATGATGACTTTTTTTTTTTTTTAATCAAAGGCATGGAGCTAACTGAATAGCCATAGAAAAGATAAAATTGTATTCATTGCCCAAACCATGTACCAAGATAAATTCCAAGTGGATTAGAAATTTAAACATATTAAATGAGTCCATACAAGTATAGAAAAAAATATTCTATAATCCAAGAGTGAGGGGCACTTTCCTACCTCTGACTCAACGTTTAGAAGCCATAAGGGAAAAGATTAAGGAATTTATTACATAAAATAAGAAAAAAAATTTTTAACTTACATGGCATAAAAACACCATAAGGAAAGTAAAGAAACAAATAACAAACTTCAACTTTTTCAATTTTTCAACTTTTATCATAAATAAAAGTTTAATATTTACCATATATAAAGAACCTTGAAAAAGAAAGAATGAGAGGTGCCAGTTAAGCGTCTGACTCTACATTTCTGCTCAGGTCATGATGTCACAGTCATGAGATTGAGCTCCATGTTGGGCTCTGCACTGACAGCATTGAGCCTGCTTGGGATTATTTCTCTCCTTCTCTCTCTCTCTGCCCCTCCCCCTCTCACTCACACATTCTCTTCTCTCTCTCTCTGTCTCAAAATAAATAAACTTAAAAAAAAAGAAAGAATGAAGACTAATAATGCTACAGAGAAAAAATGCTAGGAATATATACAGACAATTCATAGAAAACTAAATACAAATGCCTTTATCTACATGAAAAGATCTTGATTGTGCACATAATAAGAAAATGGTAAATTAAAAACACAATAGTATACCATTTTTCACCTATCACAGTGGCAAAAAATTCAAGATCGATGAGTATTCATTTGGCCAGGCTTTGAGAAAACAGGCAGTCTCATCATTGCTGGTACAAATCCTACAGAGGGGAATTTGGCAATTTTTAACAAAATAACATATGCATTCTGACCCTTTGACCCAGGAAGCTTATTTCTAAGCATCTGTCCTAAAGAAACACTGACAAAAACACAAAAATACGGACACTTATTTTGTAATAGCAAAAACCCCAAATGTTCATTAATAGGAGTCTACTGGAGAAACTACAGTACATCCAAATAGTGAAATACTATGCATCTAGAGAAACCAATGCAGACTATCTTTGTATATAACTATAGCATGAGCTCCAGAATATAGTTCTGTATACACACACACACACACACACACACACACACACACACAAGAATCAGATATGGATTTACTTATGTAGATAATTACAGAAGTATAAACCATAAAGTAAATAAAATCTTGGCTAAAGGGAAAGAAGGAAAAAGGGAGTTTGGGATAGAAGTTGGACTTCTGTGAATAATACCTTGTTTTTTAATTTTTTATAATTTTTTATTGAAGTGTATAGTTGACATACAATGTTACATTAGTTTCAGGTGAAAAACAGAGTGAATTGACAATTCTATATATCACACGATGCTCACCACAAGTGTAGTGTTTTTTTTTATTTGACCCAAGAGACCTACTTCTAGGAAAATGAGCCACGAAAATGTTTTAGGTGGCTATAGATTATGTTAAATCAGGATGAAAAAACAATTCCTAAAAAAAAAAGCAAAATAAAATAAATAGACCTAACTGTGCATTGAGATTATAGCCTAGATGCAGAGGTATATTATTTTAAATGGTTTGAAAATACAAAAGTTCATAATAACTATTTTCACTAATCCTATTTTGGCATGATTTTTCTAAAATCTATATAATAAAGTAAAGCAAATAAGCAATTACACTATTGTCATTAAGAACCAAGACTTTTAGGGGCACCTGGGTGGCTCAGTCGGTTAAGCGTCCGACTTCGGCTCAGGTCATGATCTCGTGGTTCGTGAGTTCAAGCCTCGCATCGGGCTCTGTGCTGACAGCTCAGAGCCTGGAGCCTGTTTCAGATTCTGTGTCTCCCTCTCTCTCTCTGACCCTCCCCCGTTCATGCTCTGTCTCTGTCTCAAAAATAAATAAACGTTAAAAAAATTAAAAAAAAAAAAAAGAACGAAGACTTTTAGCATAAGAGGAAAAGATTCAAAATAAAATTGAAGGGTTAAGCAAAGCCCTGTAATCTTAAATTTGGGTTGTAAGTATCAGTATAAACTTATAATATATTTTCTCTTTAAGAGAGATTTCCATTTCCAAGCTTGGACACCTTTTGTTTCCAGAAAATGATGACTGGGGACATGGTCATGTCAGAATTCAGGACGCAACTCAAGAAAGAGGTTCACATTCACTGGCCAGAAATTTAAAAAAAAAAAAATCAGCACAAAAGAGAACAACTACAATGGATTTAAACACATGGAATATGTTCAAATTCATAAGTTCCTTCCTAATAATAGCATAAAACAAAAAATCTCATTGGTTACCTCTGGAGTATTTAAGGGAACCAACCCGCTATTCTGAATGCAGGTAAGTAGAGGGAAAAAATCAAACATTCAACCTATTCTCGTGATTAAACTATGTCATAAGTTATCTAAATAGTTAATGAGGGAAGAGTTCTCTCTATCGAAATAGTCCATGTAATAAATGATGAAGGAATGACAGAATTAGAATGCCGCCATTTTGCAAATCCCCAAATGAAGTCATGAATCTGAACAATGATTATTAATGGCTGTTACATCACAAAAAGGAGACAACCAGTCATGTGTGCTGGCTGACAGAAGCACATGACAATACTTACAATGTAGTCTTGCAAAGAAAGAAAGAAATCTGAATCGGACCAAGTCACTAGGTCTAGCTGCCATTTTATGGGAAATATAGGGAACAAAGGAGCAAGGTAAATGATACCAGAGGGATGCAGTCCTATCTAGAAAACAAGAAATGACCTGGTCTCTTCAACAAATGACATAAAAGGGAATAAAAAGAAAGGCAGGGGAATCTATAAATTGCAGAGATAAAGAGAAATATCAACCACTTGCAATGTATGAATTATTTAAATCCTAATTCAACTGGAAAAAAACAGACAATTGTGGAAATTTGAATACTGGATATTCAATGATATTAAGGACTTATTAATTTTTCAATGTGATAGTGTTAATACTGTTCTTTTAGAAAGCTCTCATCATTCACAAAAGCATACAGAAGTATTTACAGATGACATTATCTGGGGGATGTGTGTTAAACACTCTGGCAGGGGGAGGGAGGGGTACAGATGAAACAAAAGTGGCTGTGAGTTTATTTTGTGTCTGGGTAATAGGTTCATGAGGGTTCACTGTACTATTCTGCCTAATTTTGTGAATTTTTCAATTTGTTATAAAAACTGTTTAATGCAAGAAGTTCATAGATTGGGTAATTACTATATATTGGTGAAGGCAGACCTTTTGAAAGTAGAGAACTGAGCAGGAAAATCCATTAACTG
This sequence comes from Herpailurus yagouaroundi, assembly GCF_014898765.1. Taxonomy (NCBI): domain Eukaryota; kingdom Metazoa; phylum Chordata; class Mammalia; order Carnivora; family Felidae; genus Herpailurus; species Herpailurus yagouaroundi. The sequence goes on along the minus strand of NW_024412449.1, from coordinate 3,018,659 downwards.
CAGATAAGTCACTCAAAATGTATCCTTTCTTTTTGTCACTTTAGGCGGCCTCTTTTTCACTGGGGCTGGATTAGCTGTTTCACAAATGCTCCACACGAGTATGTATGCCCAGAAAACTCTCCATCTGGAGACGCTACTGCACCCTGGGCCCAGGCCACCTTCCCAGACTACACCACCTTTTCCTAAAAGCTGCTCTAAGTCATTCTGCCTAGGCCACAGTCATGCGGTGGGCACACTGCTGCTCCAGTAACATACCTAGGACCCTCGGGTAGTTCAGTCCTTCTCCCACGATGAAGTTCCCTCGGGCCAGACCTGACCATAGAGCTCTTTCCTTTTCTAGGTTTTAATCATTACTTTTTCACCATTGTCTCTGTTTCTTGAGGTCTGTTTCTATCAAAATCATGCACACACACACACACACACACACACACACACACACACATATACACACACAGTAACTAGTAGTCTCTTACAAGAATAGGCACCAGTGCTGGCTTCAGCAGCACATGTACTAAAATTGGAATGACACAGAGAAGATTAGCATGGCCCTTGCACAAGGATGACATGCAAATTCGTGAAGCTTCCATATGTAAAATTAAAGAAGAGGCACCTTATACCTATCATCTGCTGTGTCAGTCCCTGCTTACCCCTCTGCATTCAAATACTCACAATGACCCTGAGAGGAGCTATTATTATCCTATTTTACAGATGAGGAAATGGAGGGAGAAGCTTCACCAAAACTGCACAGCTTGTAAATGGCAGAGCTGGGATTTAAATCCAGGTCTACCTGCTTGCAAAGCAAGTTTATTTAACCATAAATTGCCTGAATTGCCTTCTTTAGCAGCAAAGTGGTTATTCAATCAGTGCTCGCTGGGAGATACATGAATCTAACTGAGAAATTCAGGCATCCTGCTCATGTCTTCCCTTTCACAACTTCTTTATGTCCTAATGTCAGGCATCCCTTTTGCTCTCTGGACTGGAGGGGCTGAAGGATGCTTTCCACCGGGCCTGGAAGAGTATAAACACATCTGGAAGGAGGCCGCTGCCAAGCAAACCATGCTCCCCCCAGAGTGCGGACAGGATGAGGTGGCTATAAATAATCACAAGAGCGTGAAGAGATTCTCTCCCTGGACTCCCTCTGCAAAAGGTTGATGGTAATTGATGAGGCTACAGGGACATGCCAATCCTTCTGCTCTTAGAACCAGGTGTGGTTATTTACAGAAATGTCACTTTCCCAGCCCTCCCTCCCTATCTCTGCCAGAGGCTTGGAGATCAGCAAATAGCAATTTATTGCTGCCCCAGGGCACACAGCAATGAGGCACCTATATGCCCCACTGTCTACAAACCAGGCTCAGGCTCCTGCTCTGGCTGAGAGATGCTTCCTCTTTGGAAATTTGGAAAGACAGAGAGATCACAGATTTGCCCCCTTTCCAGGCAGAGGGCGGTCAAATGAACCATATCACAAACCACCAAGTCAATAAAATCTGGAGTTTCCACATTGCCCAGCTCATAGTGGGAGAAATAAATAGACCACTGGAAGAGAAGTCAGATGAGTGGCTACCGACCCCAACTAGGCCATCTGTTAGCAATCGATGTCTGAGCTCCAGTTTCCCAACTGTAAAATGAAGGCTAGTCTTCTGTCACATGCCAGACACAAAAGGTTTTTGAAAAGAATACATTAAGTAATGGAGTTAAATGACCTGTATTGTGTGAGACCTTCATTATCATAGTCATTATTATAATGAAGTCCTATAAGCCCCTATTAGGAGTGTCCATGATAGGTTTCAGAAAATAGTTTGCACTTGTTCTGCTCTCATTCCCATGGCCTTGCTGGTCAGTGGCATGAGCAAAGTGGAAATGCAGCATATAAATTTGATTTCTCACAGCATCCGAATTGTAGATGAAGATCATTTTGTTATAACAAGGTTTACACCAAAAAATAAAATAAAATCAATTTCACAACTAAGTAAAAATGCTTTTGGGAATAAGAGAGCAGAGCTACATCTCAAGATAGCCCAAGCTGGCTGAAAGTTCTACCCTGAATAACTGGATCTCAACCAATAATGGATGGAAAATTGTCATGCTCCTTCCTTGCTCAGGGTGATACCAAAAGACCACACCAAAGGCTCCCCACTGCCAAGATGTCCAGGGTGGCCGGTGCAGATAGAGGCCAGAGAGAATGATAAGCAACAGAACACCTCAATCTGATGTTCCAGCTTCTTTTGGGGGCTCCACTCTAGTGCCTCTGCCAACAGTATCCCTAGGAAGTAGCTCACACAGATAACCTCTCTTAGCCCTGCAAAGTGGAAAACTTGATCTGTAAACAACAGAGCTGGTATTTGAATCCAGATCCATCCACTTTCTAAGAACCATAACCTGCTCCCAGCGTATAATTGGACTCCCCATTGCAGGGGAGTCCACTTAGAGTCAACAGGAACTATATCTTATTCCCTTTATTCTGACATCGCCTTTAGCCATCTGGCCCTTTTGTGCTTCCACAGAGCAGGCTTGTACTCGGAAAGTAAAGCCCCAGAGATGTCCCCATCTAAAAAAGATATCAGGCTAAACTGACCAGGGTAGTTTGTCTCTTGGTCAGGAGGGGAGTATTTTTCCTTTCCTCAGAAGTTCGAACCCCAAAAAACAATCAATTGAAAACATGTATAAAAAAGCAACTTAGTTTTATTTCTCTCCTTAGGAGTAGATGTTTTAGAAAAAGTTCTGACCGTCTGATTTTGTGTTAGGATGAAGAAGCATAAACAATAATTTTTATAAGCCATAATAATAGTTAACATTCATGACTACTTTTTTAAGTGTCAAAATTTATGCTGAGTGATTTACATGAATTATCTCAAATGATTAAACAACCTGCACAAGAGTCTTTACCCCTATTTACAGGTGAGGGAGAGAGGCTCAAAGTGATTTACCCAAGATCACACAGTAGAGAGGCAGCTTCAGTTCAATATGCAGATATTCTGAGGTAAAGCCCCACACTGGTTACATAGGCTCCAGGCTTTGTTCTACAGAATCTATTCAAAATCCTTTTTTAAAAATCCTTTCTTTGGATAAACAAAATGTGGTATATCCATACAATGGTATATTATTCAGCCATTAAAAGGAATGAAGTGCTGATATGTGTTACAACATGGATGAACCTTGAAGATGTCATGCTAAGTGAAGTAAGCCAGACACAAAAAGACAAATATTGTATAATTCCACTTATATGAAATATTTATGATAGGTAAATTCATAGAAATAGAAAGTAAGATTCAGGTTACCTCTGGAGACCTGAAGGGGAGAATGGAGGAAGAGGAGAATGGAAAGTTATTGTTAATGGGTATAGAGTTCCTGTTCGAGGTAATAAAAACATTTTGGAAATACTGGTGATGGTTGTACAAGATTGTGAATGTATTTAATACCACTGAACTGTACATTTAAAATAGTTAAAATTCCAAGTAAAAAAATTTTATACCATATCTTTCTTATCTATTTGCCTTTCAATGGACACTTAGGTTGCCTTCATATCTTGGCTATTGTAAATACTGTTGCAATAAACAGAGGGGTGCATATATCTTTTCAAATTAGTGTTTTTCATGTTCTTTGGGTAAATATCCAGTAGTAGAATTACTGGATCATACGACATTTCTATTTTTAATTTTTGAGGAACCTCTATATTGTTTTCCACAATGGCTGCACCAGTTTGCATTTGCACCCACAGTGTAGGAGGGTTCCTTTTTCTCTATATCCTTGCCAACACCTGTTATTTCTTGTTTTTTATTTTAACCATTCTGACAGGAGAGATCTCATGGTGGTTTTCATTTGCATTTCCCTCATAATGAGTGATGTTGAGCATCTTTTCATGTGTCTTGTCAGCCATTTGGATATATTCTTTGGGAAAATGTCTATTTGAGTCCCTTGTTCATTTTTGAATTGGATTGTTTAGGGTTTTTTGGTGATGAATTAAGTAAGTTCTTTGTAGTTTCTGGATATTAAATATATCATTTGCAAATACCTTCTCCTACTTGATAGTTTGCCTTTTGATGGTTTCCTTTACTGTATAAACCTTTTTATTTTGATATAGTCCCAATAGTTTATTTTTGCTTTTGTTTTCCTTGTCTTAGGAGACATATCTAGAAAAATGTTGCTATGGCCAATGTCAGAGAAACTACTGCCTTTGTTCTCTTCTAGGATTTTTATGGTTTCAGGTCTCACATTTAGGTCTTAAATACATTTTGAATTTATCTTTATGTATGGTGTGAGAAAGTGGTCCAGTTTCATTCTTTTGCATGTAGTTGACCAGTTTTCTGAGCATCATTTATTGAAGAGACTATCTTTTCTCTATTGTATATTCTTTCCTGCTTTGTCAAAGATTAATTGACCATATATTTGTAGGTTTATTTCTGGGTTCTACATTCTGTTCTATTGATCTGTATGTCTATTTTTGTGCCAGTACCATACTTTTTTTTATTACTACAGCTTTGTAGTGTATCTTGAGATCTGGAATTGTGATACCTCCAATACCAGCTTTGTTTTTCTTTCTCAAGATCGCTTTTGCTATTCAGGGTCTTTTGTGATTACACACAAATTTTAGGGTTATTTTAGTTTTGTGGAAAATGTTGTTTTTATTTTGACAGGAATTGCATTAAATCTGTAGATTGCTTCAGTACTGTGGACATTTCAACAATATTTGTTCTTCCAATCCATGAGCATGAAATATCTTTCTATTTGTGTCATCTTCAATTTCTTTCATCAATGTTTTATAGTTTTCAGAGTACAGGACTTTCACTTCTACAGTTAAGTTTCTTCCTAGGTATTTTATTCTTTTTGGTGCAATTTTAAGTGGAGTTGTTTTCTTAATTTCTCTTTCTGCTACTGCATTATTAGTGTACAGAAATGCTACCAATTTCTGGGCATTAATTTTGTATCCTGCAATTTTGCTGAATTCATTTATTACTTCTAGTAGCTTTTTGGTGGAGTCTTCAGAGTTTTCTATGTATAGTATCATGTCATCTGCAAATAGTGACAGTTTAACTTCTTCTTTACCAATATAGATGCCTCTAATTTATTTTTCTTGTCTGATTGCTGTGGCTAGGACTTCTAGGACCATGCTGAATAAAGGTGGCAAGAGTGGACATCCTGTTCCTGATCTTAGGGGGAAAGCTCTAAGTTTTTCACCATTGAGTAAGATGTTATCTGTGAGTAACATAGATAACCTTTATGATGTTGAGGTATATTCCCTCTAAACCAATTGGTTGAGAGTTTTTATCATAAGTAGATGTTGAGTTTTGCCAAATGCTTTTTCTGCATCTATTGAAATGATGATTTTTAACTTGCTTTTGTTGATCACATCGACTGATTTGTGAATATTGAACCACCCTTGCATTCCTGGAATAAGTCCCATTTGATCCTGGTGAATGATCCTTTTAATGTATTATTGAATGCAGTTTGCTAATATTTTATTGAGTATTTTTTCAACAGTGTTCATCAGGAACATTGGCCTACAGTATGCTTTTTTTGTGGTGTCTTTGCTTGGCTTTGGTATTAGGGTAATGCTGACCTTGTAGAATGTATTTGGAAGCATTCCTTCCTCTTCTGTTTTTTTTTGGGGGGGGGGGGGGGGATAGTTTGAGGAGAATAGGTATTATCTCTTCTTTAAACATTTGGTAGAATTTACTTGTGAATCCATTTGGTCCTGGAGTTTTATTTTTTGGTAGTTTTTTAATTATCAGTTCAATCTCATTGCTAGCAACCAGTATGTTCAGATTTTCTATTTCTTCCTGATTCAGTTTTGGATGATAGTATGTTTCTAGGAATTTATCCACTTCTTCTAAGTTGTCCAATTTGTTGACATATAAATTTTCATAGTATTCTCTTACAATCCTTTGTATTTCTGTGGTTTCAGTTGTTACTTCTCCTCTCTCATTTATGATTTTACTTATTTGGGTCCTTTTTTTTCTTGATGAGTCTGGCTAAGAACTTATCTGTTTTATTTCTCTTCAAAAAACCAGCTCTTGGTTTCATTGATTTTTTTTATTATGTTTTAGTCTTTGTGATTTATTTCTCCTCTGATATTTATTATTTTCTTCCTTCTACTCACCTTGGGCTTTGTTTATTCACCTTTTTCCAGCTCCTTTAGGTGTAAGATTAGATTGTTTATTTGAGTTTTTTCTAGTTTCTTGAGGTAGGCCTGTATAGCTATATATTTCCCTCTTAGAACTGCTTTCACTGCAACCCAAAGATTTTGGACTGTTGTGTTTTTACTTTCATTTGTTGTCATGTATTTTTTTTAAATTTCTTCTTTGATTGTTTCATTGACTCATTGGTTGTTTAGTATCATGTTGTTTAGCCTCCATATGTTTGTGTTTTTTCCAGTTTTTTTTCATGTGATTCATTTCTAGCTTCATACAATTGTGTTCAGGAAATATGCATGCTATGATCTCAACCTTCTTAAATTTATTGAGGTTTGTTTTGTGGCCTAACTTGTGATCTATTCTAGAGAATGTTTTCCATGTTCACTTTAAAAGAATATGTATTCTACTTTTAGATGGAATGTTCTGTATGTATCGGTTATGTCCATCTGGTCTAATATGTCATTTAAATACAGTATTTCCTTGTTGATTTTCTAATTGTGTGATCTATTCATTGATGTAAGTGGGGGTATTAAAGTCCCCTATTAGTATTGTATTATGTCAATTTCTCTATGTTTGTTGATAGTTGCTTTATGTATTCCAGTGTTAGATGTGTAGATATTAACAACTGTTACATCTTCTTAATGGATTGATTCCTTTATCATTATATAATGCCCTTCTTTGTCTCTTGTTAGTCTTTGTTTAGAAAAAAAAATTTTTAATGCTTATTTATTTTTGAGAGAAAGAGTATGAGCAGCACAGGGGCACAGAAAGATTGAGAGAGAGAGAGAGAGAGAGAGAGAGAGAGAGAGAGAGAGAGAGAGAATCTGAATCAGGTTCCAGGCTCTGAGCTGTCAGCACAAAGCCCAACACAGGGCTTGAACCCACGAACCATGAGATCATGATCTGAGCTGAAGTCAGATGCTTAACCGACTGAGCCACCCAGGCATCCCTTGTTAGTCTTTGTTTTAAATTCTATTTTGTCTGATACAAGTATTGCTACCTTGACTTTTTTTTTTTTTTTTTTTTTTTGCTTTCATTTTCATGGTAAATGTTTCTTCATCCCTTCACTTTCAGTCTGTATGTGCCTTTGGGTCTGAGGTGGGCCTTTTGTAGGCAGCAAATATATGGGCTTTGTTTTTTTTCTTAATCCAGTCTGCCACCCTATGTCTTTTGATTGGAGCATTTAGACCATTTACATCAAACTCCAAATTTTATGTTATATATAAGTATAACATATATAAATATACATTTAGCATAAAATCTGCTTAAGTTAACCAAAACTGATTTCTGTTACTTGCAACTAAGAATGTGCCTGGATCCACTAAGATGGAACTTATACTGTAGGCCACAATAGTAATGACCAGCCCAAATTACCTTGAAAAACATTTTTAAAAACCAAACAGATGAATAAAAGCTAGAGAGTAGACAATAGTTTGTCAATGTACAGACTAGATTTGGGGATTCTTTTGCAGGGGTTATCAAAGGTTGCCCATGCAGGATGCCCATGCAGGATGAGAGGTTGAGTTTTAGAAGCATCCAGGAGGGACATTATTTTAACAGTATCCTTTCCAATTTTAAATAGAAAAACATATCAGAGATAGAAACTTTATAGGTCTTCTATCATGCACTATGGAAAATTCAATAACAATTCCATCTGCTGTACCAGAAAGCCCTGACGTTATGAAGTCACAAAGAACAAGGTGGTACCTAGGCCAGACTTCCGGGAAGAAGATGCTTTTCATGGAGCCCACAACTCCTCAAGGTTGGAGCCCACACCCCAGGATGGTGATTACAGTATCTCAAATCAAATAGTCCTTACCATTGTAACCTGGCTGCTGAAATCTTAGTGCTAGGCTAAAGGAGTAAAACCAATTAAGTTGCTATTCCTTGCTATTCCAGCTGTGCCCCCCCAATCCTAAACTCTCCCTCCAGGCTGCTTCAATATCTCTAATTGCTCCCCACTGACCAAGTTTAAGTGCGATTGATCCATAACAATAGCTTCCTGACTGGTCTCATTCATTCATCAGGTATCTACTGACTACCAACTATGTACCTGGCCCTGTTCTAGACCCTAGGGAAAAGTAATGAACAAAAGAGAACCCTCAGGGAGCTAATATTCCTGTGAATCCCATCATCTAGTATCACTCCTCTATAGTACATCCCACACATTAGCCAACAGAGACATCTTTCAGAAACACAGATCTAATCATAGCCCTCTCAGGCTGAAAATCCTTCCCTAGCTCCTCACTCCCAAGGATGAAGTTCAAGCTCCCTGGCCCACAAGACCCTTCTAAACTTAGCCCTATGATACCATACAGCCTCACCTTCACCTTCTCTCTGCCCCAGCATCCCACTTACGGTGAAAAGAGCTTGGCACAAACAACATCAAGAATCACGTGGTGCACCTGGAACTTGTGGGCAAAGGGATCAGCAGGTGTGCCCAGGCCCCTGTCCTCTCAGCATCCTGCAAAAAAGAAATGTTTAGGCTGCAGCACAGCTGTGTGTGAAGAGGGTCATCAGAGGGCTCTACCCTTTGTTGTTTTCCATTTGTAGGGACCAAATGTGGAAGTGGCTTTGCTCTAAGTAGAGGGAAAAATATACATTTAGGACTTCAGGCTCCAATGGATACAGGCTGAGGTACCAGGTGTACAGAGGACTGCTGGGAGGTGCCAGCTGCCTAACACCTTGAGACCCTGGGAGCCCCCATTCCAAGGAAACTGAATTAAGGCACAGATAACTCTGAGGAGAGAAGAGAGTTTATCCAGATCTATGAGAACTGCAGCCTTTCCTGGGATCAGAGATCTGTTCATCCTAGTTCCCCTTATTGGAAAGCAATTCAGAGACAGCCCCTATTGTCATTTATTCACCAGTTCCACCGATCTCCAGCCACACCCCCATTACAGCATGTATCCCATCCCCAGACACACCACGCATTCTAAACACTCTGGTACCTCCATGCCTTTATACATGTGCTTCTTGGTGCCTGTGGCACTTTCTCCCCTCTCTGGAGAATTCTTTCCACAGATGTCAAACACAGCATTGACAAAGGAAGTGGTTCTACATGATCATTCAAAGCCTGACTTCTTGCTGAGACCTCTGATCACCCCTATACATATATACCATTTCACGCATTGGGCAGAATTAAATTTGTGCCCCCTGGGAGTCCTGCTAAATTCTGCTTATTACTATCTATTTCTTTTCACATTGTCTCTCCACTGAATTATGAGCTCCTCAAGTGTAGGGTCCATGCCTGTCATCCCTATATTCTGCCTGCCACAGAACATGTTTGTGGAAGATAGAAAACTGGAGTAGAAACACCATTTTACTGCTCTGGAGTCTTAGCACATGTTGTTCCCTCAGCTCTCCCCATCACAGGGGCCAAATGACTGGCCCCTTCTTATTCAGTAGGTGTCAGCTTATTCATCATAAACCAATACAAAATAAGTCACTTTCCATGTGGCACCCTCTTCTTTTCCTCCATAGAACTTTTCATAATTTATAATTTCATGTTCATGGTCTATCTCTCGTGCTTGACTATAAGCTCCAAGATACATAGAAGTGCTTATTTTATTCCCTAGTGTATGATACAGTAGTGGGGAGGTAGGGGAGGAGTAACTTAATCTGTGACCATTTTTTTTTAATAAGGAAGCATATCCGGCCTTGAAAACAGACAGGTTAATGAGACATTCTTTCTCCTCACCTAGTCCTGCCTCATTCCCACCCAACAGCAGTGGTTCTCCACCTTACTGTACAGTGGAATTATCTGGGCAGTTTTAAAAATTACTGACACCTGGGTCACCTCATCAGGCATTCTGATTCAATTATCAAGGGTATTGCCCAGACATGGTTAGGTTCAGATGCTGCCCAGCTGATTCTAATGTACGTCCAGAGCAGGGAGTCACTGTCCTACAGTAGGGGTTGTTCTCTAAGGGTTTTAATGGCTTTATGGGGCTATGACTGCCAAATCTGTCACCTGAGATAATTTTTGGCACCTAACAGAGAGAAGCCCACAGCTCCTCTGGCCACCGGAGTACCAGCACCTACGCTCCTTAGAGCAGATAACGTGTGCAAGATATAGTAGGTTCTGATGCTCCACCAAGAGGCCCCCAATAAGCAGATGGGATTGAGCAAGCAGACCTGGTGTGCTGCAAAGAGGAGCTAAGGCAGTAGTTCCTCAGGAAGTGGCTAACAAAGCTGGATGGTCATCCATCCATGGAGAACTTTGTTTCTTCATCCTCAAATGGGTCAAACAGCCTTTCCAGGAGGATAGCTCTCCAGCCAGATAGTTCTCCCTGGCCCTGCAAGTAAGAAATGGGCCACAAGACTTGTGGCTTATTCTCAATATAGTCCTCATTGTTTCTGCATAAACATTTTAGAGTAAAGTTACCGTCAGGCCTATGTTTAGAAAGACAGCTCTGGGTTATCAGTACCTGTCATTTATCAAACTCTCCAAGGTACTAAAACATTCATTTTTGGCTGACATTCAGCTATTTCTCTATAAGCAGGTGAAGTTAGATTTTCACTTATCAAACTCTATTCATTATTCTAATTTAATTTCTCTGCAACCATAGTTAGAGCTTTTTTTAAATGGAAAGTCATTCTGACCTGAAAGACACAATTGCTTCATACCATCATGACAGGTCAATTTAAGAATGCAAGAGGCTGATAGCATAACTTCCAGGCTCATTTCCAAGAGCCGAACCTCCCTGCAGTGGTCTGGGGCCTCTTGGGCAGTTTGCTGAAGTTGCAAAACTCCTCTGACTGCTGCCATATAGATTCAGGTAGGAGCAACATAGCCAAAGAAATAGCCCCAGAATACCGGGTGGCTCCTGCTGTTTTCTCTAACTTTCTCAGCTCAGTTGAAGATGAGAAAGGCGGCTACTCCAACTGCAGAAGACATGGCTGTCCATGTACTCTGTTCCCAAAGCCTGCCCCCAAGGAATCCACTTCCTCCTGACTCGGCCTCCAGTCAGCTCAGTTATGCCACTCGTCTCCATCCTTCACCCTCTTGGTCCCTCGCTCATCAACATCAATCGTGGCATTGAAAGCCATACTATCCCACCTTGTACTACCAAACTTCATCATTGGTTCAGCCTGATGATAAATAAACCCTCATCCATCTTTACTTACAACATCCTATTAGGTGGATGTTGCAATGACTAGTTGTCTGTGCAGTAACCACTCTCCCTTCTGCTCTGTTGGGGCAGCCAAGTGCCCAGCGAACTGACTCCAGGGGTCTCAACAAGAGGGAGGTAGCCAGGGCTTCTGGGAAGCCACTTTAAAAAAGGCTAACTCAGCTGAGTGAACTTCTTTTATCCCCACACCCTTTCTCTTCTTCCTACTGGCATGTTGATGTGACCACTGGGGCTCCCCAGCCCTAGCCACTGACTTCCAGACTTCTTTTAAAGTCAGAAAATAACCTGATAATGTGTTTAAGCCATTGTATTTGAGTTTTGGTTCCTAGCAGCTCTGCTACTGTGATAAAACCCAGAGACTGGAAAGTAAGACCTAGAATGGCCTTCCCCAGCCTTAGCAGATGTTTCTTTGGGAACACCCCCTCCAGCACTGCATTCAAATAACCATTAAGTGTGTCCATCTTCCACCCGAAATAGTGAGTTCCTTAAAGGCAAACACTCTTCACGTATTCACAATTAGGGAGCAGCACCTAGCACACACCTGGCACAAAGCAAGAACTGTGTATGTTGAATGAATAAACAGAAGCTGCACTGGGGGTCTAGTGTTGATTACTGAGTTTCTGAAATTAGCTAATTAATGAAGTTATGTACCATCAGCCTTATATAGAGGATACCACGATTTTAATCAAAATGCAAAATGAACTAGGCCTCATGGTCTCTAGGCAGTGGTTGTTGAATTGATGCCTCCTTGGGGTGAGAAGAAACACTTCCTGGGCATTACAATATTCTGCCATGGTTAGCCACTCAACAAAAAAAAATGTGGTATTTACTGAAGATCTTCTAGTACTTGACAGTTATCCTTATATCTGCTTTGTAAAGTAAGTGTCCTCATTGCCCCATTTTACTGGTGAGAAGCCTGAGGTCCAGAGGGTGAAATGACTTTCCCAAGGTCATGTGCCATTCCATAGTAAGGCAGGGATCTGAACCCAATTGTGTCCACACTATTCCTACATCACCTTGCTGCTTTTCTACTCCATATTGGGTTTAGAACTGAGGTTGAGATGGTCCCAGTTCCAAAAGATAAAACACGATGCACCGATGGTGGCCTATGTTTTTCACTCTATAATCTCTAGGCTCCTTTAACCCAGGTGAAGAAGTGGTGGTAGGGAGGGAAAAGGGCCACAAGCCACTGGCAGGCTGACGCCCCAGAGTTCCTCCTAAGACCTGAAAATGTGTGCAATCGCCTAAATTAAAATCAATATGCTGCTTGGCTGGAAGGCTGCACAATTGTTTTTGAAGCTGGGTATATTATGTTCTAAATGTTTAATCTGGCAGAGGCCATAAAAGACGAGTTCCAGGCCATTTGGAGCTTATATTGCGAACAAGATGGTCTACGAGGCAGCTAAAACCAAAAAAAAAAAAAAAAAAAAAAAAAAAAAAAAAAAAAAAAACCGACAGCAATCCCAACAGAGTGGCACAGACAAATTGATCTGATTCTGACATGGATGCTAGGCGGCAATTTGGGGTGAAAGAGACTTTGTAGATAGGAGAAAAGCAGTGATAAAAGCAAAATGGTCAGCTGTCAGACCTCACTTTCTAATGCATGGGGAGGCTTCCCTGAGATGGCAAAGAAATCAATATGTCTAAGGCAGACGTGTTGATTCGTGGTGCCAGACAGTCAAGAAAGGCAATCCTACCCTCCAGATGTTAATAGATGACCATTTAGCATGCGTAAGTCTGATGCACTACAGGCCCAGAAGGACAGATCCTCCCAACCCAAAGCCTGCAGCTGAAATAAGCACACATATAGTTTCCTTAAGGAATCCTCCTATTGAAGGCTTCCTGACGGGGGGGGGGGGGGGGGGGTATAGGACGGTGGTTAAATGCACAGGCTTAAGTGTTGGATGTAGATTAAAATTCTAGCTTTCTTATCTACTCAGGACATACCGCTTTGGAACCTATCTGCCTAGGTCTCCATTTCCTCATCTAGTGGACTCCTTATAGGAATAAAAGGAGTACCAGTCTACCAGCAATGAGGTGAGAATTAAAGGAGATAATTGGCACAGCCTCAGGTATATAATAAGTGTTGAATAAATGTTACCTGTTAGTATTAAGGTTCTCAGAATGCACAAGAGTATGGACCAAGTATAGAAATATTTAAATGCCAGAAAATGTCACAACTTGGCCTCTCTTTTTTGTACTGCAGGCATTAGGTACATTCTTGGCAATGCATGGTGTCTGGTATCTCTTGGTTACTCTTATGCCAAAGGTTTGGCATTAGTATTTCAGAGCAGGGCAGGGCTTGAGCCTTGAAACAAACTCATTGAAGTGTACCGTGGGTTTATTAGATTGAATCCTCCTTCTGGAAATATCCTCAGGGGAGGGGGCCATCATAGATTGTATACTTATTACATGCCAGACACTGTGTCAAATACTTTACCACTATTCACAGTGGTGAATTTCTTACAGTTCTGTGAACTGAGACACAGAGAGGGTAGAAAATTTGCCCACAGTCACACAGCAACCTTGGGAAGCAGAAACCATGGTTTTTCCAAATTCAGATTTCTAAATTCAGTATTTTTTACCCTACATCACAGCTGTCTTTATTTATAGAAATACAAATAAGATTGCAAAGGAAATGTTTAGTTTGCTTATGAAAGCCAACAGTTTTTAAGAGTCTATAAAATTAATTTAACCCATCTGTCTACAGAAATGTACCGCAGTAACTACAAATGTTGTTACCTGTTCATTTGAAGAACAAATATGTAAAATTTCTACTTGTAATACTATGTTATGTCAATAGTGTTCATCACCTAGTTTTTCACTTGAGAATTATCATCTAGTGGTAGAAAATACTTCTACAGAAAAGTGGGTTCAAATGCTGGTTCCACCATGCACCAGTTCTGTGGTTTTGAACAAACTCCTTAATTTTACTGAGCCTCTATTTCTTCATTATGTAAAAGGCAGTTATTAATACTAATTTCAGGGTCACTACAAAAATTAAATGAGATAATATGTATTAGGCACCTAGTACAGTGTCTGGTACTCCTAAATAATGGGAAACTATCATTATTCCCAGGAAATAACCCTTCTTTAAAATATTCTCCAATTCAGACATACTACTGTTCAAATAAGCAAATTTCACTAAACACAGATGTCTGATAAGCCAGCAATCCATTTGCAGGAATCCAGCCCAAGGAAATGCTCACAACTGCAGAGAAAGATGTATGTGTGTGACAATATGAATTACATAACTTTTTATTTGTAATAGTGGGAAATGGGAAACAACCTATATATTCATCAAAAGAGAAATGGTTAAATAAATTGTGATTTATCTATATCAGGACAAACTTCTGTAAAGAGCCCAAGAGCAGATATTTTCAGCCATCCAACCTATGTGACAACTACTCAGTGCTGTTGCTGTAACACTAAATCAGCCATAGACCATATGTAAAATAATGGACCTGGCTATGTCTCAGAAAACCAAAAACCAAACCAAACTCTATTTAGAAAAATAGATAGAAGGCCACATTTGGCCTCAGTTGGTTTCTAACCCCTAAATAAGTGGCTGAATACTACATAACTATTTAGAAAATAGTAATAAACTAGACCTACATGTATTAGAACAGAAAGATATCCACAAGGACTCCTACAAATCATAAGAAAATGGTAAACAGTACAATAAAAAGTGGCAGGAGAATATGAACAGGCAATTCATAAAAGATATCATTCAGATAGTCAGTTTGAAAAGTTGCTCAACCATCTAATTAAGTTTGTAATTAATTTAGTTTCCAAAAGCAAACTAAAACAAGAAGATCCAATTTGCACTCATTATATCTGAAAAAATTAAAACATTGACAAAATCAAGGGTAGGTGATACTATAGAGAAAAGAGTACTCTCATACACTGTTAGAACAAATATAGATGAGGACAATCACTTTGAAAATATCTCTGGCAGAGTCTATTAAAACTGTAAATGTGCATATCCTATGACCCAGCATTTCCTCTTCTAGGTCTATACCGCAGAAAACCATGTTCACATGTGTGTATTCAGAAAGACCAAATAATGAAACTAATGGAAGCATTATAAAAGCAAGGAAATGAAAATGACCTAAAGATCCACCAAAAACTGAATGGGCAAATATAATGTAATACATTCACTCAACAAAGTACAATTCAGCAGTTAAAAGGTGTAAACCAAATTTATGTTCATAAGGATAGGAAGATCTCAGAAATACAATGCCAACTTTCAGAACAGTCCTCACAGTATGATACAATTTATGTAAGAACATGGACACAAACAACAAACTATATACTTGCTTTGGGTACAGGTACATATGTATAAAGGTATTTAAAGAAAGATCTGGAAGGATATGCACTAAACTCAAACAGTAGTTATCTTGAGGCATGGGAGAAAAGATTAGAAGTGGTGGCCCAAGGAGACTTTAGTTTTACCCATAATATTCTAACTTTTCACAAAGAAATAAATATGTATTATCTCACAACTGAAATAAAAATTTTTAAATGTTCATGGTGTATTAACTGAATAACCAAGTTACAAAACCATATATATTAGATGATGGAATTTTATTTTTACAATTATTACATGTTGTTGTTGTTGTTGTTGTTGTGTGTGTGTGTGTGTGTGTGTGTGTGTGTGTCTGTCTGTCTGTCTGGAGGGTTGTATATCAAATAGTTAACAGGATTGTACAGCTGTGGAAAGAGGATTGGGGCCTGGAGAAGAATAATATATTAGTCTCCTTAGGCTGTCCTAACAAAATACCACTAACTAAGTGGCTTAAACAAGATTTACTTCTCACAGTTCTGGAGACTGTAAATTCCAAGATCCAGGTGCTGGCAAGATCTGGTGAGGGCTCTTTTCCTGGCTTGTAGACGGCCACCTCCTTGCTGTATCCTCATGTGACTTTTTCTGCAATGTGTGTGTCCCCCAGGGAGGGGGGGAGGATCAAGGGGAACAAGTCCTATGGACACTAATCCTATCTGATCAGGGTCCTATCCTTATGACCTCATTTTAACCTTAATTAACCTTAGAGGCACATTTCTAACTAAAGCTACACTTGGGGTTGGGGCTTCAACATATGAACTTTGAGGCAACACAAAAATTCAGTTCATTACAGTTACTTTCCCTCTGTTGATGAGAAAGTATGGTGTGGAAACCATACTGCAGCTGGAGCTGGCTAAGCTCTAACCCTGCCTGTGGCACTTCAGAGCAGCATGGCCACGGAAAGTCAACCTCAGTTTCTTCTTCTGAAAAATCATATTAAATCTGTTATTTAATATGGTACTTACTCTGTGCCAGGTACTCTGCTAATAACTTGATTTTATATGGCTATCTTCCTCACTTCAACCCTATGAGGTAGGATCACATCCCCATTTTGGAGATGAGGAAACTGAGAGGCAAAGAAGCTCTGTGACTTGCCCAAGTTGTAATGCAAATCTGTTGCAGACCTGGTTCCAGAGACCACAATCTTGAGTCACAAGCAATACTCTGAATGTAAGTTATTGTTATTTTCACTTCATATAATATGTTCAAATATGTTTAAGTTTTATAATCCTTGAATTTTATAGAGTATATGTATGTGTGTATATATATGTATACCTACATGTATGTACATATACATGTAGTATCAGTTTCTTATTGCTGCTATAACAAATTGCCAACAAACTTAGTGGTTAAAACAACAAAATTTTATTTTTAATAGTTATAGAGGACAGAAGTCTAAAATCAAGATGGTGTTAGGGCTGTCTTCCTTCTGGAGGCTTCAGAAAAGAATTCATTCCCTTGCCCTTTCCAGCTTCTAGAGGCTACCTACATTCCTGGGTCATATTCCCTTTCTCCATCTTCAAAGTGCAACATTCCCACCTCTGACTCCATCACCACATCTCCTTTTTCTGACTCTGACTCCTCCTACATCCCTCTTATAAGGGCTTCATCATTATATTGGGCCCACCCAGATAATTCAAGATACTCTCCTTAGCTCAAGACCCTTAAATTAATCATATCTGCAAAGACTTTTTGCTATGGAAGGTAACACATTCACAGCTTCTAGGGATTAGGATATGGTCATCTTTGGGGGTAATATATTAGATGGAATGTACACACACACACACACACACACAATTTAATGGAGGAAATCTGATATATTAACTACATGTTAATATAGTACATATAATGTACATATAACATATGTACAACATATACATATAACATACATATATAATGTATATATTTGCCTTCACAGCACATTAGATACAAAATTTTTTCACTGGAGACTTCTGAATGCATGACTCTAGGCAGAGAATCCAAACTCAAAAGCATATTTTTGGAATTTGCCATGGAAACCAGGTCAAGATTCCATTTCTTCCCCAAAATGCCCAGAGGTCTTTCATGCCTCCCATTATTCTGTTTCTCATTCTCTCTGCTCAGAAGAAATCTGAGCTCAGGACAAGGGAATCTGGCTGGGTCTCCTACTCAGGAGATGAGGGCCCCAGTAGGTCAGGTCTTATGTTTGTCCACAGGTCAGGAATTACTGATCTAATCCATCACAGCAGTTTAGAAAAAAGTGGTGACTAACTGGACACACAAGTTTCCTGGGCCCCAGAGCACTGCAGATATTTGCTTTGAAACAGCAGGACAACTTGAAGAACCCACCTCCACCAGAAGGCCAGAAAAACAGATTCAGACAGAATCAAAGGGCCACTTGGCCAAGGGCTGGGTCTGCATCAGTTCTGACACAGTTCTCTGACACCTCCTTGCTCAGGCTTTGACAATATCACCTAAAATAGCTTTATTCTAACCAACCTAAGCACTAAACCTTCTACTTCAGGAAAGAAGAGAGCTTTGTGGTTTTCCTGAAAAATCTTGCATCTGGTGCATCTCTGTAAGAGCCTCACTGGTGCCACTAAGTTGATTTTGTTTCTTCTTGAAAACATTCCCTGCACAATCCCATGCATTTTAATTTCCAATCAGCAATGTTTTGTCAAGGTTAACCACAGTGCTACCGAGTGACAAGTCTCAGCAGCTGCCATATGGACCCTCAATTATCTCCTGGCTGAGTCTGTTTCAAGAGACCATCTATTGTTCTGAGTTATACATGCTTCCCCCCAACCCCACTGTGCAGCTAGCTTGACCCAGCTATGTGTGAGCCCCACCAAGACCTTCCTTTCCTTTGCTTTGATTTTGGTCTGTGCCAGACCCTTTCCCAGTAGTGAGAGATAAATGTGGTAGGTTGGTAGATATGGTCAATGCATAAACTGTCACTCTAGCTGCACTGCACAGGTGAATCTAGGGCACAACAGGAAAGCATGGGGGCAGAAGGTGAGAGGCCAGAGGATCCCGTCTCTCTGCATGTCCTATTGTTGCCAATTGGTCAAGGGAGAGTCAGGTGACCTCCAAGTGCCATATGGAGAGTGAGCCTTGAGCAGATAGATACAATGTCCCTGTCACTAACCCTGTTACCACATCTTGCACAAGCCACTCCCACTCACTTATCAGAGTGAGTCTGGCTGTCTTTATCAGACCAGTTTATGGGGCACCTAACATCCCTGATAACAGTCCATGGCACTGTCATTTGCATTTATTACAAATCATCATTAATATTTTTTCCAGCTCAAAAACAACATTTTATTGAGGTAGCTCTGATTATATATGGGAAAAAAATAAACCTATACCATGATATTTTTTTAATCAAAATTACTCAAAATGAAATATTTGTGTAGCTGAAAACTTTCAGGATTGGTCAAGAATGTGATTGTTTATGTCTTCCATTCCTTCATTCTTACACAAATCTTTAAAAGAAAATGGGTGTGGCAAACCGACACTCAGCCTATTCTATCTGGAGTCAACTCGGAATCCCTGTCTTGTAAGACATACACATCTCTTGACACTATAAACCATATGGTTGAGGGTTTTTTCTTCCTCATTTTAAATATGACTTCTATCCATCAAATGTAACAAAGTTGACAGGGCTTAAGACATAGCACAGAAAAGAAGGAAGGACTATGCATTAAATAAAGGGTAATATCTTCTGAGTACCTATTATATATCAGGTATTGTACCAGACATTTTCTGTGAGACAGATGTTACCCCTAAATTTCAAATGAGGAAACACATTCAGAGATGTTACATAAGTGACTCAGGTCACACTGCTAATTATATGGATGTTGGGATTCATAATCTGTCACTAAATTCCAAGCTAATGTTGTTATATTGTGCTGCCTCTCCAGCATGTTAAAGCAGGATAAGTTTTCAAACAACCACAGAATAGAGGGTGTTGAACGTGACCATAAAATCTGCAAGTGTGCAATATAAAAGACTATGACAAATAAAGTTAGAGTTAGTTCATCATAAGCCTGAGCTTCAGTTCTCTCAACATTTCACTGTACACTTATGAATATATCACTCTAGGCAGAGAATCCAAACTCATAAGCATATTCTTGGAATTTGCCATGGAAACCAGGTCAAGATTCCATTTCTTCCCCAAAATGCCCAGAGGTCTTTCATGCCTCCCATTATTCTGTTCCTCATTCTCTATCCCTTTCTCCCATAAAGAGCACAGTTTCAGCCTATGCCTTTCAGAGTCCTGATAGCCTGGAGGGATGGCAATGGATACAATGGCTCATGGATGGCATCATCCCCAAGGAGGTGCCAGGCAGTAGGATATCATGGCTGCATTTCATGGCATCTTCCACACATGTGCTGCTGCCTTCACAGAACACAAATATCTCAGTATTGCAAAGAATGGCCCTACTCTCTTTTCTAAACTCCTGTCTTTTGTCCTCTCAAAAATTGTTACATTTGATGAATATAGAGCATATTTAAAATGATTTAAAAAAAGAGTTATTCAGATAGCTTATAGTGTCAAGAGGCATGCCAACTCTCACATGATAGGTATTCCAAATTGATTCTAGATCAATGTTTGTTTGGCACTATTGGCATTTTGAGCCAGATCGTTCTCAATAAGAATTACTAGGTGGAGTGGTCTGTATCCCTCAATCCCAACCCTCTTCCCCTAGCTAAGTTCTACTCATCCTTCAGGTTCCTGCTTAAACATCACTTCCTCTGAGTGGTTTTTCCCAACCTTCCTGTTGGGAAGGGTTCCCAACCTGTCAACTCTAGTTGACATATCCCCTCCAATGTATTTCCAAGGAACCCCGAACTTTGCTCACTGAACATGGTGTTGTAATGGTCTGTTTGCTTAGATGGTGGAACAGAGAATTTACATAATGTTCTGATCCAGTCTATTCTATTTGTTGCTTTCCCAATATAATTACTCATTCATTGCTTTTGTCCCTCTATAGCATCTTTGTCAAACTATCATCAAGTCTCTACCTTCACACCTTCAATAATGAACCCACTACCTTTTAAGACCTTCATTTAATTGCTGAAGAGTTAAAAGTGTGTCTTAATAGTAACTCCCAATATTTCTTCTTATAATTTCCTTTTGGCCCTGGCTTTACCACTGGGAGACACTTTTAGAATGACAGGTAGATGTAAGCAACTCAGAATTGTTTAACATTCTCAACCCAAGCTGACCTCTGCCAACTACTAATCTTTCTTGCATTCATATCTCTTTGGCCAGTCAGCTGTGTATATTCAGGAAATACAGATTCTTGCTTTCTGAATGAGAGATGTATGATAAGAAAGGCAAACCACAACAGGGATAAGTAAACTTCTTCCGGGCCCAGCCTAGGAAACAGGGTCTGGGTCTGGGTTCCAGGGAGATTCAGAAGCAGAGTTATCAACTATGCATCATCTGGAATCAGAAGCCCCTCTGCTCCTGCCCAGAGTTTTGTGAATCCTCTTGAGATACCAAGTAGAGGCAAACTCTGCATATCCTCTGGGAATTCCAGATGTGTATACAAAGCCTCAAACCTGGTCATTTGCCCAAGGCGGGTGTTACGGACTGAATATTTGTGCCCCCCCCCAATACTCATAGGTTGAATCCTGACTCCCAACATGATGGTATTTGGAAATGGGGCTTTGGGAGGTAACTAGGGTTACAGTAGGTCATGAAGGTGGAGCCCTCATGACAGGAATAGTGGCCTTATAAGAAGACAAGGAGGAGAGAGATCTAAAATGTGCTTCCACTGAAGGAAGGCCATGTGAAGACACAGTGAGAAGACGGGCACCTGCAAGCCAGGACAAGAGCTTTCACCAAGAACCAAATTGGTCAGCAACTTGATCATTGACTTCCCAGCCTCTGGAACTGTGAGAAATAAATTTCTGTTGTAAAGTTACCCAGTGTGTGGTATTTTGTTCTGGTGGCCCGAGCAGATTAATACAGTAGGCAACCCAGAAAGAAGTTCACATGCACAAAGGACCATGAGGAAGGTAAGCAGCAAAGTGGTTGCCTCCGTTCTCTCATCTCAGGGCTCTCACCTCGCTCAGGTTACCAGCAGCTCTCCCTCATACAGCCAGGATGCTCAAGGAAACATGTTTCTCTCCCCAAAAGGTGGTTCCCCTGGTACCATGCCAGGCTCTCTGCTCTCCCTGAAGCCAATTCGGACCACCCAACACCTGCACTTCAGAAGTTCCCACCATTTCTCAGAAAGAAGTAGTTACATTTGCATCTAGCCAGCAGCACCCTTACTACTTAAATACCACTTCAAGGTCTCTCTCAGAAGAAAAGTTTGTCTTCCCTAGGGGCTCCTGTCTCTAATCTCACTTCCCCTAAATGTTTCTCCACACTGCTGCCAAAGGGGCCTTTCTAGAACACAAATATGATCTTGCTACTCCCCTGTTTAAAGCTTTTTGAAAGATTGCCCACTACTTTTAGGGTAAATTCTCCTTTATCAAACTCCTCTGTACTGCCCCTGCCCTCTTCCTGGGGGTCATAGCTGACCACTCACAATTTTGCCCCTAAGTTATACATCCCACACATTTGGAAGTTCCCCAAAGGTCCACACTCCCTAATACTGTTGTACGTTTGCCTGTGCCAGCCCCTCTGCCTGAGATGGCCCCTTTCCCCATCCTCATCACCTCTCATGGAATATTCTATGACCTGCCCACCCCAATCCATATCCCCTCGGCTGAATCAGCTGTCCCTCCTTTATATTTCTACACCTCATATGCTTGCTCCTAAAATAGGCAACACATCACAAACTTCTCTATCTGTAATTTAATCTACTCATTTCTCCACCCCACCTATAAGCCAGGAAAATTATCAGTCTTTATTTGTAGCCCTCTCACTCAGTACAGAGCCTGGCATATAGTTGGTACTCATATATGGTTTTTGAATGAATGAGTGAGTGAATGAATGAATGGCCTGTGATGACTGAAATAATGAAAATCTCACCATCATGACAATTTCTACAACCTACATGATTAATGTTACATTAACCTCTTTCATATATCTCCTTCCAAATCACAGTAAGTTCCCAAATCCATGAACCACTGTCACTGTCCAAACCGGTGACTGCTAGCCACATGTAGTTTTTAAGTTATTTTAAAATTAAGTAAAATGTTATGGTCATACTAACCACTAATGACTATCATGCTGAACACTGCAGGTATAGAACATCTTTATCACCACAGAAAGTTCTATTAGTGCAGGTTTAGGACAAGGCATATGAATTTGGTTTACAAAGCAGAGAATACATATACCTTTTCTCCCAGGAAGATCAAAATCTAACCTAGTTGATTCTGGTTCATCAGAAATTAGCCACGCATTTCTGTCTTACCTATGGTTATGAATATTCATTTTTGTGTATATGTAAATTATTTATGTTATGATAAACAATTATTTTAAAATTTCTTGCTCCTTAAAATTATCCTCTGTTTTTTTATAATTGCCATATGGCTCGCTGATTTACAAGGGTGTTAAGAGACTTAATTAATGTTTATTTGGAGCTTTGCCTGTCAAGGTTGTTATTAGAGGATCCATGGAGATTCTGCTTGTAACAAAAAGTTGGGTGGAAAACCCTAGCTTACTTGAACAGAAGCATAAAAACAATGGGAAGAAGTCTCTAGTCAGATTTAATTTATCACTTTCCTTTATCACCTATTTATTGAGCATGTACCATGTGTTTAGCAGTGAATGGCAGAAGGAAAATGTGGCTCCTGCTGGAAATTTGTCATTACTTCCTAGTAATGGAATTCCTGGCATCCATCAAAATTGCTATTACTGGTAGTGAAGCTATAAGGAGATGAAATGGAGATGTGGAGGGTACTGGCTGGTGGCTCAGGCTATCCCTGCCTTGATGGGATCACCATAACCCTGGTCATTATCAGTTCTAGAACTGAATTATGCCCATATACCTAAAGGGGATGGGTAATCATCATCATAATCTTCATCACCATCATCATCATCAACATCATTATCATCATCAACATCATGATGATAATCACTAACACCTAGATAGTATTACTATGTGCCAGGTACTGCTCTAAGCCATAAATAATAATCAATTACTTGCCAAATGTGACAACCATTTCCCAGTGACCCAACACTAGTGTTTGCATCTATTCCAGAATCCTGGTAGCTTGGGAACTTGCTTTAGAAGTCCAGAGGTTGTTTGCTAGGCTTTGACTGCTATAGAATGCATGAGATATCTAGCACCCTCACCTTACCCTATATAATTAACATAGTTCCTAGGGCAGCTGCATAGTTCTTTCACTAATTCCACCTTTTAGACACACCTGATTGGTCAATGTGGACACTTGACCCAAACGGGCCATAAGGCTCCTCCTCAGGATACGTAACCTAGGACAGGAGAAAGGACAGTGAGTCCGCCTGCAGTGGTGAAGGCTATAAGGCAAAACTCAGAAGATATGGGTGTCTATTTTCTCCACCATTTGGAGAAAGTATGTAGGAAGAGAGGCAGAATCCAGCACATGGGAGAAGCAAGGAAAGTCCTAGCCATGTTCAAGCTCCTGATCCCCAAGTGTCCTGAATCCAACTTCATCTCTGATCCTCCTATCAGCTTACAGCATTCATCTCTTCCTTGGTTTCCACACCAATAAATCTCTCTTTTGATTTCAGGTTATTCAAGCTGAATTTCTTTTACTTGCAACCAAAACAGTTTTGACACAGATGCCCTCAGAATAGGGTCCAAGCCCCTTAGCACAGAGCAAATGCCCTGCCTGACCCAGGCCCTACCTTCCTCACCAACGCCATGCCCTGCCATTCTCCCTCTCTCAGTGCCCAGAATACACCATGATCACTCTGTCCTCAGGACTTTCTTGCATAACTCTCAACTAGAAGCTCAATGATGATAGCGGCTGTGTCTTTTTGTTCACTTCTTTATTCTCAGGGACTACCAAAGTGTCTGTCATACAGTTGGGGCCTAATAAATACTTATGGAATGACTTCACGAGTCAATACATCAACAGAAACTGAATAGTCCTGATGAACTTTTCGCCAACCACTGTGAGGGCCTGTGGAATATCCCTGCCCACAACAGGAGCACTTCTCTAGGTCAAGAACACTGTCTCCCAGATTTTCAGACCTTCTCCCCCGGACAATGCTGGCACTCAGTGACAAATCTGGCCATAAGGAACTCCCCCTGAAATCTCACTTGAGACCAGCCTTCTCTATCAGCAAATTTCCTTCAAGCAATGACCCACGGTTAAGTTTCAGCTACAGCCAAGTTAATGCACACAATGATGGAGATTCTCCAGTCTGACTGAGGCTTGATAGACTTAGTACTCCACTCCTTTTTACTGACTGCCTTTTACTAACTTCCCATTTTATGGGACATTTCTGTAGAGAGCAGATCTCATTCTACGACATTTTTATTCTTCCTAATTTCACTCATAGGAAGAAGGTAAACTTGACTCAAAGCTCTAGGGTTTCCATGCCTGTTATCACTCATCATTGGAATCCCTGTCATTGAAATAACTACACCAGCAGCTGCAGCAGCCACAGGCACAGAGGTGGGGTCGGCCCCACCAGCAGCACCATCACCATAACAGCAGTAGCAACAGCAAACTCAGGCAGGGTGGACAGTAACATTTAATTGAGATCTTTTTTTTTCTTCATCATTTAAATCCATGCAGACCCCTTTTATCAACTCTCTTCCTCTTTGTTCCCTGCCCTGCCCTCTCTTCACTTCCCTGTGCTCTCAAGATCACTGCTAAAGTGGCATTAAGAGCTGTCCCTTTCCCTGGGTCCTAATCCCCTCCCCTTGCCCCCAAAGTCCTTCTTAAGCAGGTTGGCACCTGGCCCCAGACTGCCCTCCAGTGTCCTGCTTTGATGGCAGATTCCTGGGCTGTGCAGCTGACAGTTTGGATCCCTTGGCTGGCTGCCAGGGTATTCCACTTCTCATTACTTTTCTCAATGCAATTCATTTCCTTGTGATTGGAGACAATTAGGATGCCAACAAATGGCTGGTCCAGCCCTGTTTGGCAGTTACATAACCACAAATAAGTATGCACTGCCCCATCGGAAGCAAGTGAGCTGCTAATGAGGAAGATTAATTACAAAGCGAGGGTCACCCCAGAATGGCCCCTCACCGCATTTCACCCACTGCTGGAGAGAGGCCAGACACCAAAGCCTTGGCTGCAAAAATCAAAAAAACTGCACAGGGGCCCATTTCGAGAGAGGACTGCCGAGTCCTATTTATGGAGGCAGAAAGGGGTGGGAGGGGCACAGTTGTCCCATCCTTGAGAACCTTGTGGCATGATCCCCCAAGGTCATCCCAACAGCAGAAGATTCACACGCTCTGCACCTCTTGGTCTATTTGCCATACTTCCTTCTTATTTCCCCCTGAATAACTCATGGCTTTGAATCTTATGTTTCCTGCTTCAACACGCTAAAATACATCCTGGGGCTTATCTTTGAGGTTATTGAATTCTCCCACACCTCTTAGTGGACTGTGCCCTGATGAACTACCAACCAGCCATACGGAGTGTCCTGGGAAAAAGCAGCACAGGGGAATCCAATCAGCATCATCTGTGGATCCAAGCCAGATCTTTTCCAATAAGCCATATCTGGGCTACCTAAAAGTTTTCCCTTTCATACCTTTCCATAAAAACCTAGGCAAGAGCAGCTTCTTTGACACTTTCTCCCTCTTCAAGCTGCCACAAGTTATGTCAAGCATGACTTTTGAGGTCATGAATGGGAAGACAAGTCCCAACATCAGAAGTTGGGAGAATCAGGAGAACATCTTTATTCTGAGCATGAGGTGAATTGGGCATGTGGCTCAGAGTTAGGGCTAAAACAATAGGAATTGACTGGAAGTCCACTTTGTAAATGAGAGTAATTCCGACTGATTGCAGGAATCTATCGAGGCCTTAGCTCCTATGTGCACCTCTTCAGAGTTTTCTTGTGTATTATAGGTAGTAAAAATTGTCTTCTCCAGTTCTCTTTTGTCCATTCCCCTCTCACACATTGACAAAATGAGAATAATCACTGCACAAAGTTTTACTTCTTCCTTATCCTCCAAAACTACCCCATCCAAGGTTTGCTATACTTTTGATTGAATAATAACATACCAATACCAATAAATGTTTCCAGATTTCTTATCATAAGACCATGTCCATTTTCATCAAATGCCAAAAAATGTACCTTTCTAAAATACTGTAAGTGTAATCTATTAGCAGGAATCTGAGGGTCCCACCAAATTCCCCCTTCACCCCTCATTTTTAGTTTACAATATGGACTTAGTCCCTTCTCCCATAAGGATACAACCTTTGGCCTTATAAGAAAATTATTTACATATTTCAGTTATCTATGACTCAAACTCTTCTACTGGTGGAAAGTTAACTCAATATAAAACTGTTTTAAGATGTAAGGACCAGCGAGTATACAGTGCAAGGTAGGGAGTAGCAGAGAATGACGCTGATGGAGTAAGCACAGGCCAAATAATGAAGGCTAAAAGATTTGTACCCTATGTTGTAGACAAGTAGTATACTTAACATGTTTTTATGTAGACAAATGATGATACTGTTCAGATGCACACTGTCAAAGGCATACCCAGATTTATACACAATTCCCCAACCACCATCTATAAATCCCCCTTTCCATTCCTCACCAAGGAGCACTGCATTATGCAATTGATTTAGGATAATGTTATTGTAGAAATAAATATGTATCTACAGTAATATTCAAACAGATAAATCAGTCACAATCTTTAGGACGTTAACTCATTACTAACAAGTTTCTGGCAACATGCAGAAATTTTTACCTGTTTTGGTCACTGATGTACCCTCCCCCCAAAACACCTTCAACAGTAACAATACATAATAGATGTTCAGTAAATACTTTTTGGATGGGTGGATCGATGGATTTGCCTTGCAACTAATGTGACAAACCAGTGTGTTATGCCACCAGGGGCTGAGAATGACCGTGGCCAGAAAGTTAAGGATTGACAGGATCCTATGCATGTTTTTGAAACACCACTCCACTTGCTGTGTGAAGGACAGGATAAGAAGAGCCCAGCAGCAAGGAGTCCTGTTAGGAGGTCAATGCAGTGATGCACATAGGAAATGATGAGTTCCTGAACCATGACAGTGGCGACGGGGCTGGAGAGGAAGGAATGGATCCAAGAAACATTTAATAGAAGTGAACAAAACGTAATCAAAGAAACTTTTTCCCATCATGTCTTTGAACAGGATTAATTATGTAGGTAAGAGGCAAGGACTGGGAATGTTCATCATACTGAAATCATAGTGGCAAAGCCCAGCTGCCATTATTATATGTTGGCAGAGTAGGAAGTCACCTCCATATTATAATGTCAGGAGCACGTGGAGGAGTCGCAATCCAAAAATATCTACACCACCCACTGCCTGAAATTACACCATTAAAGCATTTCTTGCTTTTAATCCTCACCTCTCCAGATGACTTTAAAAGATGCTAATATATTTGAGAAGAGGGAGAAGGAATATTTATGGGGTACAAATAATACATTAGGCATTCTGCATAGTTCTGTCGAATTCTCACAATGACCTTGTGATTTTAATATTGTTAAGGGGAAACTGAAGCTCAGAGAGAAACACACATAAGTGGTAAAGCTGGGGTTTGAGCCCAGGTCTTTGTAATTTCCTTTTTCTTGAGAGAATGGTGACTGATACCATCATAATGATTGTTACTACCACTATTTCTGTTTTGTTCTTTTTACAAATATGAGAATAGTGGGCCCAAGAGAAGAGGAAGTGGCAGAAGCTCTGAGAAGTGAGAATGGTGCAGACAAGACGGAATAAGTTTGCAGATAATAAACATATTTAACGCCACAACTTTCCCTAAGACTACACTTTAGTGCAGGCATGGGTGGGAAAGTGGCTGGTAAGCATCAGTGCCACACAGATCAGTGTGGTCTGGGATTCTGAGCACTCTCATCCTCATGAGCTGTAAGTTATCAGATCATAGCAAGAGCTCCCGGGACAAGGTGCCTGTGATCTTGAAATAGTAACTAAATCCAGATCAGGAAGCTGAAAATGGAGTCAGGAAGAGTAATTTCCTCCATATTTCCCAGATAAATGGAAAGAAACTAGCTGGCCCTGACCCTAAGGATACTCCCCACGTTTAGAAATTTACTTCTCTCTTGAAGATTTTTTCATTTGACTAATTCTTTCTTGTTTCTCTCTTTCAGAACTCAGTATTCTACATCTGAGCAGTCCTAGAGTCCTACTTCATCTCCCAGAACTTTGCTTTCTTCCTATTTTTTCACCTGGGTACTTCTAACATCTAATAGGAGCTGGGTTATAATATCACACTTCACCAGCAGAGGCTGCCAGCTACGTTGTCTTAATGTGTCCGTGATGTTAAACCTAAAAATAAGTTAATTTCAGTTTATTGATATGAAGATATATCCTGGATTAAAAGTTTGTAAATCTGAAATGTGTGCATTGAGTTTATTTTATCTAGCTATACAGAGGTTAAGCTCAGAAGAAGAGGGGCCAAGGTCAGAAAGCGATGAGAGACTAGGCAGGACCAAAACCAAACATCCGGAGTGAGAGCAGAGTGAGAGCTGGGTCGGAACAAAACTGGGTCAATCACCAGGCTGAACATGACCCAGGGGCATCAGACCCTCACTGATTAGATCTGTCAACTCCCTCAGAATTAATCAGGACCTCTAATTCATGCTTACCAAACTTACAAGACACTGATTGATAAATCAAATGCTGAGCCATTCCTTTTGTAGCAACGTGGATGGAACTGGAGAGTGTGATGCTAAGTGAAATAAGCCATACAGAGAAAGACAGATACCATATGGTTTCACTCTTATGTGGATCCTGAGAAACTGAACAGGAACCCATGGGGGAGGGGAAGGAAAAAAAAAAAAAAGAGGTTAGAGTGGGAGAGAGCCAAAGCATAAGAGACTGTTGAGAACTGAGAGCAAACTGAGGGTTGATGGGGGGTGGGAGGGAGGAGAGGGTGGGTGATGGGTATTGAGGAGGGCACCTTTTGGGATGAGCACTGGGTGTTGTATGGAAACCAATTTGACAATAAATTTCATATATAAAAAAAAAACTAAAATAAAAAGCTAAAATAAGAAACTAAAATAAAAAACTAAAATAAAAATGGACACAAACAACAACAACAACAAAAAAAAAATGCTGAGCCATTAATTTTCAGAGAAAAATTTAAGCAATCATTGGTCTGGAACCCAGGACCTCCCCTGGACAGTGCTAGAGAAAAACTGACAATATCTTGGTCTCTGGCCCTTAACTTTTCCAGATCCTTTGGAACATTTTCCTCTGTGGGTAATACTAAATACATGTTACGTGCTGGTTACCTGGTTAAGTTAAAGCTTGTACTGGTATTCACATTCTAGAAAAACCTTCCTGAGACTATACTGAATTTTCACAACAGTTACATCCACCCACTCTCTCTTTCATTCAATTAATACTTATTGATGCCTACTATATGCCCAGCAATGTGCTAGTGTCTGGACATGTAACTGGTAAGTGAGAGTGGCATGGCCTCAGGTCTTATGAAACTTACATTAGTTTGGGGAGACAGACAGCCAATTAGTTTGGGGAGACAGAGAAGCAAAATCACTAGAGAGTGCAGGAGGGGTATGAAGGCATAGTATACTGCAAGAAAGGATAATAGATGGGGCACCCGGGTGGCTGAGCCAATTAAGCATCCAACTCTTGATTTCAGCTCAGGTCTTGAGCTCACGGTCCTGAGTTCAAGCCCCACGTTGGGAAAAAAAAGGGGGGGGGAGAAAGAAAGGATAATGAAAGCCCTCCTTAAATGGGGTGAAAATGTGACTTTTAACCTGAAACCCGAAGAAGCCAACCTTACAAAGACAGATAGGGAAGGTATAGCAGGGGCTGTGATTCCAAGCAAAGAGAAGGCATATGCAAAGTCTCTGAGCTAGGTAAGAATTTGATGTAAAAGACGATCAGTGCTGCTGGAATACAATGATCAAGGGAAGTACACTGTATGAGTTGAAGTTAGACAGGAGGCCGGGGACAGATCATGCAGAGCCTTGTGTGCTATGATAAGGAGTTTGGATTTTATTTGAAGTGAAACAGGAGTCATGGAAGAATTTTAAGAAGTAGGGTGATGTGCTGTGAGTTGAATATTTAAAAGATCACCCGGGCTGCTGTGTGGAGACTGAATTGTGACTTAGGTGAGGGAGGTGTCTTTTTAGAGGAAAGGAAGTAAATTGAATGGTGAGACATTTAGAAAGGAGAATTGACAGACTTACTGATGGACTTGATGTGGAGGAGGAAGAAAAGAATGGTTCCTGGCTTTCCAGGAGGTGGTGGGACCATGAACTAAGAAAAAGAAAAATTATCTTCTAGGAAAGGTTTCTTTTACCAAGGTCAATACTTCAGGCCCTCAAAATTCTGGAGTCAAGACTTTGTATATACTAGTAGAGATTCTCCCTCCCATCCTGTCCCCCCCGCCCAGCAAATCTCCAGACTTATTAAAATCAACTACAAAAGGCCAAACCGAGCAGGTGGCACTCATGATCCTACTACAGACACATCAGCTCAAATAACAATTGTTAAGGACGGACTCTCTCCCATTTTAACCTCCTTAGTATGGAGGAACAGTACTAAACATCTTTAATTTACCATCTCAATTAAATCCAAATATTAAGGTCACTCTTTAGACACTCAGACACATTATTAAATCTTATCCACTTATCATTACTATTGTTGCTGTTATTAAATCTTTATAGGTATCTCTGGAGACCTCTTGAATGCTATTCAAGAACTATAATTGTTCAAATTAACTATAAAAAACAATTTTCAATAGATTTCTTTTACTTAGCCAACATTTATTAATTGCCTACTGTGTGCCAGGCACGATTAGATCTTCCCAGCTGCTCCAAGAGGTGGGGGTCGTTGTTCTCGCTTGAAGCCTGAGAAAATTAAGATACAGAGAACGTGACTGGGCAAAGTCACAAGCAGTGATTGCCACTTAGGTACCTTGGATACAACAGTCACATTCTCTTCCACTCTGCTCTTCTGAACATGCTTCCATTTGCGATTTCCTTGGGGTTATCAGCAACCTCGTGCATAAATGACATCTTTATAAGCATCAAGAAAAAAGAAGCCATATGCCAGGGATAGCAAACTCAAGTGTCTACTGGACCCAGACAGATGCTGTTAATTAGTGAACAGGCCTGATAGAAGGACAAACTGGGAGTCACAGGGACTGTGGTCAACTGGGGAGCACATGCCCCTTCCAATGAGAGCAGCTCCTTCTTACCCCCATATCACTGCCACTGCTAGAAATGTGACCTGCGTGATCAGACATTCTGCTTTCTCAAGGAAGTGAGAAATCCACATTTCCATGTGAGCTCCCTCAAGTTTTGAGTTTGCAACAAAACTCAAATACTCTTAAAAGTACTGTGCGTGGCAACACCATGCAAACCTAACAAAATGGGTGTGTGGGCAGAATCCAGCCTACAGGCTGCCAATTTCTGACCTTAACTGTACAGATCATTGACGCATTATTTATGATCTGGAAGAACTTTAAACAATTTTAATGTCCAGTGATGTAGGCTGGCTCAGATATCTGTGGTGCAGCCATCTGATTGAATTTTTACAGCCTTTAACAGCCAGCAGTATGAAGACCATGTAGCATACTAAAAAAAATGCTTAGGATAAACAGCAGGGTAACATGATTCTGCTGTGACATTAAATTCAAAAGGCAAACTACAAAATGATACCCAGTCAAGTGTTTTAAATGTTGAACTGGGGGACAATTACAAAAGTGAACACATGTGAAAAATCATCAAGCTATACAGACACAGATATACTTTGCAGCATGGATATCATACCTCAATAAAAAAAATTAATGATGCCTGGGCTATGATCACTATTCTGTACATTTTTGCATGAAAATGGACACGAATTTCAAGGAAGCATGGGCAAAGAAAACAATTTGATTGTGTTGGTTGTGGGATAATGGAAGACTCTTTCTGCCTTTTCCTCCATATGGATTTCTATTACTGTTACTATAACATGGTATTGGGGGAAGATTTCTCAAAATATCGTATATAAGAGGGGCGCCTGGGTGGCTCATTCGGTTAAGCATCTGACTTCGGCTCAGGTCATGATCTCATAATATGTGAGTTCGAGCCCCGCATTGGGCTCTGTGCTGACAGCTCAGAGCCTGGAGCCTGCTTCAGATTCTGTGTCTCCTTCTCTTTCTGTCCCTCCCCCACTTGTGCTCTGTCTCTCTCTGTTTCTCAAAAATAAATAAATGTAAATATATATATATGTGTGTGTGTGTGTGTGTGTGTGTGTGTGTGTGTGTGTGTATATATATATATATACATACATATGGTATATAATAAATCAGTAGTTACCATCCCATTTCAATGCAGATTGAAATCCCAAAGAGAAGAACACTATTTACTGTTTGATCTGGGCTACTTTCCACACCTTCCCAACTAGAGATAGTGAGACCCCCACCTGCTGCCTCAGCACCATCCCTGAACAGGTCAGAAGGGACACTGGAAGCCCCAGCCCTACAAGGTAACAAAGAGACATGATGTTGTCAGCCCACAGTCCCTGCTACTAAAAAGCTTCCAGCAAGTCAGAAGCACCTCTCTGCCCATTGAGCTACCACTGCCCCCACTGAATCGTGCAGAATGATTTCTGCTGCAAATATTGAAAAATCCAACCAAATGGTTTAAATACCGGAGAAAGTTTATTATCTCATGTATCCAGAATTCTAGGGAGGGTGGGACTCAGAGGACCACAATCAGCAAGTCAGTGATGTCAGCAAGAGCTCAAGTTCTTTCTATATCCCTGTCTTCCCATGGCTGCCCCTCCACTCTGGTGGCAGCAATAGTCAGAGACGCAAGTAGTCAGAGACAGCAGTCAGAGAGTAAGTTCTTTGTTCACATCCAGCAAAGGAGTGATATTTTCCTCTGCAGTTCTCTCTTTAAGAGGGAATTTGTTTTTTGCCCAAAAGTTCCTATTGGACATTTTATGTCTCAGAATCAGTCACGTTATTGTTTTAAAAGTAATCCCCAGAAAGGAGGAGGATGAAATTACCAAGAACAACTTGGACTAATCACCTAGATTGACACAGATGTGGGATGCCAACCCCAATGTCCTTGGGACCTCTTATCGATTTTTACCATCTAGAAAATATCGGGGCGCCTGGGTGGCGCTGTCGGTTAAGCGTCCGACTTCAGCCAGGTCACGATCTCGCGGTCCGTGAGTTCGAGCCCCGCGTCGGGCTCTGGGCTGATGGCTCAGAGCCTGGAGCCTGTTTCCGATTCTGTGTCTCCCTCTCTCTCTGCCCCTCGCCCGTTCATGCTCTGTCTCTCTCTGTCCCAAAAATAAATAAACGTTGAAAAAAAAAAGAAAATATCTTAAATGTGTCTGCCTCATTGGTTCCCAAGTTACCATAATCTCATGGTTGGGCTATATAAAAAGCCTCCTAACTAATCAATCTACAAAGTGCTGGTGGACAGGAACTGTCATTACACACTCAGTTCAATCAAGAAGCCAAAGCACTAAGTCAATCTGCCTAATAAAATGTAGGAAGCAGGGGGTCAGGGCAGAGAAAACAAATGAGCTAGAAATGGAAGGAAACTTTATTCTGGTGTTGAACTTTGCTTCTTTGCATGTGACATGGTACCAACATTAGACCTTGTGGCACCTTAGGTTATAATGTGATTCCAGGACTAAATGTCCTTAGTAATCAGTAAGTTTTTCCTGGAAATGCCAAGTTTAAATCTCAGAAAGAATCAACTGTCAAGGCCAAAAAAAAGCACTATTCATTCATCCAATACATTTTTGAGTACTTATTCTATCCAAGGCAATGTGCTTGACACTGGAGATACAAAGGTGAATAAGACCAACAGTCTAATCTCTTAGAGCTAACAGTATATCAGGAAAGACAGTCATTAAACAACTAATTACAGACTAATTATTTAATTGCAGTTTTGACAATGCTATTAATAGAGAAATATAGGCAATTGAAACCATATAATGATTTGAGGTGGGAGGCATGAAATCAGAAGATGCTTCCCCAAGGAAGTGACATTTAAACTGGGTGGACTTTAGCCAGAGAAACAGTAAGGGACAAGTATTCAAGGCAGAGAAAACTGTTGTGTACAAAGACTCTAAGACAGAATGAAACAAGGAAAGATGAAAAAGGAGTGTGTCCAGAATAAAGAGAAGAGCAGTACAAGATGAACTGGGAGAGGTAGGGGTTTGTAAGGAAGGGCAGACCAGCAGAGTGCAAACCTCTTCTGCACTAGAGGTTTAAGAAAGTGATATGATCAGGGGTGCCTGGGTGGCTCAGTCAGTTAAGCGTCCGACTTCAGCTCAGGTCACATCATGGTTCGCGGGTTTGAGCCCCGCCTCAGGCTCTGGGCCGACAGCTCACAGCCTGGAGCCTGCTTTGAATTCTGTGTCTCCCTCTCTCTCTCTCTCTCTCTCTCTCTCTCTCTCTCTCTCTGCCCTTCTTCCACTCATGCCACTCTGTCTCTGTCTCTCTCAAAACTAAATAAAAAACATTAAAAATTAAAAAAATAAAGTGATATGATCAGAAGCCAGAAGATGACACCACAAACAACTGGGAAGAGACCATCAAAAACATAATAAATAAGCTGTTTCCAGAATTCTGGGAGAAAGAGGACACTCCTACTAGTGGATGGGGCTCTAAATAATCTGGCTTGTCTGCATCCAATTCACTCTCTTTTTCAGCTGTCACACTGCAGCCACCATACAGCCACAGATGTCAGTGAATGACATAGTGTTCCCTTTCCAGTGCCCTTAGGGGTGATGTGCCCATGTGTAGCCTGGAAGATATTCCTAGATATCTGTGATATGGGTCTTGCCACCTGCCCTGGCCTTGTAGTCAGCCTCCTTCCTACCCCAAGATTTTGCATTCCAAATGGGAACACTATTTCTCCAGTCACTGGGCTGTGCAGAGGGGTTAATTTGCCTGTTAATTTTCCACATGAGATAATACGCACAATGAAGCACAAGTGAGAAGCAGGACATCGACACTGTCTCCAGCTGAGAAATCAATTCATACTTTAAATTACTCTGGGTAACCCCAGTCACCACTGGGTTCCTACTTCCATCTATCCTGATTTGTATAAAGTTGTCTTCCTGGAACATGAAGACCCCAAGAGGACCCTGAGCAGTTTCGCCTCTGCACCCCAGTGGCACACTAATGGCCCAGGGAGGAGGAGAGGCAGGATTGATGGCAGGGCATCCCCAGGGCATGCAGGCAGCACGCACTCCATAGCAGAGGTGGTGGGGCCTGCTGGGCCTGTGCTCAGTGTCAGCAACAGCGTCAGCCAGCTTGAGGTCTGGCCAGCTAACACCTGGGGTTCAGAGGCCACTCACCTCTCCTTACCACCTGGTATCTCAGCTGATTAATTGCCTGGATCATTCATCCATTTCACAAATATATACATGGGTGTCAGATACTCTGCTTGGTTTAGAGGAGAGAAAAAGATTGAAAAGATCCCCTTGTACCTTAACACAGGAGATCAGAAAAAAAATCAAGCAGGCTGGGTGTCAGTCCCAGCTTTTCCATTTAAGAGCTACGTGACCACAGGCCAGCTCTATAACCTCTCTGCAGTTTAGGTGCCTCACCTGTGAAATGGAGACAAGATCTAGTTCCCAAAGTGGTCACAAGGGTCCATGTATATAAATAAAGTTTCCATGCACTTGCTTGTCACTGCATCACACAAAATAGGCTGCATAGATCATCACCAGATGTAGAGATTATAAAAATAAGCCATGTGAAAAGGCTACATATTGTATAAGTCCATTTATATGGAATATCTAGAATATGTCAATTCAGAGAGACAGAAAGCAGACCAATGGTTGCCAGGGGCTGGGAAAGGTGGTGGGGCGGGGGAGGGGTGGGGAGGTGCAGGTGCGGTGTGGATAGGAAGCAATTAGAATGGGTACAGGCTTTCTTTTGGGGGTGATGAAAATGTTCTGGAGTCAGATCACTGTGATGGTTGTACAACTTTCTGAGTATGTGAAAAACCACTGAATTGTATACTTTAAAGGTATGGAGTTTATGGTATATGAATTATGTTATTTAAATGTATAGGGGTATGTGTGTGTGTACGTGCATGTGTATGCCATGTTGCATATATAAAATCTGCTTTGGATGTATCTCAGGAGGAAATCCATGCAATATGAATCAAGATGATGTAGATGGATTCAAACATGAGTCCAGAGCCAGAGTTTCAAGAATAAGCAACGGGGCTTGCAAGTACAAATATGCAATCATGATGCGTCTCGCAGAGGCAGCCCATCTCAGATTGGACCAGCCACAGTTCAAGTGTCAGTAGCCTCCTGTGGCTAATGGCTATGCGTCTGAATAGCACAGGTTCAGAAGGAAGACTGAAAAGGAAAGAAGGAAGGAAAGACAGATGCAGCAATTGAAACCTCCTTCGAGCTGGCCATGCATTCCAGTACCACCTTATTCCACTTCACGAAGCCCTGCAAGGGAGACGGCACTAGCTCCACTTTGACATTGGAGTAAATCAGGGCTGAAAGAGGTTAAGCAAGCTTATGAAAGGGGAGGTGGTTGTTGTTAAGTAAGGAGAGAAGACACCTGAAGAGAGGAAACAGCTAAGATTAACAAAAAAAGAGGAAAACCATGACGGGCAAAGGAAGGTCCCAGAGGATGTATGTGGAAGGCCACTTGAAAAGGACAGAATCCCACAAGACAGTTGTGTTTTATGTGTCAGGCAGGTGTGGAATTAGCTTCCCTTGTAGAATTCTCTAACGCCAGAACCATAAGAGCGGATAGAAGGCCATTCCATTATCAGCTGGGGTCAACTTGAACGTGAGCATCGACAGAAATGTGTCTCTGCTCAGCGGAAGCTGAGATGTCAGCCGCACGGGTTTGCAGTCATGCCAGGAAGCAGCCCGTGCCCATGCTGCTCACTCGGCATCTCCTGGCTGCCTTCCCCCCTGACCATACCGATGCCCCCACCCCACACCCCAACAGCAACAGCAGCCCTGGCCTCTGTCTCTGACCCCTGCCCCCTCCAATCACTCTCTTTCCCCTTGCCTCTGTGTCACCTGGTTCCTTTTCTCTACAAACCCTTATTTCCAAGCCTCTTTCCTCTCCGTCTTCATAAATAATCCGGGAGAGGCACTTCCAGCAGTGTCTCGTTCATACGCATAATTAAAGTGGCCCTCTCTGAGATAAGTCTCCTCCCTAAGTCATTGGTCAGATAAGGAAACTGAGGAAAAGGGGGGCAGAGCACCCACGCCTCCTGCAGCATTTCCCCTTCAGACACCAACCACACACCAACTTCTTCACATGTGTTTTTACAACCTGAGGAATAGGAAGGAGGGAATACAGCCAAATTCCAGTTCAGCTTCCAGCTCACAATACACTCCAACCAGCAGTAAGTTAGGCAGCTTGATATGGTGAAAAAGCCCCGGCTTTCACGTATCTGGACTTGAGTTTGTGTCCTGACTGCAACTTCTTAGCCATGTGGCTTTGGATGAGTTCATGAACACCCTTCTCCCAACCCCCCAAAGCTTGATTGCCTCAAGTTTTAAAGTTAAAAATCCTTCAATTTTTTTTATTGTTTTTTAATGTTTATTTATTTTTGAGAGAGAGCACGAGCAGGGGATGGGGGGAAAGAGGGAGGGGACAGAGGATCCCAAGGGGGCTCCCCGCTGACAGCAGCAAGCCCCATGCGGGGCTCGAACTCAGGAACCGCACAATCATGACCTGAGCTGAAGTCGGACACTCAACTGACTGAGCCACCCAGGTGCCCGAACAGTTAAAGATCTTTTTTTTTTTTTAAGTTTATTTATTCCTTTTGAGAGAGAGAGAGAGAGAAAGCATGAGTGGGGTAGGGATAGAGAGAAAGGGAGAGAGAATTCTAAGCAGGCTCTGTGCTGTCGGCTCAGAGCCCAACATGGGGCTGGAACTCATGAACCATGAGATCATGACCAGAGCCTACATCAAGAGTTGGACACTTAACCAACTGAGCCACCCAGGTGCCCCGAAAACTCTTTTAAATGGAGAGAGCGAAAAAATCTGGCTTTCCCAGTTGCACTAACAGTTAAAACACAGAAGGTGCCCGAAAGGACCAGTTCTCCAGCTTCTTGTGGCTGTTACTTTCCTTCATTCCTTTCTTCTCTCAATGAAGAACATCAGGCTCACTCTGCAGCCCAGCACAGACACAGGGTTATAGTCCGCAGGACTCACCACCCAGCACACCACCCTGTTCTCACCTCACAGTTCAAAGTCTGTCCTGCTTATTCAGAGCAACACCCAGGCTGAACCAAAGTGATGCCACCTATTTCCCTGATCTTGCATCTTCTGTTCATAGGGCCAAAAGAAAGCCAAAAAGTCCAACCCCCATTCTGACTGTGCAGACAGGGTGGCCTCCTGAGATTTCCTCTGTTAATGATGCCTCAGTTACTTTTGCAGCTCCAGCATTAAAACCCCGATTGCATCAAAGCCCCGATGAGTCACACATGAGAATCCTCCCTGGGGGAAATGTCAGGAAAAGGACAGGGTGGAGGAAGTTGAGGGTACAATGATTTTGTGGTTCAGCAAACCCAAACACTCAGTTCTTTTTGTACTCAGCACCTAAAGTAGTGCCAAGAACACAGAGAGCTCTCAAAAAAAAAAAAAAAAGTTAAAAAAAAAATAAATAAATAAATGGAACAGGATATTAAAAAACAGAGAGATGTGATAGAGTATAGAATGTTCAAGAGATTGCGCACAATTTGGTTTTGCAAAAATGTGTAAGAGAGATAGTGGGGTCCAACCAACAAAGTTCAGGCAAGCTCTGTGTACCCAAATGAAGGCAGATCCAGAGTGAGGTCTGCCACCCCCACCAGAAATCCTCCCTCCTTTGACAAGGTCTACACCCAAATCCTCCAATTCACCCATGTCCTGCTACAGCTAGTTTTTCTTTCCCTTCTATTGCTCATCATTTGCCTTCATGGAATATGTCATCGTAAGATTTGTGCAGCTTTATTCATAGTAGCCAAAAGCAGGAAACAGCACAATTGTCCATAGGTGGATGAATGTATAAACAAACTGTGGTATATCCATGCAATGGGATACTACTCAAAAATAATAAAAGGGGTGCCTGGGTGGCTCAGTCGGTTAAGCATCCAACTCTTGATTTCAGCTCAGGTCATGATCTCACGGTTTGTGAGTTCCAGTCCCATGTCAGGCTCTGCGCTGGCAGTGTGCAGCCTGCTTAGGATCCTCTCTCTCCCTCTCTCTGCCCCTCCCACTCATGCTGTCTCTGTGTCTCTCAAAATAAACAAATAAAAACTTAAAATATTAATAATAAAAGAATAAACTGATATACAAAAAAACATGAATGAATCTCAAAAACAGTACACTGAAGGATGGAAGCTAGAGAACAATGAAATAATCATCAAAGTGCTGAGATAAATTAACTGCCAGCCCAGATTCCATACACAGCAAAGTATCTCCCAAAACTACAAGCAGAATTACGTATTTTTAAACTAATAAAAATTGATTAATTTGTCAGAAATCTTAATGAAAAGTTTTAATATTTTGAACTAAATGATAATAAAAACCTGAAATAGCAAACCCAGTAGGATACAGCTAAAATTATGCTTAGAGAGAAATTATACCCTTAAAACAGATATATTAAAAAAAGAAGAAAATTTGATTAATCTAAGCATCCATCTCAAGAGTTAAGAAAAAAACAAATATCTCAAGAGGAAGAAAATAG
The DNA here is from genome assembly GCF_014898765.1 of Herpailurus yagouaroundi. NCBI lineage: Eukaryota > Metazoa > Chordata > Mammalia > Carnivora > Felidae > Herpailurus > Herpailurus yagouaroundi. The sequence goes on along the minus strand of NW_024412449.1, from coordinate 2,978,278 downwards.
TATGATGGTAAATGAAGAAATAAACATGCAATAGAAAAGATCAACGAAGTCAAAATTTGGTTCTTTCAAGACTAATAAAATTTATAAATCCCCATCAAACTGATCAAGAAATAAAAACAGAAAAACAAATAACAAAGCATAAATAAATGTAACACCACTACAGATCCTGTAGCCATTAAAAAGATAACTACCAAAATGAAGTAGATCATCTAAATAGTTCTATAAAAATTAAAGAAAATGAATTGGTAATTTTAAAATTCTCTGAAAATAAACCTCCAGGCCCAGATGGTTTCACTGAAGAATTCTACCAAAAATATCTATCTATCTATCTATCTATCTATCTATCTATCTATCTATCTATCTATTTTTGAGACAGGGACAGAGAGAACGAGCATGCAAGCGCAAACAAGCAGGATAGGGACAGACAGAGAAGGAGAACAGAATCCAAAGCAGGCTCCAAACTCTGAGCTGTTAACACAGAGCCCGCCACAGGGCTTGAACTCATGAACTGTGAGATGAGATCGTGACCTGAACCAAAGTCAGATGCTTAACCGACTGAGCCACGCAGGCACCCCATATTTGAAAAAACTTTAACACCAATTCCACATAATACCTTCTAAGTAATAGAAGAGGAGGGGATACTTTCCAACTCTTTTAAGAAGCCAAGATCATCCTGATATCAAAATTAGACAAAGTGCAAAAAAAGAAAACTATAAGCCAATATCTTTCATAAATACAGATGTAAATTTATTACTAAGAGAATATTAGGAAATAAATTCAGCAATATATAAAAAAAAGTAGACACCATGACCAAGTAGAGTTTATTCTAGGAATGCAAAGCTGGTCAATATGTAAAAATTAGTCAATGTAATCCACCATATTTATAGGAGACCAAAGAAGAAAAAAATCACATGATCATAATTGAAAGTCTGTAACAAAATTCATCACTATTTATGATACAAGCTCTCAAAAACAAACAAACAAAACAACTTTAGGAATGGAGAATTTCCTAAACTTAATAAAGAACATCTACAAAAAACCTACTATACCATTTCTACTAGATGGTAAAAGACTGAATGCTTTCTCCCTAAGATTGGGAGGAAGGCAAGGGAAAAAAAACAACTTTATTGAGTTATAACTGACATACAAAAAGCTGTACATATTTAACGTATACAAATTAATATATTTGGAAATAAGTGTGTACACCAATGAAACCATCACCACAACCTATGCCACAAATACATTCACCACCTTTCAAAGTTGCCTACTGTCCTCTTTATTTTTTGTATGATAAGAACACATAACCTAAAATCTACTCTCTTAGCAAATGTTTAATTATATAACACAGTTTTGTAAACTACTAGGTACCATCCTATACAAGAGATCCCTAGGTCTTAATCATTTTGTATAACTGCCACTTTGTGCCCTAGACTAATACCTTCCTGTTTCCCCTGTCCTGAGTCCAAAGCAACTACCATTCTACATTCTGCTCCTGTGAGTTTGACTATTTTATTGCTCATATAAGTAGTATCACATAGTCTTTATCCTGTGTCCAGCTTATTTCACTTAGCATAAGGTCCTCTAGTTTCATGCACATTGTTGCACATAGCAAGATTTCCTTCTCTGTAAGGCTGAAAAATATTCTCTTGTATATTTTACCACATTTTCTTTATCCATTCATCCACTGATGGACATTTAGGTTGTGTTCATGTCTTGGCTATCATGAATAATTCTGCAATGAATATGGGAGTACAGATACCTCTTAAGATCTTGATTGCAATTCCTTTGGTGTTGGATTGCTAGATAACATGGTATTCTGTTTTTAAACTTTTGAGGAACCTCCATATTGTTTTGCAGTAGTAGCTGCACCAATTTACATTCCTACCAACAATGCACAATGGCTTCTTTACCCCCACATCCTTGCAACACTTGTTATCTTTTGTTTTTGATGATAGCCATCCTAACAGATATGAGGTGATATCTCATTGTGGTTTTGATTTGCATTCCCTTGATAGTAATGTTGAGCACCTTTTCATATACCTACTGGCCACTTGTATCTCTCCTTTAGGGAAATGTCTATTCAGTGTTTTTCCCCAGGCTTTTTAAAACTTTTTAATGCTTACTTATTTTTGAGAGAGAGAGAGAGAGAGGGAGAGAGAGAGGGAGAGAGAGAGAGAGAGAGAGAGAGAGAGAGAGAGAGAGAGAGAACAAATAGAGGAGGGGCAGAGAGAGAAGGGGACAGAGCATCCAAAGCAGGCTCTGCGCTGACAGCTTAATGTGGGGCTCAAACTCAAACTGTGAGATCATGACCTGAGCCGAAGTCAGAAGCTTAATTGACTGAGCCACTCAGGCGCTCCTCTTGTTTTTAATCATGTTATTCATTTTTCCGCTGTTGAGTTGCAAAAGTTCTTTATATATTTTGTACATTAACCCCTTATAAGATATATGGTTTGCAAATATTTTCTCCCATTCCATAGATTACATTTTCATTTCATTGATTCTCAGTTCTGCAGAAGCTTTTTAGTTTGCTGTAATCCAACTTGTCTATATGTGTTTTTGCTGCCTGTGCTTCTGCTGTCAAAAACAAGAAATCATTGCTAAGGCCAATGTCAAGAAGCTTTTTCCCTATGTTTCCTTCTGGAAGTTTTATGGTTTCAGGCCTTACAAGTAAGTCTTTAACCCATTTTGAATTGATTTTTGTGTATGATGCCAGAAAAGGGTTCAATTTCATTCTTTGGCTTGTAAATATCCAATTTTCCCAAGACCATTTATTAAAGAGAATATCCCTTCTCTACTATGTATTATTGGCATCCTTATTGAAGATCAGTGGACCGCATATGTGTGGGTTCATTTCTATGCTCTCTATTCTGTTCCATTGGTCTATATGTCTATGCCAGTATCATACTGTTTAATTACTGTAGTTTTGTAATATATTTTAAAATCAAAAAGTATAATTCTTCCAGCTTTACTCTTCTAACTCAAAAGTAGTTTAGCTACTCAGGGTCTTTCATAGTTCCATACTAATTTAGGACTGTTTTTTTCTATTTCTGTAAAAAGTGTCATTGGCGTTTTGATAGGGATTGCATTGAATCTGTAGATCATGTTGGGTAATATAGACATTTTTACAATATTAATTCTTTTGATCCATAAACACAAGATGTCTCCCTACTTATTTGCATCCTCTTTAATTTCTTTCATCAATGCCGTATAGTTTTCAGTGTATGAGTCTTTCACCTTGTTGGTTAAGTTTATTCCTAAGTATTTTATTCTTTTCCATGCTATTGTAAATGGAATTGTTTTCTTAATTTCTTTTTTTGGATAGTTCATTGTTAGTGTATTAAAAAAATGATTTTTTCTTTGTGCTTATTTATTAGCCCTTTACTAGTCTATATAACATGCACTGCATAATACGTATCACTAGTAATTCAGTCTTTATTGCTATTAGACAGGTCAGGTTCTCTACAGGAAGAAAAGAGCAAGAATGGCAAAATTTAGGAAAACTCCTGTCACGTACACCCAGCAGGTGTTAACATATCAACCTGGCCCAGGGAGGAAGATGGGGAGCAGATCCACCCCTCCTCCTAGGATGCAGCATTACCATGTTTTTTGTTTTTCCTTTGTTCCTGCAGCACATCCCAACCCACATGAGTCTCCATCTCCTCTCTGTAAAATCCATGTTAAGCAACTACCGTCACTCTCCCCTGTGTCTGTAGCACTTATCTATCAGTGCCTATTTCCTGTTCTTGTATATGATACTGGACTTCAAATGCCTCACTCTGTTGATCTCCATTCCATCCCGCAAGTGTGTCTAACCCGTTAGCTGGTTGGCCTATACCAGCTCATGCTTGTCTACATTCTGTGTGCCTCTACTCCATCTAGAAAACCAGTGTCTTCATTGACTTTCTCTCTGGCCTCTGTCTAAATGTGTGTGTTTCCTTACCCTGTGCCTACTGCCCACCTGTACCTCAAGTGTCTTCACCTACTGTGTCTCACTTGGTGGTCATTTACCTATTAGAAGACATCTTGGTTCCTTCCAGATTTTTGCCTGGAATATGTTTGTTAATAAATATGCTTTATATATGTTCTTAGTGGTTTTTATGTGGACATATGTTTTCACACCACACATTATGTAAATACATAGGGGCCAATTGCCAAACCATATGATGACACTATGCTCAGCTTCACAAGAATCTGGTAAGATGTCTTCTCAAGAGATTGTACCATTTGTATTCCCATTGTCAATGGATGATATTTCTTGTTGTACCACATCAAAAGGTAGAAATAATCTAAATGCCCATCAATAATACAACAGGCAAATAAATTGCAGTGTATCCTACAATAGAATACAGCAATGACAATGAGTGAAATCCTGCTATATGCAACATCATTGTTGAATCTCATGACATAAAACTGAATGAAAGAAGGAAAGCACAAAGAATATTGGATGATTCTATTTATACAGTGAGGGAGCAAAAACAAGTTTAAGAATCTATGACATTAGGGGTGCCTGTGTGGCTCAGTCAGTTGAGTGTCCGACTTCGGCTCAGGTCATGATTTCGTGGTTCGTGAGTTCAAGTCCCGCGTCAGGCTCTGTGCTGACAGCTCAGGGCCTGGACCCTGCTTGGGATTCTGTGTCTCCCTCTCTCTCTGCTCCTCTCCTTCTCACACTCTGTCTCTCTCTCAAAAATAAATAAAGATTTAAAAATTTAAAAAAAGAATATGATGTTACATTCAAAGTTATATTTATCTTTAAGGAGAGTAGGAAGAATGACTGGAAGGTGGCGTTGGGTGTCTTCAGGGGTGCTGCTAATGTTCTATTTCTTAATTTGGTTAGTGGTTACATGGGCATGTTCCCTTGGTTAAATTCCCTGAACTTACTTAAAATTTGTGTGCTTTTTTTTTGTATGAAAGACCTTTCAACAAAAATTTTATTAAAAAGTTAAATTTGAAGTGGTGATGATGAGCAAATACTGGACACAAAAGAGAAACTTTTAGATATAGATTGCCCCAGGGAGGATGCCAGGAAATACCAACCATGCAGAGGGCCAGATGCCTGGAAATGAAGAACTGATCAAGAGTGAGTGCCAGGCCAGGGCGCCTGGGTGGCTCAGTCGGTCAAGCGTCCAACTTCGGCTCAGGTCATGATCTCGCGGTTTGTGACTTTGAGCCCTGCGTCAGGCTCTGTGCTGACAGCTTAGAGCCTGGAGCCTGCTTTAGGTTCTGTTTCTCTCTCTGTGCCCCTCCCTTGCCCACTCTGTCTCTCTGTCTCTCTCAAAAATAAACACTAAAAAAAAAAAAAAAAGAGAGTGAGTGCCAGGAACCAAGAGCAGGTGGAGCCAGGAAAGGCAAGATCCCAGACCAAGGAGAGGTGAAGCGAGAAGATCCCTGAAATACAGTGGCTGAAATATGAGAGCAGAAGCTGAAAAGTATTTTGAAATGAAGGCAGTAGCAGCCAGGTAAGCATTCAGGACAGGAATTTTGGAGCAATGAGATGATCCGAGTTCGTGACATGTTTTAACCATCTATCCCAGTCATTTTTTAAGTCTTGGTTCCCAACTAACACAGGTCACCTTGCAATCTTAGACTTTAGAACTTAACTTCTCTCTGACAATTCCCAAAGGATTTCAGTGGAGGAGGGGGAAGGGAATTGTCACTCTGATATATACTAAATATTCAAAACCAGCCTTTCCCCGTCTCTCCTTGGTTTTTGAAAACCCAAGAATGTTTACAATACAATAATGAAATAAAAATAAAGTCATTCATCAAGAACCCTGTATTTATTTTCTTTATGTCTGAAGGTTGTTAAATCCTAATTATCCTGAACTATTTTCATACTGCTGAGCAGCCTCCACTTATGAAGTCAGTAATTAATATTCAATTTGCCTAGAGCTTTCAGATTTGCATGTTAATTATTGATTTCTTAATCACCAGGATGGGTATTTGAAAGCTTTAGAGAACACTGACATTTCAGTAAATGTTACAGAGTGATCATCTCTGTAGATTGGGGTTTTTAAGAAAATATTTTGCAATCTTTTATTTTCAGATTTCCTCTCCACCTGCAGCTCTGATTCTTTCCCAAAGGCATCTGCTCAAGCTTTGCACTACTGTTATTGATAGAATCATGAGTATAAATCAGGAAAGGGGTAATGTCATGGTCCCAGCTTGATCATCCTTCTACCAAGTGTCATCTCTCCAGGAGGGGCAGAGTGAGGAACATTAGCAACACAAACAAAGTAGAGAAAGATAAAGCTGGAACTAATTTCGCTGGACATTGGGGGAGTAACCTGGCTATAGTGGTTGGTCTAGTTGATATATCTGGATTACCTAAAGCATAGAACTCAAAGAGACTGTAGTTGGGGAATTTAGAAAATTGAAATGAGGGAATTCTGATGGTAGATGACACTCGACACACAGGTAGCAGCAGCATCAAGTTGTGGCCAATCAGATCTTTCACAGCAGGACCCCAGCCAATTACAGGAGGACTCAAGAAAAAGGTCTATCCACTCCTCAGGAAAAAGAAACTGACAAGAACTAAAGATGTTTTCATTATTTTTTCTGACTGGACTCATGCTCAACAGAGCTCCAGATTGAGTTGGAAGCCTCAGTGTCTTCTGACCATGGTCTTTCCATGGCTGGAATCAGAGAAGCAACACACATATATACATACACAAGGGCTCATCCATACGCAGAAGCTCATGCAGTATTTCATGAGTGAGCATTCTGGAAAAAAAAAATGCCAATATGCCAAGTCCATCCAGGCCATGCCTGAAGCAATCAGAAGAAGACTAGCTGAGAGCCAAGAGAAGACATGCTTGGTCAAATGCTGAAAGAAATGGGGTGGAAGGAAAAGACATTGCAGGGATATAAGAGGTTGGACTACAAACAGGCAAAAGATAGAGGATGTGGGGATATGGAGTGGGGCAGTTTAGAAACAAATCTTGAAAATACAACTGCTAAATCCCTTTACTTGCTACTTGCCACCCAACTGCCCAGTGAAAAGGTCTATAAACTAAAGGCTCTCATTAGACAAGTATTAAGAGGGCTGGGATAGGAAATGCTATGGCGTAGATGCTCACCAGCAAACAATCTCCCTGGAATAGCAGCTCTGCAATAGGTAACTAATAAGCTCCATCCAGAGTGGGGAATACATTACAAATTTCATTCCTGCTGTCAGGACTGGCTAATAAATTGCAGTGAGCCTAAGGCCACAGAAGGATGAAAGGAACGAGGCTTGACAGAAGGCTACTACAGAACTCCAGGCTCCCAATTTATGCCGACCACCACATTGATTCTACTTAGTATGTTGATCCAAACATGGTATTTCCCAGCAAGAAATTTAACCAATAGAATAGCATATAAATATCAATAGCCTGTATATCTTTAAGTACCCAAAAGTACCTTAATGTGGTTTTCAGTAGAATGGCTGACCGTGCTCAACCATACAAGAGCAATGGATTTGGAAAACTCAGTGACAGCCAGTATCTTAAATTCCCTAGGGTGGTAAACATGAGTTCACTTTTTAAGCAACTTTTATGCAACATTTAAACTGGGGGCATTGGGGTGCCTGGGTGGCGCAGCCGGTTGGGCGTCCGACTTCAGCCAGGTCACGATCTCGCGGTCCATGAGTTCGAGTCCCGCGTCGGGCTCTGGGCTGATGGCTCAGAGCCTGGAGCCTGTTTCCGATTCTGTGTCTCCCTCTCTCTCTGCCCCTCCCCCGTTCATGCTCTGTCTCTCTCTGTCCCAAAAATAAATAAACATTGAAAAAATAAATAAATAAAAATTAAAAAAAATAATAATAAACTGGGGGCATCATGCTTGCAATTATCCCAAGGTATTAAGAAATGCAAGAGAGGGGCGCCTGGGTGGCGCAGTCGGTTAAGCGGCCGACTTCAGCCAGGTCACGATCTCGCGCTCCGTGAGTTCGAGCCCCGCGTCAGGCTCTGGGCTGATGGCTCAGAGCCTGGAGCCTGTTTCCGATTCTGTGTCTCCCTCTCTCTCTGCCCCTCCCCCATTCATGCTCTGTCTCTCTCTGTCCCAAAAATAAATAAATGTTGAAAAAAAATTAAAAAAAAAAAAAAAAAAGAAATGCAAGAGTAAGCCAGATGCTTGGCCCTGTGTACATTCATCATCATCTTGTTATTCTATTCTGTTCTTTTCCTGAAACATTTTGCACCACACTGAGCTCTAAGCCTGGCTTCAAAGTGGTCCAACATAATTGAGATAGCAGTCACTTTAAAATGGCTTACCCAATGCTCCATCCTGACCCTCTTCTCACTTACCTGCTCCAGTAGATTCTATTAATAGCTCCAATTCTTCATCCTCCCTGGACCCATTCCCTTTCATTGTGACATTTCAATTCCTCCCACTAAAAAGTCAAAAAATATTCCCAGCCCACCTCCACTCGGTCCCCAACTTGGATTCTGTCATGTGACTTGCTTTATCAAAGTGAATGTGAGTAGGCATGAGAGAACAAATGTTTGAAAAGTGCTTTTTCTGGTCCTGACTAAGAGGCATCTTCTGGATCTTCTGGATCTCTGACATGCTCTCAGCCTACTCCCACCTCCATCTTAGAACGATAAGAAAATACAATTGCTTCCCCACATTTCTTGGGGCAGCAGGAACTCAGCAGGGTTGTCTAAGGTCCTCTCTGCCGCTAATACCCATATTTGAGCTTCCTATTCCCACCCCATGGCATCATGGCAGTTACTAAAAACTGTCATCTCCTAGCATTCCATTAATTCTTAGAACACCCATACCTTCTAGAGATTATTGTCCCTTCGTAATCAACTTGGAGCTAACCCTGAGGAGCTTTTCCCAATGACCCTCACCTGCACACATTCTCTTCCTTCATTCCCAACTTTTCTCTCTCTTCAGGTAGAGAGATTTTTCTTTTTTCTTTTTTTCTATTAGTAGAAATAGGAAGAAAGGTACCAGGCTAGTCAAGTATTCTTCCAATCCAATTTCTCTTCTTGGTGGGGGATGCTTTTTAAGTTGTTTTTTTTTTTAATTCGTTAGTTAACATACAGTGTTATATTAGTTTCAGGTGTACAATATAGTAATTCAGCACTTCCATACAACACCTGGTGCCCATCACAAGTGCACTCCTTAATCCCCATCACCTGTTTCACCCATCCCCCTACCCACTTCCCCTCTGGCAACCATTAGTTTTTTCTCTATAATTAAGGGTACCTGGGTGGCTCAGTCAGTTAAGCCTCCGACTTCAGCTCCAGTCATGTGGTTCAGGAATTCCACATTGGGTTCTCTGCTGTCAGCATGGAGCCTGCTTCAGATCCTCTCTCCCTCTCTCTCTCTCTCTCTCTCTCTCTCTCTCTCTCTCTCTCTCTCTCTTACTGTCCTTCCCCTGCTTGTGTGCATGTGTGTGCACTCTCTCACTCAAGAATAAACATTTTTTTAAAAAATAATCTGTTCCTTGATTACTCTCTGCCTCTCTCTCTCTCCTTTTCCCCCTGCTCATTTGTTTCTTAAATTCCACATATAAGTGAAAACATATATTTGTCTTTTGCTGACTGGCTCTGACTTAGCATTATACTCTCCAGCTCCACCTATGTCATTTTCATTTTTTATGGTTGAATAATATTCCGGTGTGTGTGTGTGTGTGTGTGTACACATACATACATGCCACAACTTCTTTATCCATTCATCATTCGATGGACATTTGGGCTGCTTTCTTAGTTTGGCAATTGTAAATAATGCTGCTAGAAACATAGGGATGCATGTATCCCTTTGAATTAGTCTTTTTGTATTCTTTGGATAAATACCCAGAAGTGAGATTGCTAGATTATAGGGTAGTTCTATTTTTAACTTTTTGAGGACCCTCCATTCTATCTTCCACACTGGCTGCACCAGTTTGCATTCCCACCAGAAGTGCATGAGAGTTCCTTTTGCTTCACACCCTCAACAACACCTATTGTTTCTTGTGTTGTTGATTTTAGCCATTCTGACATGTGCAAGTGATATCTTATTGTAGTTTTGATTTACATTCACTTGATGGTAAGTGATGATGAACATTTTTTCATGTGTCTGTTGGCCATCTGGATGTCTTCTTTGGAGAACTGTTTGTTCGTGTATTCTGTCCATTTTGTTGTTGTTATTTGGTTTTGGGGTGTTGAGTTGTATAAGTTCTTTATATATTTTGGTTACTAATCCCTTATCAGATTTGGCATTTGCAAATATCTTCCCCCATTCTGTAGATTGCTTTTTAGTTTTGTTTTTTGCTGCACTTTGCTGTGCAGAAGTCTTTTATTTTGATATAATCTGAATAGTTAATGTTTGCTATTGTTTCCTTTGCCTCAGGAGACATATCTAGAAAAAGGTTGCTATGGCTGATGTCAAAGAGGTTTACTGCCTATGTTCTCTCCTAGGATTTTTATGGTTTCAGGTCTCACATTTAGGTCCTTAATCCACTTTGAATTTATTTTTGTTTATGGCATAAGAAAGTGATCCAGTTTCTTTCTTTTGCATGTTGCTGTCTAATTTTCTCAACACCATTTGTTGAAGAGACTGTCTTTTTACCATTGCATACTCTTTCCTGCTTTGCCAAAGACCGATTGACCATATAGTTGTGGGTTTATTTCTGGGTTTTCCACTCTGTTCCATTGGTCTATGTGTCTGTTTTTGTGTCAGAACCATGCTGTTTGGATTACTACAGCTTTATACCATAACTTGAAGTCCCCATAACTTGAAGTTATACCATAACTTTGATTCCCCCAGCTTTGCTTTTCTTTTTCAAGATTGCTTTGGCTATTTGAGGTCTTTTGTGGTTCCATACAGATTTTATAATTATTTTTTCTAGCTCTGTGAAAAATACTGGTGGTATTTTTCATAGGGATGTATTAAATGTGTAGATTGCTTTGGATAGCAGAGACATTTTAACAATATTTGTTCTTCCAATCCATGAGCATGGAATGTTTTTCCATTTCTTTGTGCTATTTTCAATTTCTTTCATCAGTGTTTTACAGTTTTCAGAGTATAGGTCTTTTGACTCTTTTCCAAACCACCTTCTTATGTCAAGATAATTCATTGTGGTTTTTTTTCTTTCCATTTCAGCTATGGCCTCCTTTCCCTGAAGGCCAAGGTCTAGTCTGAATACTGAGAAGGGCAACAGAACAAACAAGGGAATTGAGTAGCGACAGCAATAACTCCAGTAGAAATCAGTCACTACCTCATTTGCTCATTTGTATAGCAAATAAATAAGTGCAAATCAGAGACAGGTTCAGGTGAATAGATAAGTCATCTGACGTGTCAAGCCAAAAACAGGAACTCAAGAGGAGTATCAAGTCATGGACACCAAAGTAGGGTAAAGCTATTGGTAGAAACTCCAAGCCATCATAGATGTCAAGAAAAATAGCCAAGGAAGAGAATATCAATAGAAAGACCCATGTTGGGGCAGGAGTGTAGGACACTCTGAAAGGCAACAGATTAGACTTCAGGAATATATAGTAGTGGTCAAAGAACATTTGAAAGTAATTGCAGTGTTGCTTATCCTAATCCAAATATCTTGACCATGAGGGTCTCCCTGGCACAGCTGTTAGAATCTCCTAGTGATTTCCTACTGTTGGCCTTCACCCAATACCCTGACCATGAATTAAATCTCCAATGTGGTCACATGGCTCTAGTTGACATGGACTTATTTCTGCGCATCCATGAGTCTCAAAGCCCTAGAAGAAATATCTGGAGAAGAGGAAAAGGGAATTATTTGAGCAAGTACAGCCTTGAACACCAGAGACAAGATGTGGAAGAATAAACATCCTCCATCTAAAAATGGATGTGCAACACACTCTAAGGCAAGTGTGAGGTGCTGTCTGGGTCAAGGATGATCATTACCTCTGCTGTCTGGACCACTGAAGACAGGATCCATGACCCCAATGCATCTTTTCCATCTTTGACATATATTATTCTATGAATTTTTGATGTTTCAATCTGTGTACTTTGGGGAGAATAGTGGTGATTACAAAAAAGTACTTTCCATTCTCCTGGGGGGTGTGATAGATGGCTAGTTTCCGAGAAGATCTGCAGCAGGGAGAAGCTGAGGGGGCTTACACTAGCTGTGAGCTGTTCTTACATGTACCACTTTCAAAAGGCAAACTAAATCCTTTCAAGATAGAAAACAGCGGGTTCGCCTCTCCCCCATTTTGGCAATTATACTTAGGCTGCTCTGTTTCATAAAGTTATGGAGCGGTTATTTGGGATTAAAGGAGCAATTGAATCTGTATCAAAAATAAGTTTGATATTCCTTGCCTCCCTGACAAATATGTTATTACTGCCTTCGCAAAGGGGCATTTACCTGTCTGTCAGAAATACACTATGTTTTCATTTCCTGTGAAATCCTCTTTTACTTCTGAAGACATATCTGTGAAAGAAAGTGAAAACTTCCGACAGACACTTCCCAAGGGAAAGCATGAGCCTTCACCCTGCCTGTGGGGTCCTGGCCCTTAAGCAGCACTATTTTGTTGATGAAATGCAGTCATGGCCCTGTGTGCTTTAAAAAACAGAACCCCTTGGATTTCATTCATTTCCAAGGTCTCTGCCACTGCCCTCATTCACATTCTACTTAAGAGATTCCTTTCCTGAACATTCTCCTTAGTTTTTCCCCTAGAAATAAGTCGTTTGCATTTAAAGGGGGAAAGTGTTATAGCTCTGTGACTGTGGAGTCCCTACCTAATTAAAATCCTGGGACGTGGGCTCTCTCCTCTTTCTTAAATGTGCTCACAGTTAGCAGCACACCATCCTCTGGGGTGAGTCATCCAGTTTCCAGGCTATCATCTCTTGCACATAATGAAAATCTTGAAAGTGTGCGGTCAAGAGCAAGCTCTAATAGTAGTGGTAATACCTTTCTAGAGCTTTAGGTTTGTAGACCACTTTCACATTCGCTACCTCCTTGGAGCCTGTAAACATTCTTAGAAGGCTGATGTTTTCCCATTTCCCAGATCTGAAAGTGAAGGCCTGGTGAGGAGAAGGGTCTTGCTAAAGTCAAAGAACTCTATGGAAAGTCTAACCCAGTCCTCCTGAGTACATATCCCAGGCTTCTGGCACTGCCAAATAAAAACCATCACCAATTAGACCAAGAGTTATGGGACTGGGGCTTGGCACCAGGTGTATGTTGGGCATGCCCACAGTTTCCTGGGGACTCTAACAAGCAGGCAGGGCTGAGAATAGCTGCATTCCCCCATGCAGCCCTCTTCCAGACCCCAGCTCTGTGCTCTGGAATGAGAACAGGTAATGACTTCTCATACAGGAAGAGGCTGGTGTGTGTGTGTGTGTGTGTGTGTGTGTGTGTGTGTGTGTGTGTGGTGTTGGAATGGAGGATGCTGCAAATGCACAACAAATTTTGCTTAATTACTTGATCAATTAATGAATGGGCCAGCAGCCCAAAACAAGAGGTGGTAAGAGCAGCAAGTCTCTGCAAAAGAGTGGCATCAGTACCACCAGCCACCTGGGGTCCACTGGAATGGAAAAATGGCTCATGCCTGTAGCCCATGCCCAGTCCTGCCTAGAAGCAGGGGCTGATCCAGACACTGGGAGAGAAAGAGTTTGGTGGTAGAGTGAGATGTGCAGTAATAAAACCTGATAGAGTGTTGACAAGAATTCAGTCCCCTGGGATTCTAATTCTCACCACTAAGTCTTTCAAGATGGGCTCAGCCTGGGATAATATGGTCCCAACTGACCTGCAGAAAATCAAAGTATTCACTCCACCACAACTGCTGCCCCTAACGCATTTCAGAGAGGTTCCCAATTCTCACACATTCATATCACAAGGCAGTTCCCAGTTCCCAGCTCCCTCAGAGTCAACCAGGATGAGCTAAGATTCCTCCTCAGTATGGATCTGCAACAGACTGGGATTCTAGAAGAGCTCTCCCGGCTCTCCTCTGCGCACACTAGGATGGCATGCTGTTCTAACAGGCAAAGGGCGCATTGTAAGAGGCCAGGCTGAGGTCCTACATGACACCAGAAAAGAGAAGCACTAAAGGTCCCTGGACTGAAAGACAAGCAGATGAGTCTGGTGCAAAGACTGATTCTAGCTGTAACCAGGCAGGCTCTGCATCACTAAGTGAGAGGGCTACTGATTGTGGCACCAAATAAGTGAAGTCGAAACCACAAGGGCTGACAAATGAAAAGGTGCTCGACATCAGTAATCATTAGAGAAATGTAATTCAAAACTACAATGAGACACCACCTCACATCCATTAGAGTGACTACTATTTAAAGAGATAGGAAAAAATAAGTGTTGGTGGGGATGTAGAGAAAGTGGTACTCTTACAACTGTTGGTGGGAATGTAACGTGGTGCTACTGCTATGGAAAACAGCCTGGTGGCACCCAAAACAAAATTAAGAATAGAAATACCATACAATCCAGCAATCCCACCTCTGGGTATATACCCAAAAGAACTGAAAGCAAATTCTCAAAGAGATATTTATACACCCATATTCATCGTAGCGTCATTCACAATAGCCAAAAGGTAGAAACAGGCCGAATGTCTATCAGCAGATGAAATAATAAACAAATGTGGCATGTACACACACTGAAATATGACTCCACCTTAAAAAGGAGTAAAATTCTGATACATACTACAATCTGAATGAACCTTGAGGACATTATGCTAAACCAATCACAAAAAAAAGACAAATGTTGTATGATTCCTCTTCCATAAGTCACCTAGGATAGTCAAATTCATAAAACAGAAAGTAAATAGTGGTTGTCAGAAGTAGGAGGGGGGATAATCAAGAGTTGTTGTTTAAGGGATAAAGTTTCAGTTTTGCAAGATGAAAAGAGATTCTGGAGATTGGTTGCACAACAATGTGAATGTAATTAACAGTACTGAACTATACACTTAAAGTGGTTAAGACAGTACATTTTCTGTTATGTGCATTTTACCACAATTTTTTTAAAAACCAACTGAAATGGCTGAGAGTGTCACCAACCTACCAAAGCTAGAGAAAGTAGACAACCAACACTTGCTCAGAGAGCAGATAGCTTTTTGTGAATAGCTCATTGCATAAGACAAACAACTGCCAGTTCAGAGTTTGAGGCGAGGTACTTCACCTGGGCAGCTTCTTTTGGACGTTGTTTCCCTGGAAAACCTCCAAGGCATTTGCACAGCACATTTCTGTGTCCATTCTTGCCAATCTATTGTACCATCTAGGGCTATCTGGGAAAGCCATGATACAAAGGCAACTGAAAGAGTACTTAATCCTCTCCATCAGCCTTGTGGGCATGGGCTATCTCTGTCACCAGAGTGACCACAGGAATTGGGGTTGCAGAGCAGAGAATACACAGATAAGAGAACTTTGACACTGTTAGTGTTGGAGACCACTGAGATTGCAGGGTATTGAGGCAGATGCTACCATTGCTATATATCAAGGAGATAAACTTTGGTGGCTTGAAAGAGTAACCTATAAGGAAAGTGGATAGTCAGGAAGAAAATACCTCCTTGGTAAGGACTGTCATTCAGACTCATGACAGTGGGCAGCCAGTGGGATAAGTCATCACCCATCAGTCCCACTGAACCCTAGGCAGGAGGATCCCTATAGAAACTAAGGAGGCTAATTTCTCCTCTGCTCAGTCTTCCTGGGACACTCCCATAAGCAAGAGCCACTCCTTCCTGGAGACTCCAGTGCTTCCAAATGTTCTAATTCAACTGCATCTGGTCTTGTCAGGCCCTCCCAGGTGCAGAGACAATAAGCATGAGATCTATACAAGTTTGCTGTCAGAATGAACCAGTAAAGGACGCAGGTCCTGTTGGGAAGGGATGCGTCTTGGGAGTTTCTGCCCATCTACCACGAAGGAGATTATTCCAGCTGGACTCAGAGAAAGCCTGAAGGTCTATAATGCAATTTTTAAATAAGAATTCCCAGTGTGGGGGCACCTAGGTGGCTCAGTCGGTTGAGTGTCCGACTTCAGCTCAGGTCATGATCTCACACTCTGTGAGTTCAAGCCCCGCGTCGGGCTCTGTGCTGACAGCTCAGAGCCTGGAGCCTGCTTCAGATTCTGGGTCTCCCTCTCTCTGCCCCTCCCCTGCTCATTCTCTGTCTCTCTCTCTGTCTCAAAAATAAATAGAAACATTTTTAAAAAATCAAAAGAATTCCCAGTGTGGCAATTGATTTATAAAGTGTGGCATCTCCAGCCCCACCACTGAAGCCTAAGGAAGAAACCGCTGAGCGATGCATGGCATAGGAAGTCTGCAGCATCCCAAAGAACTATGTCCTCAGCCTTTCTTCCTTCCTTCTGCAATATTACTGGAGTAAGTATGTGGCACATGTGCTAGATGCTAGGAAACCAAGGGTGAAAAGTAGAGTAGGTCCTTGATGTCATGGAGCTTATATTCTAAGGTGGGAAACACATTTTCCCACTGAAGTATAACTGGATGTAGGACACTGATGCCCAACACCATGGCACAGGGGGCTCACAGTCCCCTTCAGGTCTTTGACAAATAAAACTGAACCTGAGTACTGGGCCCTTTTATAAAAGGGTTATGGTAAGACCATGATCTGAGAAACATCAAGCATTCCTGGTAAGAAGACATGAAGATTCTACTCCCTTTCTCAAGGGTCTAGCTTTCCAATACAGCATCCACGAGCACTTCCTAGGGAGGAAAGCTGAGTTTCTCATCCTGGTGCACAAAGAAGCTGGTCTTACAAGACCAATCACAATAAGGCCATATGTCACATTTGCTCAAAGCAATGACTTTTAGAGTCAGACAGCTTGATTCCACCACTTACTAACTATATGAACCTGACCCTCTCTGTGCCTCAGCTTTACCATGTTTAAAATGAAAATAATAATCCCAACCTCCCAGAGTTTCTAAGTACATCAAAAGAGGTCCTATATTTAAAGGACTTGCACCAAACCTGGCATATGAGACTTGGCAAATTTTCGTGGCTTCCCCTCCTCCCCTGGGCTGCCTCTCCTTTCCCTCACCCCCTGACCTGGACTCCATATGGTCCTCCAGAGCACCCCACCTACGCTTTCTTCCCCTCCCAGGGTGGTTCCAGTTCTCCCAAACTCCTATTTTCTTTGTTTCTGTCCTCAGATAACCAGGAGGGCCTGAAGTATCCACCGGATCACAGGTCTGTGATGAGTCCCCACCACTTACCTGTAGACTCCACATCTAGGGAGGAATCACCTAGGGGAGCATTAGGGGGTGTGGAACCTGCCTAGGAAGGGAATATTAAGAATAAGCAGACATTCAGAAACCCCCAGAAAGAAGGTGGTCTGTCCTACAAGCACAACAGGATAGTCCCTTAGCTATGAAGCAACAACTCAAAATCTTTCCACTGACAGGCCAAAGCGGTTGATTTTCCTGGAAATTTCCCCTCTCCCATCCTCTTTCTTCAAAGCCAGCACTCGAGGGTAGATGAGCTGTACAGTAGTGCCTCCCAGTTTTATTGCAAATTAAACATGCACACATTATAAACAAACAATAGATGTCTCTAGAGTAAATATACAGCTTTCAGACCCCTCATAAATTCTTCAAGAGGAGCTCTTTGCAGTTTATAGCCTCAGTACAATTTTGAGTGAGTTACAGCCCTGTGTGGGATGTCACGAAGGAGGCTGCTCATGAAGGGGGGTTTATATAAGATTCTCCACTCTCCCGTGTTGCTGCAAACTTCTCCAGGCTGGGGTGTGGTGGAGGTGCAGTCTCACACTGGGCCATCCTCACCTTCTCTCCATGCCTTACGATTTCTTGTAAGACTCTCTTTCTCTAATAAGCTTAGAATTTGCCCCTGCTCACCAAATACCAGAATTCTGGGACCAGGGTATCCAATCACCCAGTCCTACTTCCTTAAAGTCTTATGTAGGGGGACCAAGGCCCAGAAAGTTTGAGCAACTCACCATTAAACAGCAGAGCCAAGAGTAGAACACAGATCTTCTGACTCCCAGCCCAGTGCTCTCCCTAACACGCTGTGGGCTCCAGCCACCTGACATAAATAAAAGGGCTTTTAAGTGCTGGTAATACTGAAAACTCCAGACGATCATGTGCTGTTAAGGGCAGCAAATCAGAGAAAGAAGCTATAATGTAGTTGCAGGAGATAGAGTCATAATGTCAAAATCAAAAGCAGGAGCCAAATGGAAGGGGCAGAATGAGACCTGTGTGTGACCAGCTTCTTATTCCTGAGGGAGCATATAAAAGACACACAGACAAGCAGGACCCATCCTAAGCAGGGAGATGGACAGGAGGTATGGGGATTTCTATTACTGACTCTGGAACACGTTTGCACTTAGAACATTCCTCTTTTCTATGGGATGGGTTTAGTGTCTTTTTAGAATGTCTACCTCATACCAATCTTTGTTCTGAGTCTTAAGAGCAAGCCAACAGGGGCACCATTCAAGGAAGTCCAAGCACAAGTGGGTTCTAGGAGGCTCTAAAAGAACTCCCTGTTCCACAGAACAAATGGCATCTTGAGGTCTCTGGTATGCTTCATGTGACCCTAACAGGGAGAGTCTCCAACAGAGGTAGGTGCTGGGATATTAGCTCTTGCCCTACCATATTTAAATGAGGAAACTGAGGCCTAGAAAGGCTGGTTTACCAAAAATGACATAGCTGGTGACCAGAGCCAGAAGTCTCCTTATTTAACTCTAGCTGTCAGACTCCCATTCCAGTGCTCTTCCCCCCAAGCTTCCCCCAAACTGCCCCCATGGCAGTCCTGCCTTCCAAGTGGCAATGTTTTCTAATCAATTTAACTTGACTTTTTGAGACTGTTGTCAGTGTCATGATACCCCTTGAAATCACTGTCTAGAGGACGTCTATACAATGTTCACACATATGAGTCTAAGGAGGAATGAGAGAAAGCAGGCAGTGCTAGAGAGCAGCAGGTCAAGGTGAATGAATGAAGGTGCCACACACCTCATGGCTTCCCAGCCCTTCCCTGCACTCCTTGTGAGATTGTCTCCTACAGAAAACAGAAAGAACCATGAAGATAGCTTCTTTTTCTCTCCTCGTCCCTTCCATGGGTATCCCCATTTGACTCTAGACAGCTAAGGCTGTCTTTCCTAAAGGAAATAATCTATAATACTATAAAAAGCAAAAGAAAGAAAGGGTTCTAAATGTCTGAACGGAGGGGAAGAGTCAAGAAAATCATGTGGTATTCATGAAGTAGGATAATATGTAGCCATTATAAGTGACATTTATGCTGTCTATCACATGGGAAAATGCAGTCTGCACAGTCTTCAGGAAGGAATGATCACAACTATGTGAGAACCAGAGATAGAATTCTGTGTAGGGAAAAGGCTGGATAGAAATGTACCTAAATACTAACCATGGATTGTTGGGGTGGTAAGACTATGAGACACTGTCAGGGGCTGAATGTTCATGTCCCCCCACCCAAATTCATATGTTGCGATCCTAACCCCCCAGGTGATACTATTAGGAGGTGGGGACTTTGGGAGGTGATCAGGTCACAGGGCAGAGTCCCCAGGAATGGGATTCATGCCCTTATGAAAGAAAGCCCTGGGCGCCTGGGTGGCTCAGTCAATTAAGCATTTAACTCTTGATTTCAGCTCAGGTCACGATCTCACAGTTCATGAGTTTGAGCCCCACATTGGGCTTCATGCTGACAGCCTGGAGCCTGCTTGAGATTCTCTCCCTCTCCCTCTGCCCCTTCCCTGCTCATTTATTCTCTCTGTTTCAAAAAAAAAAAAGAAAGAAAGAAAGAAAGAAAGAAAGAAAGAAAGAAAGAATTAAAAATGCTTTTAAAAAGAGAAAGAGAGAGCCCAGAGAGCTCTCTCACCCCTTCTGTCATGTGAGGACACAATGAGAAGACAGCTGTCTCTAAACCAGGAAGCAGGCTCTCACCAGACACTAAATCAGCAAATGCCTTGATCTTAGACTTTCCTGCTTCCAGAACTGTGAGAAATAAATGTTTCCTGTTTAAGCCATGCAGTCTATGATATTTCTGTTATAGTAGCCCATATTTTTCCTCTACTTTCTGTTTCTCTGGTTTTCAATTTTTTTATAATGAATATAAATTTTAGAACAGAAAAAAAAATGTAAACTTTTTAAGCATTGCCTTTCCAAACCATGCCAAACTTTTAGAGAAAATAGTGTTTAGTGGTTAAGGCTCAAGTTGACATAGATTTGTTTGAATCCTAAGGTTAATTGTTAATTGTTTTATCCCTCTGTGCCTCCATTTCCCCTTTTGTACAGAATACCTAATTCACATTATCATTGTGAGCACTGAATGGGATAAGTTTGAAAAGCACCTCTCCCAACACCTGACACACAGTAGGTGCTGCATAAATGTTAGTAATTACTATCATCGTCATTATTGCTATTGTTGCTAACTCCAGTGCAGGAGCTGGTGGTCAGAGTGCATACGAGATCAAGAACAGCCTGGGTCCTCCCTCTGGGTGGAGAGAATTCCAAAACTGCTAAATGAACATGGCAATGCTAGAGGGAGCCTGGAGCTTTGAAATTCCTAAACAGCTACCAGATGGTCTGCAGTGAAAGGAAGTTCCTAGGCAAATGACATTGGTCAGTTAGCCAAGCCACCGTTCTGCTTCACCATGAGCTTTTTTGGCTCTAGACCTTCTCAAGACAGAATTGCACTTTCTCAGGGGCTCACGGTGAATAAATTTTCCCAAGGAAAAAGACTCCCAAGTAGTCTTCCAGATTTATATGTGTTCTTTTTATTGAAACCTAAATTCTTACATTATAAGGAATGTTCCTACTGCCAAAAGCATTCATCAATAAATGATGAGAGACTGGACAGGATAACCATAGAATTCCAAATAGCAATCGAGTTTCTCTGAAGAACACGACTCTGTTGTATCCAAGGAGTTCTGCTAGGTACTTGGCAATAAGGATATGTGATTAGAAAAATATCAGTTATTCTTTCAAAGTAACAGCTTTCCTTAGAATAAATGAATGGATTCCCTTTTTTCAGGTCCTTAAAATATTATCTGAGCAAGTTCTAGCCCATCATATCTCTGTTCTGAAAACTGTATTGTTCATTGACAGTCTTGGGTTATTAGGTACATACAAGACCCTCCGTGGAGGAAGCTCCTCTTCAACTGCTTACAAACTGTAGGTATGAAACTGGTATTCAGAGTGGAGAGGAGATCAGAGGATTTCTACCAATGAACCACCCTAGCAATTCCTGTGGGGATCTGTGGAACTGAAAGTCACTGTTCGCAAAGATATGTTGATGACATACTGTTGGTTTAAAATAACTGACATACTGTTGGTTTAGAAAACACTGAGCCCAGTATTTTCTGCCATTTTTTAAGCTTAATGAAATGAAGATTAGCCCAAATCAGTATGTCTTCCTTCTGAGGTTTCCAGGACACTTTGTGCATATGCCCACCAGTGGCAATCCCACACATCACCAGGCTAACCAGTCCCCATGGGGAAACTGAGGGAGCTCAACACCAGAGAACACGGACTGGACATGTCCCCTCCCTTATTTCCATGTGACAGCATCTCCTGAAACACACCCCTACACTTTCACCCATTTCCAGTACTGATGGAATAAATGGTTAAAAGGAGTAGAATCCGTTTTATGGATGCAGGTTTTAATGAATACAGAGATGTGTTTACCCCCAATTTATCCACTGCCTTTGGCAATAAAATTTGACTGTGTCGGAAGGAGATTTTCATAGTTCTATAAAGAAAGGCAGCTTATAGCATGAAAAGCTTAGAGCTTTTCTGAGAAAAAAAGAAAAATTGAAGCCAGAGGTGGTTAAAAAATATCTCCCATATCCCTCACAAGAAACAAACTATCCTATCCATGCCCAGGGTATTTGAGATTTGCAGCAGGGAATCCTTCTAGTATTTGATGTTTTCATTTCCACAGTGACTGACACATCTCAGTAGCATAGTGAATGCTTTTCTTCTGGATTCCTCTCCAGCATTATCATTATTATTACCATCACTGTTAGGTTAGGCACTAGTTTTGCCTAAAGCAACAAACCTCAAAAACTCAGCTTTCAAGGCTCTCCCTAAATTATTCGTATACCTATAATGGATCTTATATTATCATTGTTGCATTTTTATTTCCATCAGACTAAGACTCTCCAGAGATCTGAAAACTCCCCCTACCTTTGTGAACAGGAAGGCATTCCAAGGCTCCATAGATCTCTCCCAGGCAAATGAAAACAGTATTACCTGGAGAATTCAGACCCCACCGTTGCTTTTGCCTGAACTAACAAAAAGATTCTGTTCTTCATTTCCTTTGATCTTCCCTCCAGCTGTAAGAAATTCTACCCTACTGGAATGGAAACTTGGATGCAATGCATGGTAGACTCTCAGTAATGTGGGCCAGCCAGCCGGGGAAAAGTACTGTTGTGGGTAATACTGTGAGCTCCTAGAGGTAGGAACTGTGACTTACTGGTTTCCTATCTTCCAGCACCTAGGAAAGGATCTTTGAGTGCTTGCTGAATCTCAGCTAGTTCAAATGAAGAGGCCAATTGTGGCAAGAGCCAGATGGTCTAAGACCCAGGGTCTGACAGGTTCTGCACTGAATCAGGCAAAGCAAGGCCATTGGTGGGGTGTGATGGTGGGGGAGAGAGGACAAGGGGTGATGGATGACTGATATAGAAGAACTTGGTATTGAGGGACATGCATATAGAGGTGATGGAAATTCTGGTGATCCATGTATTTATAGCAGGACTTTAGCCAGTAACTTGGGAAGGGGTAGTTCAAGAAGATTTCACCACCTCTCCATCACCATCCCCAACAGGGAGGGGAGAAACTGAACTGGATATAAGTCCCAACCACAGAGACAGAGTTTAAGTTGGGTCCAGTCATGAAGAGAGATGCTAATACAAGGCATGATAGCCAGGTGACTACAGGGCAGAGGTTGAGGCAAATGCCCTGTCTGGCAAAGTCTAATACTGAGTGAGGAAGTACCAGGACTGAGCAGCCCCTCAAATAGGCAGAGCTTATCCTTGACATTCAAACACCAAGTCTGGAAGTGTGACTTAACTCCAGGCCCCCCAGTGATGGGTATCAGGCTACTACTGTAAGCTATGTCCTAGTCAGAAATGGGTAGGGGCTTTATGAGGTCCTAGATTGCAGTTAAGAGGACCTGAGTGAGGCCAAGACACAAGCAGTAAAACACTTACAGTCCCTCCCTGACCACTTTCTACTGAGCATTTGGAAATGACAAAGGCTTGAATTAAACTGAAACAATACATTCTGGTAGAATACGTATTAAAAGATGACCTTGGCCTAATTTTGTTGTTGTTGTTGTTGTTGTTGTTGTTGTTGTTGTTGTTGTTTGAAGGAAAAGAACAGATTGTACAGTATCTTTTTTCTAGGCAGCAAATCGAAGTTCTTGACTCCTTAAGAATCTGGCACAAGAGGGGCGCCTGGGTGGCGCAGTCGGTTAAGCGTCTGACTTCAGCCAGCTCACGATCTCGCGGTCCGTGAGTTCGAGCCCCGCGTCAGGCTCTGGGCTGATGGCTCGGAGCCTGAAACCTGTTTCCGATTCTGTGTCTCCCTCTCTCTCTGCCCCTCCCCCGTTCATGCTCTGTCTCTCTCTGTCCCAAAAATAAATAAAAAAAAAAAAAACGTTGAAAAAAAAAAGAATCTGGCACAAGATTTGGGAAGTTTGGTGAGTAGGCTGAATGTGTCCTGCTTTGGGGAATCTTGCTTGGCATCAGCTATGCCTCTTCAGTGTAACCAGGCAACTGGATGATTTTATCAAGACTGCAAAGGCAGAAGAGCTGGCCAAGTTCCATAAATCAGTGGTCTGAGGAAAGGTATGTTTATGGCTTCTGGGAGTTGGTGAGGAGAGGAAGAAGGAAAGAAACCACTCACAAAAACCATGCCACAGAGGGTAAGGAGAAAGAGAGGACAGATGGACATCAGAGAGGTCATGATGGGAAGAGGAAGGGAGACTTTTTCATCCAACATTCAAGATGTCCAGGGATGAATGATGGATGTGCCTCTTATGGCCAACTGGAATCTAAAAAAGGACCCAGAATCTCTATCCTTCTCTCCTTACACCTTCATCCACTTCTGAGTTTTTAAAGATTATATTCTGTACCCATTGTATCAGAAAAAGTTCAACCAGAAAAAGAGACTCCTCCAGGGTTTCCAAATAGGGAAGATTTTAATATAGGGAATTGACTCATCTAACCAACAAAAGGACCTGAGGAGCAAAGATCGGGATGGCAGCTGCAAAATTCATGAAATCAAGAGGTTACCAAGGAAGTGGCTGCTACCAATATCTGCCGTCCACAGCTCAAATCAAGTGACATGGGAGAATGCTCAGATGTGCTACGAAACTCAGGAACTGCAGAGAAACTACAGCCTCGGCTCCCTGTGGCAGGTGGTTCTCAAGAACTAACTTGGAAGTTTCTGTAAACCTTACTTTTGCCTCCTTCCCATCTGCCTACAATTGCGTCAGAGAATAATGACTTCTACCCTGCCACCCTTCAATCTGCACATGGGTGTACAGAATCTAACCCAGAATGATCATGGTGAGGAATTCTGGGAAATGTACTTGCAGACTTCTCTGTAGTAATGATGCAATGATGAAGATAATGTAGAAGCAGACAGAATAGATGCGGAGTTAACAGCACACAATCTGACATACCCATTGAGAATGAAGGATTTACCAGTTCCACTTTCTTATCCTTGGCATATGACTTATAGTTTGTGGGTGATTCTGTTTTGAGTCTATCTCCTTCCACAGGCTTGAACAATGGTATTCGAATAGTTGAAATGTGGTAGAGATGGGGCACCTGGGCGGCTCAGTTGGTTAAGCATCAACTTTGGCTCAGGTCATGATCTCATGGTTCGTGAGTTCAAGCCCTGCATCAGGTTCCATGCTGAGAGTACAGAGCCTGCTTGGAATTTGTTCTCTCCTCCCTCTCTCTCTCTCTCTCAAAATAAATAAATAAACTTAAAAAAAAAAAAAAGAAATATGGTAGAGATTGCTTGCTTGTTTATTCACTCATTCCCTGAATATGTGCTGAGCTCTTACTAGGTGCCAGATGCTAGTCTAGCTGCTGGGGACAGAGTGGTGAACAAGACAGGCAAGGGCCCTGCCCTCAGAGGCTTATACCCTGATTAAAAAGTGCCATAAAGTAATAAGGTGAACAAATTGAACAAGGTAATTTCTTTTTCCTAACAGCTTTATTGAGGTATATTTTACATATCATAAAATTCACCTACTTTAAGTGTGCAATTCAATGACTTTTAGTAGATTTACTGAATGGTACAACAATCACCATAAATCAGTTTTAGAACATTTTCATCCCCACAATAAGATCCCACATGTCCATTTACAGTTAATCCCAGTTCTCACCCCCAGCCCCAGGCCAACACAAATCTATTTTCCGTCTGCATAAATTTGCCTTTTCTAGACATTTCATATAAATGGAATCACACCAATAACTTCAATTTGGGATAAATACATGAGTTAAATGAATCACCTAACTAGACAAGAGTAACTAGGCAAGAGAAGCATTCACCTTTATTTTGGATGGTGGAAGAAGGCCTTCTTGAGAAAGACTTCTATTTGAGCTGAGATACACCTTTTCAGATATGTTAGGCATATATTGTCCAGAGTATGAGGTAGAGACTGTATTAATTGGTATAAAATACACTAAATACAGTAAAATACACCAATAGACTAAGAGCATGGTTTGGAGATGATATGAAGGTTACATTACCCTCACAATAATCATCTATGGCAACAGTCATGCCTAAGGAGAGGGTGCTGTAGAGACTGGTGGGCTTCTAGAAGGGCACCTTCTGGGGGCGCTTGGGTGGCTCAGTCGGTTGGGCGTCCGACTTCGGCTTGGGTCACGGTCTCGCGGTTCGCGAGTTCGAGCCCTACATCGGGCTCTGGGCTGATGGCTCGGAGCCTGGAGCCTGCTTCCAATTCTGTGTCTCCCTCTCTCTCTGCCCCTCCCCCGTTCGTGCTGTGTTTCTCTCTGTCTCAAAAATAAATAAAGGTTAAAAAAAAAATTAGAAGGGCACCTTCTGGTGGACAGAACTCAGGAAGAGGTTGGAGGTTGGAAGACTGACTCAGAAGAAAGGGACAAAGGGCTCTGTTTTCTCTCTAAAGAACAAAGTCCTCAGATTCCATTGACAACCATGCCCTGGCACCTATCAGAATACTCAGACACAACAAGAGATAGAATCAAACAGAACATCTGCCTCCACTCCTCCCCTGCCCCAGGAGCTAAGCCAGGGTACGGCAAACAGCCTTCAGAGCAGTATGGGGCGGGCAAGGGCTAAGACTTTAGACTCAGGCAGTCTTTCCAATACTAGTTCCTACTCTTCCTTGCCATGTGATTTCAGTTGCTGTTTCCTCATCTGCAAAATGGGAATTAAAACTCTCATCTTGGTAGACTGCTTTAAGGGTTAAATGTGATCATATAGGTAAGCGATCAGCCCAGTGTCTGACATATCATAAGGCCTCAAGAAATTATACAATTTGTTATTGTGAAGGCAGGAGCAGCAGGCTCAAGATTCAGGTAGATAAAAGGCAACATGAGGTTAGACACTCTTTGGTAGATCAATTTTGACTGATTTAACTACTTTAGCCGGCAGATTTACATAAAAAGACAGATACCAGTGCTGCTACCAGACATAATTAAGTAAAATGACTAGAGTCTCAGAAGCAGCCAGAGTCAGGCGAAAGTAAACCGATTCTGCAAATACAGCAGCTTAGAACACAGGGGCCATAAGACAGACAGCCCCCACCCCACCCAGGGAATGCACGCAAATTTTGGGGAGTCTATTGGATAGCTTCTGAGATGGAATGGGGTTGGAGACAATCTTAAGGGTAAGAAACCTAACACGTCAGAGTCAGAGCAGTTGTTGTGTTGCTATTATCTTTATAACTATTTGTTGTTATCATCCCCAGACCCCAGCCCAATTTGTCAGATGAAGAGAACTATCCAGTAAGACCTAGGCAGACAAGGAGATTCAAAGTTCAAAACGCTGTGGGCCATGAAGAGCTAAAAAATGAAAGTAGGGGTAGGGGGTGGGAGCAAAATCCTAGAGAGCCCATGACCTGGGGAGTCTGGGGCATAGTCACCACCACATTTACCACCATGTCTCCAAATTCCCTTTCAGGAATTTTTCTGAAAACAGAGAAATAAAAACCCTAAAACGGCTATTTCTCCTGAGCTAGGAAAACCCACGAACAGGATGAAAACAGAACCTGCAGTTTCCACATGGGTCACTCGCTCGTATACAGTCTCATCGCAGAATTCTGCTCAGTGAACAACTCAAAGGAAATACAGGGAAATATCCATCATGTAGCCCCAAGACTTGCAAAAGTTGATGTTAATCAGTTCTGACTAAAGAAAAGCCAGCCACCAACTACCTTTGTCTTCCACCTTCCAAGTGGGCTGTTTTCACTTCCTTTCTAAATCTGGAGAAAAGACTTTTGAAGGGGCCTGCCATGTAAGACTGTACCCCAATGGAGCCCAGCCAAGATGCTCCATGATTAGAAGACACAGAAGAGTGTGTCATCCACTTTCAAGAGCAAAGCTTCAGCATTCATCAGAACGAGGCT
This sequence comes from Herpailurus yagouaroundi, assembly GCF_014898765.1. Classification (NCBI taxonomy): domain Eukaryota; kingdom Metazoa; phylum Chordata; class Mammalia; order Carnivora; family Felidae; genus Herpailurus; species Herpailurus yagouaroundi. The sequence continues at coordinate 2,950,780 of NW_024412449.1, read as the reverse complement.
TAAATCTTGGGTCTGCCACTTAAGCAAGTGACTTAAATCTCTCTGTGCCTCAGTTTCTTTCTCTGTAAAATGGGACTGATAACAGTTCTGGCATCATAGGGTTGCAACAAGAATTAAAAGAGACAATTTATGCAAAGCATTTTGTAGAGCACCTGTCACATTGTGAGCGCAACAAAAATTGGTTATTACTATTCACATATTCAAACATAATTGGTTGGCATGCACTGCACTGTGAGCTGAGGTTTGGACATACCTGGCCTGATGGAACAAGAGTCAACTTGGGAGAATGAACACCCGAGTTTCAATTCTGGCTCTGCCCTTTATTAGTTGTTCCAACTTAGTCAAGTCTTTTAAACTTCTTGAGACTCAGCTTCCTCACTTAGCAAATGGGAGTACTAGTATATATCCGCAGTATTGTTATGAGGAATAAATAGAATACTGTCTTTGAAAAGCATGTTGAAGGAGATACAGTTAGTCATTTGTGGATTCCTTGGGCATTTTGCCTCTCTTCCTTTTCTCATTCAGTCCACTCCTTTTGTACCTATTCTCTTTCCCATTTTGGTACCAACCAGAAGCAAAGGAAGTGAAGGAGGGCAGAGTGACAAAAACCCAGTCCACTGTATCAGCTATTGATAATCCTATAATATTTCTGATGAGAGAAAAAGTTGAAGATGTGTTTAATTCATACACAGATCCTGGAGCATGAGTATATTTCCACTTTCCAGGTTAAATATAGGTTTGTATAAGGAGATCCGGTGTTAGAATCAGGGGCACCTGGGTGGCTCAGTCGGTTAAGATTCTGACTCTTGATTTCGGCTCAGGTCATGATATCACAGTTCATGAGACTGAGCCCCACATGGGGCTCTGTGTTGACAGCATGAAGCCTGCTTGGAATTCTCTCTCTCTCTCTCTCTCTCTCTCTCTGCCCCACCCTTCCCCACCGCTCTTAAAATAAACATTTAAAAAAAAAAAAAACAAGTGTTAGAATCAGAAATATATTCTAATTCTTAAAAAATCCTTATTCTATCCCTTATACTTGTGTGACCAAGAGTGAATTACTTAAAATCTCTGAGCCTCAATTTTTTCAACTAATAGGAGTAAATACACCAAATAAGTAGAGTCGTAAGGTTGAAATATAAAAGAGGTAAAATACAGTGTCTGGACAGATACGGTATTCAATTAAGTGGCAGTTATTCCAAATTGAAATGTCTATTTCAAGTCCTATGATAATTATTTTTTTAGCACTACCAAGATCTTTTTATGAAAGACGATAAAGTCCTAACCAGCTGCCAGACTCAAATGCAACTTCTTCATTATCCTCTCCTTCCCTTCAGACCATGCTTCTTGTTTCCTCAGACATCACGATATAATTCATCAAATCACCTCTCCCAAGATTCTTGCTTTCAAACCAGTGGTCTTGTCTTTCATAGCAGCATGCATCTACAGGACTAATCCCTCTCCAGAACTAATGTTCTGTCAGGAAAGGGGTACTGAGTGCTACCATGTGCAAGAAAGCACTCTGCCGGCATCCCAGATAGGAAACTGTGAGATGCACAGACCCTGACCCTCAAGGGAGACACCTGTCCACAGTGACAGTATCTCATGGCACAGTGCCCAAAGCCGGGTGAGGACCAACACTGGACAGCCAGACAAGGCAACCTTTAGGCTGGGCCTTTGAGGACAGGGAAGGGTTTGAGAGGTGCTCAAAGGAAAGAGAGGAATGATATGGACAAAGGCATGGAGACAGGAATGGCGTCTCCAGTTTGGGTTGCCTGAAACATGGTAGGTTGAAAAAGTGGTAGGAGAAGAGACTGGAGAAGCAGTACAGAAAAAAGATGCTAAAGATCCGAACTACAGTAGTGGTGCTGAAGGTAAAGAAGAAAAGAGTATAAGAGACATTTCTGAGGGTGAATCATCAGTTCTTAACAACCAAAGGACATTGGCAGAAGGCTGAGGAGGGGCACCCAAGGAGGGCTCTCAGGTTCGACTGGAGGACTGAATCGGTGGTGGCTCCACTGACGGAGATGGAGTCCTAGTAGGAAGAACAGGTAAGGGAGTAGGTCTTCAGCTCAACCTGGCATGTGTTGAATTTGAGATGCACGTGGGATGCATGCCAAGCCAAGGTAGGTGCCCAAAGACACATCCAACATGTAACTCTGTTGGAGCTCTGGGCACCGTGCTGGCTGAAGCGTTATGTTTTTCTCTCTGATAAGTGGAACCAGACTGGCAGATGTGTCTGGACTGGACAGAGGATTTGAGCAGTCATCTTCATAAATGCAATCACGGAAGCCATAGGGTAGAAAAGGCACTCCTTGCACCCCATAGCTCCCCGCAAAGGGAAGAACTCGTGGCAAGAGCTTGATAAATCACAGCCACATGGTTGACTCTCTTGACACAGCTCTCCTCCCTACCCACCTCATCTTTTCTATCATGTTCACATCTTTCTTCCTTTCATCTCCTCCTGCTTCTCCTTTGCAGCTCCCAGTGAATGCCCGATGAATCCCGGCTTAGCGAATAGGCTAAACTCACCACTTAGAAAACAAGCCCTAGCTTTTATCTTCCTCTGTGGGTTTGAGTCTGCTAGAATCAAAGTAATATTAGCACGATTTGTTTGGATTAGCATGAAGACTTCTAATCCGCTCCTTTGCAATATTCCATATTTTAATAACTTTAATAATTACTGCTTCCCTTTTCTAATTAAGAGCTTAGAGACAGAGACCTTGGAGAGGGACCAAAACAGTGGTGTTTGGTATGGTGGAGGACAGGAAGAAACATTTGCATAGCAGAATCAACATTCAGAGCCAGCTAAGAAGCACTTGGAGTTCATTTCTGTGAGTATTTATTATGCCCCCCCCCCCCGTTGCCCCGCAACCTGTGGTCAAGGCCCCGCATGCTGGAGATACAGATGGTGCAGATACAGATGTCACTTCCGTTCTGTTTGAGGTCCAACTAGGATGCCCTAGGTCACTCTCTGACAATAGTAACATAAATTCCATAACGATATCCTTCTGGTAATGTCCCTAGCAGCACTTACAGCTTAGAAGTCTAGACCACCTTGGCTCTGGCTCACTGCTCTAACTTTAGGGAGGGGCACTGGTGGCTGAGCAAAGGTTCCTGCTGGGGAGTTGCTTTCAAACCACAAAAGTGCTTTTGAGTTCTCAGCAACAGTATGGGAATGAGATCAGTTCTGGAGTCCCCCACCTCTTGGACCCAGAATCACATCCTCTTCTCTCCTGGAGCTTGTCTTCAAGAGCTGAGCCATTTTGAACTCTCATACAGGGGATTTTGTTATGCCCCTTTTCCTCAATCACACTACACCTCTTCTTTTAACAAAATCTATCTTTAGTGATTCCAAGCGCCACCCTTCTGCTAGGGACTCCAAACCCCAAAGATAAATTTGATGCCACCTCTGCCTCAAAAAATCCTGGTCTTTTGAAGAAATCAGACATGGGACATTACATTCTTAGAAGGTAGGATAGAATGAGTGCTAAATATAGATTCAAAAAAGCCCTCATTCATTCTGACTTTGTGAATTGAGGCCAGTTTTGCAGAGGAGGTATTTGATCTGGTTCTTTGAGGATAAGAAGAATTTAACAGATAGATAATAAGGGAAATAGTATTCCAGGATGGGGGTGCAGAATAAGCCAGCCAGGGAAGCTTGAAAATGCTTCACTTAGGGAAAACTGAGGGGTCTGGTACTGATAAAGAGCAGGATTCAGGGGTGCCTGGGTGGCTCAGTCCGTTAAGCGTCCAACTCTTGATTTTGGCCGTCACAACCTCACGGATTCTTGAGACTGGGCTCTGTGCTGATGTGTGGATCCTGTTTGAGATTCTCTCTCTCCCTCTCTCTCTGCCTCTCCCCTGCTCATGTGCATGCATGTGCTTGCTCTCTCTCTCTCTCAAAATAAATAAATGAACATTAAAAAAAAAAAAAAGGCAGGATTCACACCAGGCTGTATAGGACATGAAGCTGAAATGTATAATGGCATCCAACCACGATGCCCGATTGCCATAAGGAATCAGGTCTTTATCCCGGAGGGGTTGGAAAAACACCATGGCAGGATTCTCGAGATAGGAGTGACCTGAATTCTCTAATTCAGATGAATAAGATGTAGGAGGATTACTGCTCATCCACATGAAGGAGGAAGAAATTAACAACATGCCACCAACATGTAAGCTATTGCTTCTGCCCCAGGAGTGGGAGACAGAACAAGGGTAAGGGTAGTAGGAAGCAAAGGAGTTATGGTACAGAAAGAATCCATAGGCTTCTCCAACTGACTAGCTGAGGTATCACTGGCTGACATATGTTTGATCACCCTCACCAGAGTACAGATCCCCTGAGGGCAGGAACCATATCTTATTCACCTTTGTGGCCTTAGTGGTTAACACAAGTGGCTCTCATTATAGTAGAGTCTTAACCTGGTGGCCTTAGGTGAGTTACAAGGGGGTCTTCAAGTCTCCCCAAAATTATATGCACAATTTTTTGTCTGCGCCTTTCTGTTAGAAAGGGCCTACAGCTTTTATCACATCCTTAAGGGGCCCTGTGACCCAAAAGATGGTTAAGAACTGCTCTAGAAATTTGTCACCTTCATAAATGTTTCTGACTCTTGGTTTCTGTTTTTATTCCTTCTCTAAGTACTAACTTCCTATAAAAAAAAAAAAAAGATAGGGTCAAACACATTAAATGGGTACTATGAACGTTATTATATTTTATTTGTAGTAAAAACCTAACATATAAATTCAGCTGAGTCTAATATGCTGAAACTCTGAAAGACATTTTCCCTGCCCGCATCTGACCTCATTCTCCGGTAACACACTCCATTCCAGAACCTACTCTCTAATAGCTGATGCATCTATGAGGATGTGAATCAATTCTAATTTGGAGTTCAGCTTCTGCAGCAAGTGCCTTTGAAGAAGCACCTTCCCGAGAATGCCAGCTTGCATCTTTCAATTACAGCTAGATAATTAGGATGGGGGCTCGCCTGCTGCCAGTTCCGTTTCTGCATGGGGGGTGTGGGGGTGCGGATGTGGTACTTCTGGGCAACAGACACACTCACCAAACATTGAAAGGGATCCTGTTGTCCAAACCCAGGCTGAAGAAGGAGTCGGTGCTGCTTCTGCATGCCAGAACAGTCTGGGAGATGTGGCTTGGATGCCAACTATGAGATGTTCTGTGATAGCCCAGTGGTTTATAAAGACTACGGAACAGAATGTTTCCAAGTGGAACTGGCCCGGAGAACTTGGAACATATGTTCCCTAGCAGAAAATAGCCTCTGACATCCAGAAAAGATGCAGTCCAGTTGGGGCGATGGGGGTGAAGATACACACATTAAAAAAAAAAAAAAAGAAAAAAGAACCTACTTAACAAAAGGACAGAGAAGTGTATGCTCAGTGCAAGGTAAATTTTTCAAATGAAGGGAAGCGTTGTAGGAATTCAGAGAAAAAAACTGCCACTGTGTAATGAAGTTCATAAAAGAAGGCCATGAAAGAGGGGCAACGGCAAGGAATTAACATATCTGCACCACATATTCATGCATTTAACTTAATTTCTTTTTTTCTAACAATGAGGGAGCATCTACTATGTTCCAGCTAAGCCACCAAGTAATTTTGTATATATTATTTGTTAATCGTCACAACTACCTTTGAGGTAGGGGTTATTATCTTCATTTTATGGATGAGGACTAAAGCTCAGAAAGAGCAAATAAATTTCCTAGGACATGGCTACTAAGTTCCTGAACCAGAACCAGAACCAGAACCCACGTCTACCTGCCTCCAAAGACTAAATTCCTTTCACACCACAGTGTCCCTAAAAAGCTATTAGTACAATGTGGATGAATCTAAAAAACACTAAGCTAAGTGAAAAGAAGCCAGGCACAAAAGGAGTCACATATTTATGACTCCATTTATATGAAACATCCAGAACAGGCAAATCTAGTGATAGAGACCTAATGGTTGCTAGAGCTTGGGGAGAGAAAGAAACATCAAGAGGTTCCCCCTCAGTATATTTGGGGGATAGTGAGGTGCCTGAATCAAGTCAAGCAGCATGATGAGCCAACATTCTCTTCTCGATTCAAGGGAAGATTTTCAATGAAGGTGTGAGGATCACTCTTTCGCTGAGAGTGAGAGTTCCCAGGCACAAACATCTGTGCTTCTTAATCACGATAGAAGAAGCTGCCCAAGATTATCCAAAATGCCCCCGAGAGCATTTACAAGGGGTGAAGGTCGTCATTGCTGTGGGTCTTCCTAAATCAGGAAGACGCAAAAGTCTTTTGATCATTCTCAAATAACTCTACATGTGGTCATTTCTTGGTTGCTTAGGAGCAACTTTGAATCTCTGTGAATTTAAAATATACAGAATAATCTCTTAGCTAATGAAGATGCCTAGTCAGCCACCCAGCATCCCATCTCAACTGGGCTTTGTTAGCAGCATCGAGGGTACAAAAACTCTCATGAAGGACCTGAGGGAGTCACAGGAGATATTTAATTTGGTTGCACTGCCTTTTATGTGGGAAACTATAGGCCACATGAAAACGGGGACTTATGAAGGCAGACAAAGGTCTGCCATCCAAGCAGCAGTGAGCCTGGAAACGGGACTTATCTTGGAGTCTCAATATCCTTTCAGGTTCTTCGGGACATGTGTGCCTTCACTTTGCACTATTCTCAGAAGGATCTGTATCAGTGATGGTGGCTTCTGTTTATTTGGAGTTTCACACACCAAACTGACCCTTTCAAACCCTCACAGGCTTTCCAGTAGCAAAAAGGAGGTAGCAAGTGGACTCACCTGTTCCCTTGCCCTTCTCCAGTCTCTGGTCTACTTTCCTCTTTGCCACAGTCAATTCCCAGAGTCCTGGGAGAGGGGACATGGTTGCCCTGGTGGGCCTATAACTCAGTCTCTTCCAAGTACACGCTCTATTCTGAAAGCAGGAATCAAACTCTTCAGCTGCTCATCCATACCCATTACTGGGGTGCCCAGAAAGATGTAGTTCGTGGAGAGTTCCTGGGGAGTTCCTCGCAGAGTTCTGCACGATGCCAACCATGATGCTGAAAGTCACATTCTGTGTGGAGTCCAGTAAGAGTTCTATGGAGTGTCCAGTGGAGTGGCATACACAGAATTCCATGCAGTGCCTCGTGACTGCCCTGGGCCCAGGGAGATATATAACGTGTTACAGCCAAGGCAAAGCCAATGAGATGACCTCAGCCATCCCAAATGTGGTATCTGTCAAATAGCTGTCATGCTCAGCAAAATTCCCCTTGAAGTGCTCTGAGCTGTGCCCAGTGACATGTCCAACATGGTGTTGAGTATAATGCCTAGTGCCCAACAAGTGTCCATTTGATGGCCTGCATGGTACCTAATGAATGATCTTCAGAGAGTGACGCACCTAGGAAGCTTCTCCCCTGCCCACAACCACCCGCGGCAGTCCCCTATGTCTGCCCCTCTGGCCTCCTGATGACCCCAACCCCACTGCCAGCCTCTCCACAGGCCCCTCTGGTCTTTAAAAAGCCACATAATATCATTTAAAAAACAAAAACAAAAAAACAATTTGTTCCAAAGCTGAAGACAGCCAAGAAAATGTAAAACCTCAAATACCAAGGTAACAAACTTCAGTTTTATTTTGAGATTCTTTTTTTACACCGTTTTAAAAAAACAGCACTCAATAAATACTTGTAAAACAAAACAATATAAGCACATAGTACAGAAATCTATGAAGTACAAAATAAAATACCCTCTTCCCTTTCCTCACCCTCCCATCTCCCATCAAGCCCTCTTTCTGGAATTAGCCACTGCTCATTTGGTTTGTGTCCTTCCAGATATGTTCCATGCATTACTCAAACGTGTATTATATGCACATAATTCTTTTTTTATACCCACAGGGCATTAATGATTCATTCTTCTGAAGCACGCTTTTTTCATAAAATACAATGTGGTAACCTTTCCATGAGGGTACATGTATGTTTACTTCATCATCTTTGATTGAAATACACAGTAGTACTATTACTTATTTAACCAATCTTCTGTTGATGGCATTTAGATCATTTCCACTTTTTACAGTCACAAACACCACTGCAATTAACATCCTTTAAATTGTGATAATATCGCAAAATAACTCTCCAAAAAGATTATAATAATTTACACTTCTTACTGACAAACGTAATAGAAATCTTTCCATTGCTTCTGGAAAGCCTTTAATTGACTCCACTTTAAAAGTTCCAGGTCATATCACAAGTTTCGGGTTCAGAATGGGAGGGCTCATTTTCGCTGGGCTTCGGCTTCATCCCCGTGCCTTGCAGCATGTAGGCTGGCATCCAGTCCTTGACACTCTCTCTCAGTCCAGGTGTCCGGCACCTCCCAGCTGCCAGTAATAAAGACCTGTCCTCAGTGTTCAGGAGGCAGGCTAACTCACATGGCCACCAGGGTCTGCAGTCTTCCGCTGCCCCCAGGCCTGCCCCCAGAGATCTGGTGAGTGAGCACAGAGCCAGAGGCTATCTCTAATTCCCACAGAATAGTCCTTCTGCCTGTCTGACAGGCTTCTGTCCTCCCTGAATTTCCCATCAGTCCCCTAACCTGGAATGGAGCTTCTCCTTGCCCCTGATCCCAGGCCAGCCCAGCCTTGGCCCCAGCATCTCCCCCACTGATGGCCACAGTGAGGGTCCTGAGATGCCTGCTGCCATCCACATCTCCACCTGTTGTCTTGGTTCAGAGTTCACCCCATCCTCTAGAGCTGGGTCTCTGGAGAATTTACTACTCTTTTGTCATAGTGGCCCAAGCATCTCTCGGCCAGCCTGCATTCCCCTCCCTCCTGCAGCACCAGGGCCTCACCTCTCATTTCATTCATTCATTCAACAAATACTTATTATGCGCTATGAACATTTTCTACTGAATTGCACAATTCCTGAAATAATAATTCTTGCATATACATCAAGCTCTGTATTTCTATGGCAATATGGATGGCAGGTTATTGAAATTTTATGAATTTATTACTACAGACTGGATATAGTTCAGTCTTTTTCCTGGAAGAGATGCACTCCTATATAGTTACCATTATAGTACTATATCCCATCCCACGGACATGTTATAATAGCCAACATGCATTAAGTACCCACCAAGTGTTGATCTAAGAAGTGAGCATGCATTAATAATCCTCATCAAGACAACCATATGAAATTAATACTACTGTCATCCCCATTTCATAGGTGAGTATCTGAGGCTAACTAAATTACCAACAGAGCCAGTATCCAAACCCAAGCATCTGACATCAGAGCCTGCACCCTTAACCACTATGGCATTCCGCCCCTCCATAGTGCTTTTCTACATCAGATCCTTGGGCAGAGGCCCAAAAATTCATCAACGGCAGCTTGGGGAAATCCTGAAAGATGAAGGGTCCAGGACCTAAAATGAGAGCAATAGCTCTGGACTCTGGCCAATGGAACTTCTTAGCAGGCTCAGTGATCTGCAGGCAGTGGGCACCATTGACTAGCATGTTCCAGTGATGTGATGACAGAGATACACGGAGGCCAGTGCTGAACACACAGAGCTGTCAGTTCTGTCCTGCTGATAAGAGGTGGCCACTCAGACTTACTCTTCTTTCAACCCATCATCTCCAAGCTTCTCTGCATGGTGGTTAACATGTCACTGTGAGAATTAAGGGCAAGGATTCTGGGGGCAGAATGTCTGGGTCCATCTAGATCTTGGCTCTACTACTTCATAGGTGTGTGACCTTGAGATGAGTTGCTAAACATACCTGTGCCTCAATGTCCTGGAATATGAAATGGTAGCAATAAATGTGAACTATTTCAATACCATCCCAAAGGCTGGCCGACCACTTTGGAAAAGCTGAGGCAGTGAACATAAAGCCACAACTTGTCCTTGTATAGGTGCTACACAAGGTGCACTCAGAGGAGAACAAGATGGCAGTAGAATAGCAACCTGAGTGAAAATAGGTGTAGTAGTTTGCTGGGGCTGTGGTAATAAAGCACCACCGATTGGGTAGGTTAAACACAGAAACGTGTTCTCTCTCAGTCTGGAGGCTGGAGTCCAAGATCAAAGTGTCAGCAGGTTTGGTTTCTTCCGAGAGCCGTGAGGGATGCATTTGTTCCAGGGCTCTCTTCTTGGCACAGATGGCTGTCTTCTCCCTGCATCTATTCACATCATCTCCCCTCTATGTATATCTCTGTGCCTAAATCCCCCTTTTTATAAGGACACCATATTTGATTAAGGCCCACCTTAATTACCCCATTTTAACTTGATTACCTCTGGAAAAAAACATATCTCCAAATGAGATCACGTTCGGAGGTGCTGAGAGCCAGGATTTCAACATACGAATTTTCAGGTGACACAATTCAACCCATAACAATCACTAGTGAGAAGAGTTACCATTTATTGGGCAATTATCACATGTTTTACCGTGACTCTTAAAACCCACAGCAAATCTAAGGTATCTACTAAGAAAATCGAGATTCAGGGAGTTACAGTGACTTGCCTAAGATTATATAACTAGTCATCAGTGGAGCCAAGATTTGGATAAGGACTGTCTGACTCCAAAGCCATGTTCTTTAAATGTGATATAATAGTGTCCTTTTTAGTCGGTTCCTAACTTGCCAGTGACTTGGGACCATTCCTGTAAAGATACAAGGTCTTATCTAATCTCTGTGCCCACCTCTGGAGCTCCTCTGCCTGGAAGGGGGCTAGTTCTGTTCACATACAGATCCACGGGGACTCCAGAAAATCACGGGCCTGCAAAGCAGGAAGAAACTTCTGGTGTCATCCAGTCCATCCCATCCTTTACAGATGAAGAATGAGTTGCTTACTACACAAGATCACACAGGCAAGGGAGAATTAGTTTTGAAGCTGCTCTCTACCCAACACTGCCTTACCAGAAGAAATTGTGAACTTTGCTGGCTGATCTAATTTACTTAGCAGACTATCTAGCATTTTTGAGCCATTTATATAAAATCATGAGATTAGCCATTTTTAATCAAATACAGTCTGACACAGTATGAAATAGCCAAGGACAGGTCTGTCACACAAACATCCTGCAGCTTTAATTACCAAAAAGCCAGCCCCTCACATTTATCACAAGAAGCATTAAACTTCTCATAGGACTTCTTTTCTATGCCAATACTTTGAATAGTAAGAAATCAGGAAAAAGGTAATCTGTTCTTGTCATAGGAATTGTTATATAAGAAAGAAAAAACACATCAAATCTCCATTCTCCAGACTGAAAGCATGGTGTTCCTCCGTAATAGCATCCATCTTCCCTCAATCACCAGCTTTGGGGCACACCACCTGGCCAGCATCCGGGGCAAATATCCTCTGCCATGCCAGCTTTCTCTGTCCCCAAATCCAGCCCAAGTTTCTCAACAACATTAATCAGGCAAATGTCAGAACTGAGACAGAAAGTCGACTCCAGATCTGAATGACAGGTATGATTCCAGGAAAACAGTCAAAGATCTAGTAACTGCAGACCCAGCTCTGCCTCTTAGAAACAGTACAGCCTCAGGCAGATTCCTTTAGCCTCAAAAAGTCAATTTCTTCACCTTTGAAATGAGAGAAATAGTAGCCTGCCTCACAGATTGTGAAAATTAAACAACACGACCGTTAAGATGCACAGCACACCACTTGCGGTGAATATGGCACCACGTGTAAACTCGACAAACCACTGAGTCGGACACCTGAAGCTAATGTAACATCGTGTGTCAACTATACTCAAAAAAAAATAAACTAAATAAAAATCAGTTAAAAATAAAATGCACAGCACAGTGGCTGGCACATAGCAGGGGCTTAAATATTTTTTTTAATTTTTAAGTATATGGAAAATCATTTTCTTCCCCCTAAAACTGATGGGGAGTAATCTGTTCCTTCTCTTACATATACACACACATACGAATAAGGAAGGAATCGGGAGTATTACAGGCCCTAACGTGGCCAATCTTTGGGCTAATGCTGCCACCTGCTGCTGGAGAGCCAGCATCCCATGCAGCTAGTTCATAGGGATGAAGGGAAATACATGAGAGACCATATGGGATGCACCTAGATGACCCCTCTCTAGCACACTTCTCTTCCATCGTTCCGATCTGAAACAAGGGCGTACCTGACTTATCTGGTCCTGGGGTTCCAGTCAAATTTCTGTGGCAGGAGGGACTTCTCAGACAGAGGATGACATTTTCCTAGTAGGCCACATTTCCAGCATTAGGAACATTAGGACAGCCAAGAGTTGTGCTGCACCAGAAGTCAAAAAGTAGTATGCAGCCTGTGGACACACTTCACGGAAACTACATAATGTTAGCCCACACTGTGGTTCATAAAATTCAAATTAGCCACAATGCTTAAATGTCAGATTTCACCTTAACATGTGGATTTTCAGATTATTGTCTCCCTAAATCCCAATCACAAAGGCTTGCAGAGCATAAGATGGCTAAACAAGGTAGGATTGATTTATACCTTCAAGAAATAATAATAGTAACTACCAAGCACCTAGTCTATGTCAGGTACAAAGAAGAGCATTTTAACCTCAAGTGCTGACCTCAAAGATATTTTCATCCATCGTGCATTCAGATCTCACATCTCTGCTCTATGAATTTGCTTTTGTTCTCTGGGCAAAAAATATAAAATCACCACCACATCCAGTCCATAATAAACATGACTTGCATAAATAATCCATACAAAGTAAAACTTGCAATGGCAAAATCTTTGAACAGTAACATTTATATTGACTGAAAAATCATAAGAAGAATCCTATCTTTCAGGTAATACTGAAAACAGCAAAATTTGAGCCAAAAATTATATGTAAAAAATAGAATCTTCTTCACAAAACTTTGATAAGGTACCCAGGAGAATCATACTTGTTAAAAATAATGGTCCAAAAGAAAATTCCCAATAACGTAAGTTATAGTCAGTCCAGCTAGATAGGAAGAAAACGCTAATTATTGAGTCTTTGTCAAAAAATGTTTATGGAAAAACTAACCTTAATAGAAAATTTTCAGTAAGACAAAAATTTTAATCTGAAAAAATAAGCAAATGTGTTGTATAGGAAATTGTTGAAAAATTATATTGGTTTTACTATCTGTTCTCCTTCTAATTCCACAGAAAACTCATGCTGACAGCCTAGTATATGTCCTTCTGTATACTTCTCCATACTATAATCTCACATACTCATATTCATATTGGCAAAGGCTTTTCATTGTTTGTCTTACAAAAACTGAATCATACATTTCCTGGCATCTTGTTTTTCTCATTTAACAATATCTTAAAGAAATCTTTTTAAATTAGAATGGGCTTATTTGTATAAAAGGAAGTCCATGAGAGGGATTGCCAAGTGGCAGGAAAGATATTTTTATTTTTAAAAGGAATTGCCAGATTACTTTCAGAAGGACTGAAATAGTTCACCTTTCCTTTGGCAAAGGACGTGCATACCTCTTTCTCTATATCCTACCAGCAGTCTGCATCACTGCTTCTTTCCACTGGTCTGGTAGAGGTAAGGATTAATCTCATTATTACTTTAATTTGCATTTCTCTAACTTCTAATGAATTTGGGCACCTTGTCACGTTTGCTGGCAACAAGATTTGCTCTTCCACAAAATGCCTGTTTATAAGACTTGGCCATTTTTACTGGGTAGTTTGTCTTTTGCTCGCCATTTGTAAGAGTTCTTGGTATATTTTCATTACAAATTATATACCTATCACCTGCATGACAATTAGTTTTTTTTCCAAATCAGTCATCTGTCTATTGACTCTGCTGATGATCTTTGCCATACAAAAGGATGAATTTTTATATAAAGATGATTAAACTTCTGGTTAAAGGGGTCTTTCCCCATCATTCCCAATTCTTAGAAAATGTGGGAATGTAGTCTCTCAGATTATCTTGCAAGACGTTACTGTAAAATTTTTTATATTTAGTCTTTATATATATCTTTATTTTTTTTGGAATAAACATAAGATAAGGATCCAAGTTTTTCTTCCAAGTAGATAGCCAGTTTTGCCAGGACCATTCATCACAGAATATATTCTTTTCCCACTGAGCTATACTTCCAACTTCCTAATGCAGACGATGCTTATATAATCCAGGGTTTATTTCCAGACTCTTTATTCTATTTTACTGATCTAGTTACCTATTCTTGTACCAGTGTAATACTTAATTTATAGTATGCTCTGACATTCTATAAACCCTCTCTCACTAATCTTTTTATCATATTTTTCTGAGCCATCTTTGGACATTTATTCTTCTACACAAACTTTAATACCATTTTATCAAATCCTTCCCACTCAAAGCCCCTGGGATCCTAGTAAGAACTGCATTAATTTTACATATTAATTTTAGAAGAATTGACAATTTTAACATTGTCTTCCCATCTGAAAACATGGTGTTTTTATTTGTTCATATCTTGTTTTATGTCCTTCTAGAAGACATATAACTCCTAATGATTTATTTGCTTCATATTAAGTCTTGTTCTTGTTAAATTCTTCTTATTTTATAGCTCTGTTGTTATTAAGTAGTTGTGAACATTTCCATTTGTAGTTATTTATTTTTGTAGCACATAAAAATTGCTGATTTTAATGTATTTATCTTGCATCTAGACACCTAGCCAAATTACCTTATTAACTCTAAGAAGTTTTACTATGGTATCCTGGATTTTCCATGTATATAGTCAAATAGTCAAAAAGTGAGCTTGTTTTTCTCCTCTTCCCCAGTATTTTCTCTACCAATTATTTTACTTATTTGTTACACTTGCACAAATCTCCAAGACAATGTTAAATAATAATGACAAGGGTAGGCATTTCTGTCTAGTTCTTGGTTTGAATTAAAATGGTTTTACTATTTTACCATCTAGGATAATATTTGCTGTTCTTTTTGGTAAATGATCTTTATTGTGGGGGGGATAGTTTTTCTTAGGGATAGTTGCTGAATTTAATCAAGTGTCTGTCAAATGGAGATGTTGGGTTTTTTTCCCTTAATTTGTTGATAGATGGATGTTAATAGGTTTCCAGTATTTATATTTTTGAAACAAAGTGTCCTTGTTTTACTACTCCTAAATACATTATTAAATCTATTTGTTAATACTTTATTTATAAATGTTGCACCTATATTCATATATGATCACTGTCTATGACCTAGTTTATAAAACATTTTTATTATCCTTTAAAAATGAGAAAAACAATTTTGTGAATCTGTCTAAGCCTGTTGTCTTCTTCAACCATAGCTTTATAATCACCTTTCTGACATGTTGTATAGTAATTGGTACATCCATATTTTCTGCTTCAGCTTATTCCTTTGGGGGATTTATAGTTGGGTGGGGGGAGTTGGAAATCAAACATATTGTCATAGAAGTACATTTAGTTTTCAATATATTGTCATAGAGGTACATGTAGTACTCCTTATAATTATTTTGATCTGTATCATTTTCAATTTTACATCCTTTTTAATCACAGAACCAGGGTTTGAACTCTAGTCTTTCTTTTTCCAGTCCCCGTCCTCATGACCTTGCTCTATACTATACTCTTAAAGTTAATTTAGGCGGAATCTATAAATGAAAATCATTTTGACTGATTTGACTGAAAAAAATTAGTCAACTGCAGAAATTACATTTTTATAAAGTTTAAATTATCCTAATTTTTACTTAAAATAGCTATCTTGGCATAAATAGCATTAGCAATAATATAATCATGCTTGGCAAAATCTTGGAGAATTTGAATTATCTTCAATTAGCAAGCAGCCTCCTTGTTTCCCTCATTCTAAAATTGGTTTTTGACTAGCACCAATAATTTCCATGGAAGAAAGCAAAATCCTCTTTATCTGAGACTATAAGTGTTATTTAATTCTTGAAAATAGTATTCAAACTAACATGAGATTTCTTTCAGTTTAATAAAATACTACCTAATTAGGAAGAAGCTTTACTATTATCTCTAGGGATATATTAATATCATTAAAAAGAACATATGGTTGAGAAAGTTGTATGTACATTTATAATTTTGTTCCCTTCTGAATATGAAACACTATTTAATTAAGCTTATTACTATCCTTAAAGCTTTTTCTCAAAGGAAATGTTCTTCATTCTAAGCTACATATCTTCTTTTGTAAAAAAAAATATATATATATATATTTATGAAAATTTTTTAAGAAATCCTGAAATTCTACAAGTAGATATACTCCAGTTGTATGCAAAGGATGACTCCCTTCTGTCCTCCCTCATTATATTTCTACAGTAAAATATCAATCAGAGCTATCCGCATGTGCTCCCTTTCTTTCTCTCTTGGTAACAATTTCTTAACAACTATTTTTTCATGAGCAAACTGGAGAGATAAACCAATTCTCCATACAATTCAAGTAAAAACAAAAGAAAAGAGCACGGGGCCTAGGAGAAGGGTATAGTAAAGGCCATCCTCTGGACTTAGGTATAGACACAGACTATGGCTCATCCATCCATCTTGCTTTCTGCTCATTTTAAACATCTTCTTTGCCCTCATGGACAATATACTTCCCTTTGTCCCATGTTCTTCAGTTTTACTTCCATCTTAGAGTTCCACTTTCTTCCTTTCTTGCTCTATGTATAATCTGATCTCTGCCTAAACTATTCTTCCGAAGTCCACCTTCCCTGTTATGAGTTTAATTCTGTCCCAACAAAATTCGTATGTTGAGGTCCTAACCTCCAGAGCCTCAGTATGTGAGATTATTTGGAAATAGGGTTGTTGCAGATATAATTAGTTAAAATGAAGTCATACTGAGTAGGGAGGGCCCCTAATCCGATATGACTGGTGTTATTACAAAGAGGAAATTTGGACACAGACATACACACAGGGAAAATACCATGTGATGACAAAGGCAGAGATTGGGGTACTATATCTACATACCAAGGAATGCCAAGATTGCCACTAAACCATAAGTGAGGGGAAAGGCATGGAACAGATTCTTCCCTCACACTCTCTGAAGGAACCAACTCTGCTAACACCTTGATCTCAGACCCCTAGCCTCCAGAAGTGAGACAATACCTATCTGTTGTTCAAACCACCCAATTTGTGGTACTTTGATATGGAAGCCCTAGCAAATTAACATATTCCCCTTCCAAATTTAATAGTATATTTTCTCTAGACTCATCCACATTAACTTCTCACTTCAACTGATTAGCAGTGGTCACCAAGTCCTTGTAAAATTCTTTCCTAACACTGCAAAACTATAGTTCATTGATCCTCTTCTGTTGTTTTTTCTTACTTTTCTAATTTCTTACTTCTTACTTCTTATTTCTCGAATTTCTCCTCCCCCAAGCCCCAAAAATGTCCGTGCCCCCAAGTTTCTGTCCACAATCATTTCCATTATTAGTGGTAGTAAATTTTTTAAAATAATTAGCTTTTATTGAGCACATGCCAGGAGTCATTCTAAATATCTGACATATATCATCTAACTGAACTCTCACATCCACTCTGAGAAAAATGCTATTTTCTATCCCATTTTGTAGATGATTAAACTGAGCCCAGAGAGGTTAAGTAACTTGCCACAGCCACAAAGAGTATGTGGCAGAGCTGAAATTCAAACTGAGATCCGACTCCTGAGCACCGACTCACTTCTATACTGTTTCTCACTCTTTCTCCACAGAGAACAGATCTCTCTCCATCTGTCCTTTGAAATCTTACAGAAATATGCTGCTTTGTTTTCTCCTCAATGCAAATGAGACTGTATCCTGTATCTCCAGAGCCATTTCCCTCCCATAGTTGGGATCTCCACCTCAAACGCCTCTTGTCCAAAACTGAACCCCTTCCATTTCCCTCCAAATATGCTTTGCCTTTTTTACCCCTTGTTGGTTCCACCAATCTCCTCTGCCACCCATGCTTGGAACTGTCATAGCATTTTTCATTCATATCTGTCCTCTGCCCCTTTTTATAATGTTTCCAAGTTGTGTTAATTCTACTCCTGAACAACTAAGTTACCCACTCGTCTCCGTTCCACCTGCCTATACCATCCCCCAAATTGCCTCATATTTCTCCACATTCCATCTTTTCCTTCCCCCATCCATCCTACGTCCTACCGCCAGCTCCTCCTAAAACATTCATCCATGAGGTTGCACTCTTCTGCAATGTTCACTGCCTAAAGAATAAGGGCCAAACTCCTGGCACAGAACATGAGGATCCTCTAGGATCTAGCTTCAACCTATCTTTTCCAATCTCCCTTGCTAACCAAACAAAACTTCTCACTTTGTATAAACACTCAGATTTTCCTGCCGTGGTTCTTCCAGCATGCCCTCTGCGTCTCTAATCCTTAAAGTTCAGTGCAAATACTTCTTGTTCTGAAAATTTACCCCAGATCTTTCACCAGCTGTTGACTATCTCTCCCTCCTCTGAACTCACTGTATATGCTATTCGTATTTGTCTTGAATCATTACCACTATCCACCCTCTATTCCAGTTATTAGTCTACATATCTTATATCCCCCACCAGACCATGAGCTCCTAGACGGCAAGAACGGAGATTCATCTCGGAATTTGCCACAGCACTTAACACAGTATGTAGCATAGGGTAGGTATTCAGTAGGTATTGACTAGCTTAATTTGTAAAGTCTCTAAGTAAATGAATGTATCAGCCAAATTGACTGAGACCATTTGAAATTCACAGAGTGCAGCGCAGCAAAACCTTAAAAGCAGATTCAAATCACCAAGAGATTTGACTCACCTGGGTCCCACTCTGATCCAGCCAGAGGTTGTCATTATGCACAGCGATTCTGCTTTTGTGTTTCTGTGGAACACTCCAGGCTAAACTATCCATTGACACCAAAGCCCTTCTCTGTTCATTCCCACCACACCCTGGAAGGTCAGAACACATCATTATCCTTCTTTATGTTTCAATCTATGAGATGCTAGGTATGTGCCTAAACCCCTGTGCAGTGATAATAACTCATGCCAAAGTACTTTGAACTCAGTAGGTCCCATTCACCCTGTTGTTATGAACATTCCCATGCCCAGAGGCCACCACTAGGAGGCTCCAGCATGTCCCTGAAGCCAGGCTGTTCAGCAAGTCTCTGGGAAAGATTATAGAAAAACTTCAAAGTCTTGATTCCAATCTCCGGACCACAGAATGCAGGGCAATCCCAACAACCACTCACCTGAGTATATAGCCAGAGGGTGTCCAAGGGCCTGATGAGAAACAAGTATTTCTCTTGTCCCTGCATATTTGAGATTCCTGATGTGGCAGTTAAGTGGATGGTCCCTGCCTGCAAACTAAAAGAGAAGGATAAGACCTAATCACTTCAAGAAGGGAAGAGGGGCTTTGGAGAATGTAGCATTACTTTTTTTTTTGGCAGTGGTCAATTAAGTATGCAGCACAGAAAAAGTATCTCAGTGCTATTGTTCAATGTTTATCCACCAACAAACATAACCAAGTACCCCCATCTAAAATGCTCTTCACTGATCGCAACCTTTTACTTTTTACATATATTAAAGGGATCAAAGTTTCTGTGTAAAAGTAGAAATCTAAACATATTAAGCATTTCTATCTTGGAATGACTGTAGTGAAAAAGGCAAGATCACCAACTTTATTTCTTTCAGAAGCTTGATTTCATAAACTTTTCTTTAATATTTATTTATGGGGGGGGGCGGAGAGAGAGAGAGAGAGAGAAAGGGAGGGAGGGCATGAGCAGGGGCAGAGAGGGAGACACAGAATCTGAAGCAGGTTCCTGGCTCCGAGCTGTCAGCACAGAGCCCGATGTGGGGCTCGAACTCACAAACTCTGAGATCATGACTTGAGCCAAAGTCAGGCGTTTAACCAACTGAGCCACCCAGGTGCCCCTCACAAGCTTGATTTCAAATGAGGTATGACAACTAAAGTCATTCACAAATTTTTGGAAATTAATATTTAGCATAATAGGAGAGTTGCTTTGAAACTATATGAAGAACCAAAAACATCTGGCAAGTAATATATTCTACAAATTAAAAACACTTAAGTCAGTTTTTCAGTAAGCTCAGACAAGGATCATTTATGCACAGCTCTAAACTGGCTTAGTATTTACCAATGCAATTTGAGAAAAATACTGTATATTATGGGAAACATAAAAACAGCAACTTAAAAGAACAAATAACTTTGCAACAACAGTTATACCATATACTATGATATTACATCTATTCTCACATTGGTCAAAAGTAGCTATAAAATATTATATAGCATGATATTATTATAACACAGGAACAATGTACAAATATATTTAAGACCCTGAATTCACAAACAGTGAGCTTCGAGCCTTAAAAACAGTATTTGAAGTTGGGAATGCAAGTTGGTGCAGCCACTCTGGAAAACAGTATGAAGGTTCCTCGAAAAACTAAAAATAGAACTACCCTATGACCCAGCAAT
>NW_024412449.1:2883173-2930357 GCF_014898765.1 Herpailurus yagouaroundi | reverse complement strand
TATATATATATAACTTATATGTGTATATATATAATTTATATGTGTGTATATATATGTGTGTGTATATATATGTGTGTGTGTATGTATATGTATATACATGTACATGTATACATACATACATATACATACACACACACATATATATACACACACACATATATATACACATATATATATAATGGAGTATAACTCTATATATATACATACACACACACATATATATACACATATATATATAATGGAGTATAACTCTATATATATACATACACACACACACATATATACACATATATATATATATATATATAATGGAGTATAACTCAACAATCAAAAAGAATGAAATCTTGCCATTTGCAACTATGTGGAAGGAACTGGAGGGTATTATGCTAAGTAAAATTAGTCAGAGAAAGACAAAAATCATATGACTTGACTCATATGAGGACTTTAAGAGATAAAACAGATGAACATAAGGGAAGGGAAACAAAAATAATATAAAAACAGGGAGGGGCACAAAACAGAAGAGACTCATAAATATGGAGAACAAACTGAGGGTCACTGGAGGGGTTGTGGGAGGGGGAATGGGCTAATTAGGTAAGGGACACTAAGGCATCTACTCCTGAAATCACTGTTGTACTACATGCTAACTAATTTGGATGTAAATTTAAAAAAAATAAATAATAAGGGGCGCCTGGGTGGCTCAGTCAGTTGGGCGTCTGACTTCGGCTCAGGTTGTGATCTCGTGGTCCGTGAGTTTGAGCCCCGCGTGGGGCTCTGTGCTGACAGCTCAGAGCCTGGAGCCTATTTCACATTCTGTGTCTCCCTCTCTCTGACCTCCCCCGTTCATGCTCTGTCTCTGTCTCAAAAATAAATAAACATTAAAAAAAATTGTTTTTTAATAATAAATAAATAATAAAACAAGTTAAATTAAAAAAATAGTATTTGGAATAACATAAATTTTACTGCTTAAACCACAGCAAAAAAGACTAGGTGATGTAATCGAGAATTTAAGCAATCATCTATTTATACAAAAGTACTCATATTTCTAAATTGGATAATGTTTTAGAATAAGCACAGTTATAATTTAATAGCTAAGGATCAAACTCTAGGTTTTATTTAAATAATATTTCTCATGTGTTAAGGAAACCTAGGCACAGGTTGTTTACAAGACATCAAAACTTTTGGGGGAAAAATTAAAATATGGTCATTTTTACATTTGCCAAAAATCCCTCTTTGTAAACCATCATGAACAATTTTTTTTTTTTTACCATTCAGCCGTTTCATAGATATGATCACACTGAGATAACTATATATTTTTAAAACTTTTTTTCTAAAAAGGTGGACAACAGTATTTTCTATTCTCATTCAAAATTGAGGTCAGCTAACATTGCCTTATCTATATTTGTTGGTAACTTGATATTAAAATCCCAAGAAATTACTGTTGCCACATTTCCCCAGCCCATTTTCTTCATTTTACAACAAAATGTTAAAATTCACAAGCAGGTATCATGCCAAGATTTTTTATTTTCTTAATAAAAAAACCCAGTGAAACATAAAAGCTAAAAAACTCTGCTTTAAATTTGGATTTGCTCACATTCCTGCATAATTTCTAGGCTTGAAGTGTTCTTTGTCTTAGTTATTTTCACTAACAGCTTTCTAAGAATATTTGTTATCAAGGTAACTTTTTTAAGAAAAATCATTAATTCCATTTTGTTGAATATATTTTATCTAATCGGCAACCTGATGCAAACACATTTTCCCCTCTGGCTATAATTACTAAGGATTGCAGTCATCATACCAGAGTCTTCATCATTATCTTCTAAAAGGCTCACAGTCTCCAAAACATTTTTAGAAGTCCTATGTATTCCATCACTAGCATCCAGCAGGTTAGAAAATACACTCAGCCCCTCTTAACCAAGTTCTGCTTCCTCCAGTCCAACTCAAATCCACAGGCTTTCATCCAAATCTACTTTCTTCCTGAAGAACAAGGAGGTAGCTATAGCTGAAGAACTCAAGAAATCTGTCTGACTGGCCCCCTCTTAGGTGCCCACATGACTTCTGATTCTCTTAGAGGATCTTAAGTTGCCCTGAGTGAGGTGGCTTGAACTGTTTCTCCACCTAAAGACTTGCTAAATTTCTGCAGAATCACAGAATGGTGATTCCCTTTCCTACTTCTGTCCCTAAAATGTTTGGGAGTTGCTAAAGACAAATTAACTGCATTGACTACAATGACAACTGGGGGAAAGCCTCAATCAGGAAAAATAAAAGTCCTCTGAGTTAGAAACATCTCCTGACTGTGATCAAAACTACTGCCTATTTTTCTAGGGCTTGATGTGCCTGTTTGAGAAACCTGCTTATCTTTCAGACTCTCCACCCAAAATTCATCTGAGTTACATGTTTTCAATTCCAGCACAGATGGGCAGAACGACAAAGGAAGCTCTATGCTCTGAGGCCAGCTGTTTATTTCAGGGATGGCAACTCCTAATACAAGGCCAACAATGATTTCCTTTGTGTGCCCTTTTCTGTTTTCTGGAATCTGCTAGGATCCTATCAACAAAACAGCAAGAAGCAGTTTTAAGAGCTTCACTGCAATTATCTAGAAGTACTGGCTACCTGATGTTTGCGGTGTTCATCCTGACAGGCAAACATATATAAATACTTACATAGCTCTTTTGGTCGTGTCTTGTTTTACTTTCCTGGGGAGAGATGAGGTTTCTGTAAAACCTTGTAAGTTATGTCTGACAAGAGGTCTTGCCTAAGACTTTTTTTTTTAAGTTTGTTTATTTACATTGAGAGAGAGTGAGAGAGAGAGAGAGAGGGAGGGAGTGTGTGCGCGCGAGCAGGGGAGGGGCAGAGAAAGGAGAGAGACAATCCCAACCAGGCTCCACTGACAGCACGGAGCCATATGAGGGGTTCGATCCCATGAACCCCTGAGATCATGACCTGAGCCAAAATCGAGTCAGATGTTTAACCAACTGAGCCACCCAGGTGCCCCTTACCTAAGACTTTTTAAATGTGTTTTTCTTGGAGTGCCTGGGTGGCTCAGTAGGTTGACTGTCTGACTCTTGATTTCGGCTCAGGTCATAATCCCAGGGTCATGGGATCAAGCCCCTCAAGAGCTCTGCAATGAGCCTGGAGCCTGCTTGGGAGTCTCTCTCTCTCCCTCTCTCTCTCTCTGCCCCTCTCCCACTATGCACGCTCTCTCAAAACAAACTTAAAGAAAAAGAATAAAGATGAAAGAAAAAGCTTGATACTGATAAATGTCATCTTTGGTTGGTTTGATATTGCCTACACTCTTTTTGTCATGTTTAGAATTTTTGTTTTTAGGAGTTTTATTCTTTTTGCAAGACAAGGCATGAAAATATTTGAGATATTTTTCAAAATATTCTAGTTTTCTGAATAAAATATCATTTTCACTTTCCTGATATAGCTGAGGTATATTCTGATGATTAAGGGAGACTTCCACTTCTTATTTGATTGTCCAGCTTTATGCTTTCTTGGATGACGACTTGTTCTAAATTTTCCTTTACAGCCATCAGAGTTTTCAAACTGGTGCTCACCTGGTTACAAATGATGATACTTAAGACAGACATAAGTAAGCTCCATTCACCACATTATAAACGTTTAAGTCATCACCATAGGCGTACAAACCTACAGTAGGTGCTATCTTTGGTCATACCTCAAAAAAGGTTCATTGGAGAAGGGAGCTACAAGTCCTTGAAAAGAAAAAAAAATTAAACTACTATATGAGCAAGTACATAACAGGTGATCAGATGAAGATGATTTTATCAAAGAGTAACTATGCAATATTCTTTTAGTAATATTACAGATAGTACATATTACAATACTCTGATTTCAATACAAGTAGTTTTGGATATGTCTAGCAACACTGTAAGATAATTAAGCTGTAACTGGTAGTGACTTGATGTACTTTAGGTAGAAATGATCACTTTCCTAAGCATGCACTCCCTAAACAAAGTGCAGCCTGTGATTTGATTTTTAAGCAGAAAAAAAAAAGGTTTGTTTCCAACTTGCCAATTTAGTGAAGTTTAAAGAAGAGAATGTTTCTGTTTCATAGAGTATATCAAAGAGGTATGTGATGTTTTAAGTAAGAAAGCAGAGGATCAAAGATGAAACTTCACCTGGGGATCATGCACCTAGAAGAAACATCATTTTAAAACTATAGACCCATCAAATCACCAAAAACTAAAGATGCCAATTTACAATAACAGCTGTGGCCATCTAATAACATACCACAAAACCAACCAAGTCATGTCCTGCTATGAGGTACTAACAAATATCTATGTAAAGTCCCCCTCCTAAGACCTGCATATTACCTATAATAGTAATTTACACTTGTATGGTGTTTCCACTTTCAAAATGTTTTCACATCCCATATCAATAATAATAAAAAAGGATGTTATGTGATGTGCCAGATGCGGCTGTAATGTAAACTGAGAGGGGAAATGTCGACCATCAGGCAGTGGTTGCAGGCAGGATAGCTTTGCCTTTAGTACATTGTATTACGTGAAGATAAACTCCAGACAATGAAGCTGGGCTCCAATCAAAACAAAATCAAATAAGGCTGACAAAACCAACTAAAAGCCAAGGCAAGAGAAGCACATTGGGTATGTGAATCAAATGTCTACCTACTGACCTACACAATAACAGGGAAGGAATAAAAACAGAACACAAGTCTAGATTCCACTGGTTAATTTAAACTGCTTGTCATTTCATCTTTAAATCTGCCACTCCAACTGATCGGGGTTAGTAGCAACAAGGAAATAGAGTGTGCTTTACAGAAAGGACCTAGTAGGAAGGAAAGAGAGAGAAAGCTATGCATCAATATACTCACTAAGCCACATGGCACATCTCCAAAGCTAAACAGAATGACCCCAGAATACAAAACACCAAACTGTGAGGTGGCTAAGGCAGCCTTCCTTTAGGACTGCCCCCTTTCTTGGGCTCTTTCTCACCTTGTCTACTACCTCCCTATTTATAATTTATTAGTCCCCTCACCTGACATTCCTACTCCCCAATCCTCCACTCTCAAGAGAGAAGCTTCAGTGTAAATCAGCTGAGGTCAGATATGCTTTTTTTTTTTTTTTTTTTAATTTGAGACAGAGAGATAAAGCACACATGCAAGCAGGGAAGAGGGAGAGACAGAGAGAGAGAGAGAGAGAGAGAGAGAGAGAGAGAGAGAGAGAATCTTAAGCAGACTTCATGCCGAGCTCTATTTCCAGGTTCGAGCCCATGATCCTGGGATCATGACCAGACCCAAAATCAAGTCAGACACTCAACCGACTGAGCCACCCAGGTGCCCCAAGGTCAGATATTCTCAACTAAAATTTAACATATAGGGGCACCTGGGTGGCTCAGTTGGTTAAGCATCCAACTTTGGCTCAGATCATGATCTCCCAGTTCATGAGTTTGAGCCCTGCATCTAGGTCTGTGGTATCAGCCAGAGCCCACTCCTGATCCTCTGTCCTCTTCTCTCTCTGCTCCTCCCCACTCACACTCTCTCGCTCTCAAAAATAAATATTTAAAGTATATCAAATAAAATAAAGTTTAACGCACAATATCAGATGTCTGGAAGTGACCTCAGAAGGGCTTTTCCCCTAATTTTTCACCCGCTGCATCAATTCTCCTATAATAATTGCCACACATGGAATCCAGTCGAGTAAACACCTCCCCTGATTGTAAATCAAGGCTTCCTGGGGCAGCCCATTCCATTTCTGGACTGTTCTGATCATTAAAAGGTTCTCAGTCATGCTAAACAAAATTAGCCCCCTATGGTTTCTCCTCACTTGAGAAATATGAAACAAGTCCTTCTCCTCCTGGCAGCCTTTCACTTTATTTAAATACATCTGTCACCTCCCCCACTGAGTACCACCTCCCTGCAGTTCAAATATGCCCAACTGTTCCTCATATGACATGATTTATAGGCCCCTAATCATGTTGCTCATCCTCTCTTGAACATGTCGCAGTTCAGTAAAGTCCCTCTTCCAAAGTATGGAAGACAATATTGCAGGAAGTCCCTCTTGCCCAGAATTAAGGACAATATTGCAGGAATGGCCTAAATATGGAATAAAAAAGCCTTTGTCTACCATCAAAAGAATTATAGGCACCAAGGATGGAATGAACAAGAGAAGGATTTCTATTGTTACTATCAGACTGGGAGGTGGGGAGGTGGGGAGATGGGGGGGCGGGGGAAGGTGTGAAAGAGAGTTCACCATGCTTTGCATTCTGTGATTTTGGCATTAGATTTAAATTTTTTTTTCATGTTTATTTACTTTTGAGAGAGACAGACAGAGCATGAATGGGGGAGGGGCACAGAGAGAAGGAGACACGGAATCTGAAGCAGGCTCCAGGCTGAGCTGTCAGCACGGGGTGGGGGGAGCCTCGAAGTCACAAGCGATATCATGATGTGAGCCGAAGTCGGACGCCCAACCGACTGAGCCACCTAGGCGCCCCTTGGAATTAGATTTTAAAAACACAAATGAGAACCCACTGTGTGCAGCGTTCTCTGCTAGGCACTTTTGGAAAAACAAATCAGTAAAATACAGCCCTGAAAGAATCCCACAAACCATCATCTATCCCTTATCCCCTCCTCTTCAGGCAAATCACAATCACACAGGTCTTTCTGATGAGGCAGATTTGAATTACTCATCCATGTTAAAACGCCTGGCTGGGGCTAGAGACCCCAGCCACCCACCCACTCAGCCTCAGGATGATGAGCTTGACCTGACCCCAGAAAAGGTCATGGAAGTATTCTATATGCTTGTGACAGTGGCCCCAATGACTCATCACGCCATCCTGACTTGTACACTGTACCCCCCTCTTCCCAGTCTGAGAGCTCTCCCCTCTTCTCAAAATACAGCCCTCTCCTCCTTCGTCGGCCCAGATCCCCTGATGGTACACATCTATAATCTATATTACCCCTGACCCTGAGATGGACTCGCCCAGTTTCTGCTGACTGGCAGCTCCTGAGCACAGGGCTTGTCTCCCCACCAGAGTCGCGAGCACCTTGCATTCTCTTTGCCCCGGTCACTGTTAGCAGCCACCACCAGTAAGGACACACATGGTGAGGCTTTTACAGAATCCAGAACTGAAAGCCCTGGGGATCTTCCATTCTACAGCTGACAAGGGAAGCCCAGAAAGTCAACTGACCCTTTTGAGGTAACAGAGGGACCCTGGTGACAGTGTGTATGCTGTCTTGATTTCCCGGCTCACTTCTCCTAACGCGGGAGGAGGTTTTTAAAATCTAAACACTTTCTGTGCATTTACAGAATCAGCCTGGGACCGGCTTCATATTTTAAGAAAGAAGTCTACAAACCTCAACGCCCACCACACTTAGTATATAAGACACGCCCCCTCATCGCTAACTGCCTATCACAGAGCTGGCCAGAGCGCCGTTCTCCCACAGTCCCTCCGGCAGAGGGCGAGGATTCGAAGCGCAGAATTTGGCGGTTCTCGATTTTCGCTCCTCAGGGCCCTCCCACGGCCCGGGCTCGCCAGCCCTGTTACCAGGCCGAGGGGCAGGGGGCAAACCTGAGGCGACACCGGCGGCTGGGCCCCGCCCCCGCTTACCCGGCCCGGCCAGCCCCGAGACCGGCGTGCACTCGCTCCCGAGCGCCCCTCGGGGTGCAGACTCCACCGCAGGAGCCCCGAGACGGGGAGGCGGCCCGGCCTTCCGGCCGCGTGCCCCGCGTAGGAAACGGGCTCCGGCGGCCCCCAGCGCCAGAAGGGGGCTGAGCGGAAGCTGGGGGGCCAGACGTACCCGCGCCGCGTCCTGCGCCACGACCCCGACCCAAGCCACGCCCCAGGCCGTGCTCTCCCGTGCGCGCCTTCCCGGTTCTTTCTTCACCCTGCGCTCCAGCTCTTCCACCTTTCCGCCCCCCCCCCTTACTTCCGCGCCGAGTGCCCCTCCCTCCCGGCTCCACCCCGTCCTCCATTCCAGCTTCCAGGCCGCGCCAGGACCGACGTAGTGACCCCACGGTTCGGCCCTGCACGTTGTTGGTTTGAGCTCCGTGTGGTTAAAGCATTCGTACCACCCAAGAGTGAGCAATTCAGTGTAATAACATGAGCTGACAGAAAACCTACTGGTGCCAGGCTCTGTTCCAAGTAAGTTACCAGTATTGTGCCCTTTTAACAAATTGGAAGACTGAGGCCAAGGTGATTAAAAAGATTAAGACTGATGGATAAAAAGGAAAGTGGTATATCCATACAACGGAATATTACTGAGCAATAAAAAGGAGCCAACCGCTGCTGATACATTCCATAACTTGGATGAATCTCAAAAACGTCATGCGAAGAGAAAAAAGCCAGACACAAAAGAAAACATACTTAATAATGCCATTTATATGAAATTCTAGAAATGGCAAATCAATAGCGACAAGAAGCAGGTCAGTGGTTGCCTGAGGCTGGAGATGGGGCAGGAAGGAAATCTTGGAGGTGATGAAAGTATTCCAAAACTTTATTGTGATGGTGGTTGCACAACTGTGCACCCTTACCCAAATGTATCAAGCTGTATGCTTAAAAGGGGTGATTTTTGTGGTATGTTAAATGTCCCTCAAAAAACTGCAAAAAAAAAAAAAAAAAGGAGGGGGAGGACAAAAAAGAGAACTCTGGGTAACACCAAGGGTGAATGGAGAAGAAACAGGAAAGGTAAAGAGGAGTCAGAGAGGTGTAAGAAGTAAGAAATAGAGATAGCACCAAAACCAGGTGGAGAGACTAGTGTGTGGCGCATTGTAGATGCCAAATAAATTCTTGTTGAATGAATAAATACGCAGTGTCTAGAGGGAGGAAGTGGTCAACGTGCCACAGAGAGATTGTAGAGGATGAGAACTCTAAAGAAGCCCTGGAAGGTTGAGCTAGAACCAGGGAGAGCAGCCTGAAGACGAAAAGTCGCCCGTTTTTTCTGTGTCTGTGTTCTGAAAGGTTCCAGGGAGAGAGATGTAGGAGTATGGTATGCGTGGGCAGATCACCTGCCCTACGTCCGGTTCAGTTAATGGTAATACGGTTGTAAACAAAACCAATGGAATATTGGGCTCATTGTGATTTTCCTGTTTACAAAATCCATCATAGTTTTAAAATTGTCAAAAAAAATGCTTTTTTTAAATAGGGTTCAATCGTATGAAAACATTTTGCAGTATTTTTAATGCTGCTTGACCATTGGCTTGAAAAGGTAGTTAATGATGATCTGTCCCATATTCTGAATTTTTGAAGTACAGGTTCAAGGCTTTAGAAGAGTGAGAATCATAGAAGATATGTCCCCTGCAGTGCAAATTTTCTGACAGTGGTTTACACATGTATGATTAGCAGTGTGCTGTGGTATTCAGCAAAGCCAGCCCACAGTCGAGGCTTTCCAAACCTCATGCTCTGACTTGCAGGACCTGAGTCACAATGACTGATGGAAGAGGGTATTGCCTGTTAAGGGCTGGTGGACTGATTAATGTTCTCAGCATGAAGCTTTGGGCCTTTAACCCTGACAGATCATTAGCTCCCAGAAAATGTCCAGCCTCCGGGGGTCATGGTTGTTATTACAAACTAATAAATACATGAAAACATAAAACAGAGCAAATGGCCTTTTTATGTACTGGAGATATTTAAAAACTAAGCTGCATATTTCCATGAATATAGAGTCCTGTTTGTAGCATAAATCCTCCCTTAGCTTTTAGAAAGTAGGAACAGAGACCATTAGAAGAGCCATACTTCACTGTTAATGTTGCATTAAATTTTAACCACTGCAGTCATGGTTAAGGAGATATTTTCATTATAATCTGGTACATTCAGGACCTTGCAACTTAGTTCAGGGTGCACGCATTTTTGGCAAATTGATTATATTCATGTTGGCTTCTTACTCAAAGGATATGAATGTTTTACGTTTGATAAAACTTAATCAGTCCTTAAGGTTATTTACATGTTAGAAAAGATAAAAGCCTCAGACACAGACTAATACATATTATATGGGGAAAATATTAAGCCCCTGTAGGAAGAAAATCAGCCGCTGTTTCTTTGTTGTTAAGTACAATATGTTCCAGTGAAAAATAGACATACCACTATAAACTGATAGTACATAAAAAATGGAAACCAAATGCTCACCACTTCTGGAATCATTGTCTGTTTCGTTAATTTCTACTTTATATCTTCCTGGAAAGAAAATATGAATTAGCTAACAAAAAGACAAATGCAGTAACGGGGAAATAATCAAGGGGAAAGGGCAGACTACAACTATTCCAGAAATAGATGCCACTTTAGTCACTGGGATGGGGTCAGAGGTCTGGGCTCCCTGGTGCTAAGTAAGGCCCAAGGGGAAACTTGGTAAACCTGACATAAGTGTCAGAAGAAAAGAAAAAATGTGTGTGGGGTCTCCCAGAAAACTAGTAAATTTTAGAAACGTGTTAAAATTGAATCAGGTCGGGGCGCCTGGGTGGCGCAGTCGGTTAAGCGTCCGACTTCAGCCAGGTCACGATCTCGCGGTCCGTGAGTTCGAGCCCCGCGTCGGGCTCTGGGCTGACGGCTCAGAGCCTGGAGCCTGTTTCCGATTCTGTGTCTCCCTCTCTCTCTGCCCCTCCCCCGTTCATGCTCTGTCTCTCTCTGTCCCAAAAATAAATAAACGTTGAAAAAAAAAAAATTGAATCAGGTCCCATTCTCTTTGACCATTAGACTGTGGTTCTTTAGTGACACTTTGCTATGAGCTGAACTGTGTGTCCTCCCCCCTCCACACACATTAATACGTTGAAGCCCTAACCCCCCCCCCCCCGTGTGACTGTATCTGGGTAGGGTCTTTAGGAAGTAATTAAAGTTGAATGAGGTAATAAAGGTAGGACCTAATTCCAAAGAACTGTGGCCTTATATGAAGAGAGATCTTTCTTTCTCTCTCTCTCTCTCTCTCTCTCTCTCTCTCTCTCTCTCTCTTTGCCATCTGAGGACACAGAAAGAAGGCAAGCTACGAAGAGAGCCCTCACCAGAACCTGACCATGCTGACACCCTGATTTTGACCTTCCAGCCTCCAGAACTGTGAAAAAATTAATTCCTATTATTTAAGCCACCCAGTCAATAGTATTTTGTTATGGCAGCCCAAGCTGACTAATACACACTTTGACATAACAAATGTTGTCACCCATAAGACGTGAGAACACAGAATGCAATCAAATGTCAAGAAAACTGGGTCTGATCCTGGCCCTATATCTCCTTCCATGACTTGTCAATGTAGAAGACAGTAGATTCTAATTAGATATTTTTACCTGTCCTATAAACTGCAAATAGATAAAGTTGACTCTTCTTCAATGTCACACACCAAAGTCATATGTGCTCTTTAACAAACTGTACAGTAAGCCTATTCACATCAGTCTGTTTTTAATAAGTTAAAAAACAAAGCAAGGTATCTACATAGATGTCCCAAACTGTGAGACTGATTAATTAAATTATGGTGGGGGTATCTGGGTGACTCAGTCAGTTAAGCATCCAACTCTTGATTTCAGCTCAGGTAATGAATGATCTTGCAGTCTGTAAGCCTCAAGTCAGGCTCTGGGCTGTCAGCATGGAGCCTACTTGGGATTCCCTCTCTCCTTTTCTCTCTGTCCCTCCCCAGTGCACTCTCTCTCTCTCTCTCTCTCTCTCTCTCTCTCTCAAAATAAATAAACTTAAAAAATAAATAAATAAATAAATAAATAAATAAATAAATAATGGTGCTTTGACGCCATAACTATGAACTCTTGGTTTTGTTGGTTTTTTTTTAACGTTTATTTATTTTTGAGAGAGAGAGACAGAGCATGAGCTGGGGAGGGTGGGGCAGAGAGAGGGAGACACAGAATCCTTGAGCTGTCAGCACAGGGCCCAATGCAGGGATCAAACCCACAAACTGTGAGATCATGACCTGAGCTGAAGTCGGCCCCTTAACCGACTGAGCCACCCAGGCACCCCGTATGAACTCCTGTTTTAAGAAATTTTGAAAAATAGAGGCGCCTGGATGGCTATCAGAAGCGTCGACTTCAGCTCAGGTCAAGATCTCGCGGTTCGTGAGTTCGAGCCCTGCGTTGCTCTGTGCTGACAGCTCAGAGCCTGAAGCCTGCTTAGGAATCTGTGTCTCCCTCTCTCTCTCTCTCTCTGCCCCTCCCCCACTCACACTCTGTCTCTGTCTCTCTCAAAAATAAATAAACGTTAAAAAAATTTTTTAAAAAGAAATTTTGAAAAATATTTATAATATTAAGTAAAATAATATATAAAGACATAATCTGATTACAATCACATAAAAGAAACTATAAAGATAATGTAAAAATGAAAGCAGCAATAGGTAGTTTGAAATATGAGTTACTTTTGCCTGCATGTTAGTCTCTGAAATGTTGCTAGATTTTTTTTTATTATTTACAATTTTCAAAATAAATTCAAAAGCACCTATGGAGAACTGTCTTTTTATTACCAAATTGACTGTGCCTTTTGTTAGTTATTGAAGAGTCCAATTGTGATTAAAGTTACATTTGATTTATAGTGTTGTCATTTCAAATACACAGAGTCAAAAATGACTAAATTGAAATAACCAAGTGTTTCAATTTTAATGAGATCTGAAAGCTAACTTAGCTAAATGTCTTCAAAAGACAAGGTCAAGATAAATGTTGGCGTGATCGGATCTCTTCATCTCACTTGTCCCATGTGTCAAGATGAAATGAGAGCATACTCTTAGAAAAAGGAAAGCATTCAACCCCCACCAAAGCTAGATTCTGATCACTAAGCATGAGTGAATAACAGAGGCCTTGTATTTATTTATTCACTTAGTTGTCATTCATTCAGTTGACACTTACTACTTAGTATGGGGCAGTGATTTAAGGCATGGACTTCAAAGCCAACTGCCTGGATTTAAATCTCTATCACTTACCAGAGTTCTGATCCCATGTAACAGTCAAGATAAGTTAGATTTGCTATGGTGTCTCAGTCAGTTTGGGCTGCTGTAACAAAAATACCATAGATTGGGCAGCCTATAAATAACAAATGTTTCTCTCCCACAGTTCTGGAAGCTGGAAAGTCTGAGATCAAGGCACTAACAGATTCACTATCTGGTGCGAGCCCATTTCATGGTTAATAAACAGCTATCTTCTCACTGTGTCATCCACGGCAGAAAAGGCTAGGGAGCTCGCTGGGGTCTCTTTTATAAGGGTGCTAATACCACTCATGAAAGGGATCTGCCCTCATGATCTAGTCGCCACCAAAGTCCCTACCACCTCAAGATACCATCACATTGGGGATTAGATTTTCAACTAATTGAGTTTGGGGGAGGGGCTATATATTTAAGTCTGTACCATGTGTAACAGATGACAACTGAAATCTCTGTTACTTAAAACACCTTGTTAAAAAAAAATTTTTTTAAACACCTTGATATATTCCTACTCAAGCTACATTTCCCATGTGAGGGAGAGAGCTGTGCCCTACATAATCACTCAGCGATCCACGGTGATAGAGACTCTAGCATCTTTAGCTGTGTATATACATGTCAGCATCTTGAGTCCTGGAGGGTCTCATACCAGCAACCCAATGCTTCAGGGGTGTCTGGGTGGCTCAGTTAGCTGAGCATCCAACTCTTGATTTCAGCTCGGGTTGTGATTTCATGGTTGTGAGACTAAGCCTGGAGTCAGGCTCCCTACTGGACATGGAGCCTGCTTAAGGCTCTATCTCCCTTTCCCTCTGCTCCTCCCCTGCTCATGCTTGTGCTCTCTCTCTCTCTCTCTCTCTGTCTCAAATAAAAAGAAATGCTTCAGCGAAGAAGTGACTCATAGCACAGAAGTGACGCATATCAATTCTACTCATTGCTTATTGTCACAAGACCACCTAACTCCAAGAGGGTAAGAAAATCATCCTCCCACATGCTTAGATAGAGAGGAGACCCAGGGAAGGGTGAACACTAAAAGCCTCTATGATAAATTGAGCAAATTACTTAGCCTCTTTGTGGCTCCATTTCTTTATCTGTAGAATGAAGATAATAATAGTGTATAGCTTATAAAGTTATTGTGAGGATTAAGTTAATGTACATAAAGCACTTTGAACTGTGTTTAACACTAATACTCAATGAAAGCTATTATTATTATGTACCAGTCATCGTGCTAAGCAGTAGGGACAAAAGATGAATTAGACAGCTCTCTCTACCCTAGGAGTTCACACATTAGAGAATAAATATATATAAGTAATGATTCCACAGGAAATCTGATTAATATCACTCGGGAAAGTGATCTTACTTCTGAGTAGTCTTAGTAACGCAGATAAACAGAACAGCATGGGAAAGTGGAACACAGGCTGTGGAATCAGTCAATTCTTAATTTGACCCTTGGCTTTGCCACTTACTGGCTGTAACTTAGACGAGTGACTTAACCTCTCTGAGCCTCGATATCCTTCCCTGTAAAACAGGAACTTAAAAACATTCACCTGAGATTAGTTAGGATGAAATGTGAAACAGGTAGCATAATGTGCAACGTGTAGTTCAATTGATAGGAGCCATTATTTTGAATATATTCTTAAACACTCTAGACAGAAACTTTCCCTGTTCTATTCATTTCAAATCAGTAAACATGCATAGAGCACCTATGTGCCTATCCGTACTCACTAGGGAATATAAATTTAGCTGGCTTGTCTTTTTCAGGTCACATCAAGTAAAGCATAACATGAAAAATAAGACAGAAAAAAAAAATAAAACACTACATAATCCCAAATCCTACATATGCCTTGATCTAGCCTTCCCCCACCGCCCACTCCCCCTCTACTCTCTCCAGAATTCAACCCCACTTAGATTCTTCCCAATCATTTTGCAAGTTTCCAAGGGGCATCCTGTGGTTTCTCCAAGATCCAGGCTTCTTTCCTTCCTCTTTGCTCATCTTCCTGCAATGAACCCCTAGAGAGGGCCCTTCAGCTCCCACCAGCTCCACTGCCCCCTCACTGAAATGCATAAGATGGTTCACACAGGGAAAGACAGGATGCTCTGTGGTAAATCAGCCATTGTGGACATCCTTTAATTAACTTTTAATTCACAAATAAGATCTCAAGCTGTACATCACATTCCTATGAATATTCACTTATCTTTGGTCAAGAATCTTCTCTGTAACCAATCTTTTATTTCGTGTAGCTGTGTGGGTTAGCACAATCGAGATGAGTATTCACTGTTAGCCAAAAGTCGAGTTACAAATCTACCCAACCAGGGGCGCCTGGATGGCTCAGACAGTTGGGTGTCCGACTTCGGCTCAGGTCATGATCTCACAGCTTGTGAGTTCGAGCCCCACATCGGGCTCTGTGCTGACAGCTTGGAGCCTGGAGCCTGCTTCAGATTCTGTGTCTCCCTGTCTCTCTGCTCCTCCCCTGCTCACTCTATCTCTCTGTCTCTCTCTCTCTCAAAAATAAATAAACATTAAAAAAATTTTTTTAAAAATCTACCCAACCAGATGACCCCTCTTCTGTCATAAGTTTAAAAAAAATGACATCAAATACCATAAAAAGATAGACAGTTGGTATTTTTTTTGATGCGAGTTCCTAATAAATAATTACCTATATACTTCTTTTGTAGAATCCCTAAGATCCTACAAACAATAGAGTCATAGTTTATAACATAGCTATAAATTAATAACCTTATTGAAATATTTTTCGATGGGATTAGATTAGGTCTTCCCAAGCCACCAGCCTGAGTACAATTGTAACAGAAAAGCAACAGTATCAGAGGATCTTGGGACTAGAGGTTCTGCCTCACTAGTCCATTCAGCTTCTTGATGAACAGCTAGGAGTTGAGGGAGGAGTGTGTCATACACTTCACTTATTCTGCCCCTAGGCACTGACAGCCGCCAAAGACACCGCATGT
The DNA here is from genome assembly GCF_014898765.1 of Herpailurus yagouaroundi. Taxonomy (NCBI): domain Eukaryota; kingdom Metazoa; phylum Chordata; class Mammalia; order Carnivora; family Felidae; genus Herpailurus; species Herpailurus yagouaroundi. Next base: position 2,914,528 of record NW_024412449.1, on the reverse strand, counting down.
TGCTTTTTCCTTGACATCCACGGTCACCTCCCCACTGCACAGTGCTGCTCTGAGGCAGAATTCTGGGCCTCTGGGTGAGGCTCAGCTGCTGAAATCACTCCTTCCCCACCCAGGTACCTGATCTGGAGAGAACCTCAGGCTTCTACCTGTCTCTAGCTCCCAGAACCTGGTGTGTCCCAGCAAGCTTTATCCGTCTCGGTGCTTCTCTGGCATCAGCCAAGTTCATGGGGAGGCAGCTTGGAAGACCCTCCAGAGGAAGTGAGCCCCAGTTGCCTAGCTAGGGTGAGGTTGTGTCTCCCTCAGTTGGTGGCCAAGCCCTCAACTACCAGTCACCTGATCTAAGACCCTGCCTGCTTCCTTCCTGCTTAGCGAGATTTCTCTAACGGGAGGTGCAAATGTTTTCCTTGTATCCGTTTTCCGAGAGGTACCCAGTGTAAGTGCGAGTGTGTGTGTCTGTGTGAATTTTCATTTAGGGCAGTGTCTAGTACTGTTTCTCAGTGTAGATTTATGTTTACTTAAAACTGTGAACTCGCTTTCCTGACTGACTTTTCCCTTTTGTAATAAACACCTTTGGTTTAAAAAATTATTCTTATTTTCTGTATTCATTCCAGAGGTATTTATTTCTGCCGAAGTCGTGACAGTGATGAATAATCTGGCTCTAACAGAACTTACATTCTATTGGGTTAGACAAATGTTGAAGAACTAATACCATAATTTTTAAATTACAATTACAGTAAGTGCTAAAAAGGAGGAAAACGAATTGCTAAGAGAGGATATGACAAGTCACCTGACTTATCCAAAGAGGGAGAAAGGCTTTCTAGAAGGGGTGCTGATTGAGCTGAACTCTGAGAGATAGGTAGAAAATAACTGGGCAAAGGACGTGTATGGGGTGGAGGAAAGCACCATACTAGAGAGCATTGCAGGAAGTTGAAACAACATGTGCAAAGGACACTGACTGCTCTCAGGAGCTGAAAGAAAGTGACTGAAATGCAAAGATCCAGGAGGAGCATGCCCAAGAGGAAGCTGGTGAGAAGGCAGAAGGCAGAAGACAGATCCTGAAGGGCCTGTTCACTACACCAAAGACTCTGGTCTTTACCTTATGAGCTGTGGCAAGAATTAGTGAGTGTAAACAAGAGAGTTATATGATTCTTTTTTTTAAGAGATGGTTCTAACTACTGTGTGGGAAAAGCATGGAGGGAGGAAATAGAATTGGGAAGTTATTTCATTAGTCTTAACTGAGAGGTGATAGTGGATTGACCTAGCTTGTGACTAGAGATGGACAAAACTGGGCAGTTTTGAGATATATTTAGGAGGTAGAATTCACAAACAGCTTAAGGCCTGAAAATTCAAACTAGTAGACATGAATTTAAGTTTAAAAAGGGAAAAAACCTAGTAAGGTTGAGGAAAGTCCCTACTTAGAAAGGGTGGCAGGGGCGCCTGAGTGGCTCAGTCCGTTAAAGCATCTGACTTCAGCTCAGCTCATGATCTTGCAGTTTGTGAGTTTGAGCCCTGTGTCAGGCTCTGTGTTGACAGCTCAGAGCCTGGAGCTCATTTCGGACTCTATGTCTCCCTCTCTCTCTGCCCCTCCCCTGCTCACAGTCTGTCTCTCTGTCCTTCAAAAATAAATAAACATTAAAACAATTTTTTTTTAAAAGAAAGGGTGGCAGAGTTTACTTTGAGATAATAGCATTATGCAAATTCTAGAGGGTGTTACGGGAAAGTCATATTTTATTCCTAAAACTTAAAATTCTGGGTTGTTGGATCTATCTATCTATCTATCTATCTATCTATCTATCTATATCTTTTATGTTTCATAAAATAATAATTTATAAATTATACATCCATTTCATAAACATTCATATATTGTATGAATACATATTCATGTTATATTTATGAATATCTGTGTGTTCAAAATGCACCCATAAGAACAATAAGGAACTCTTGAGATGTTCAGGGCAAATTCCTGTTGAAGACCAATTGGGCCACTCAACATGGTTGGTCTGCTTGGGAAATAATAGAAGTAACTACTTAGAGAATGTGTTTATATTACACAATTTATATCTGTCTATTTATTGCTACTTTATTTCTTCTTCATTCCTTGGAGAAGGGCCTATAACAACTAAAGCTATTGGTCTCCAGGGAAGCCAGACATAGATACAGCAGTTGGAGAGAAAAATCTCTCCTGTGTCTCCGTTTCCCTTAACCTTCTGGAATCGGATTCATTCCTGGCACTTGAGAAGGTCTGATGAGTGAAAGATGAGTTGTGGCCATCTGGTACTTCTGGGGAAGTGCCATTGGGTCATAAAGAGAAAAACTGGGTAAGGAGTTAGGAAATAGGAGCCCTACCCCCTGTTCTAGACCTGGCTTCCTGGATTGCCTTGAGTGGATTACTTGACTCCCTGGGCCTTAGTTTTTGAGCAGGAGAATTTGAACTCGACTACGTCCAGGATTCCCACAGTACTTGTTCTGTGACTCAAAGGGAGAATACAAAGTCTCCTACCTAATACTTCACAGACAGGGTCTCTCTAGTCATTCATTAATTCGTTTGACAAACGAGAACCACCGTGTACCAAGTATGACCATTGGCATGAGGCACATAGCAGTGAACATAGACAAACATCCTCATGGGGTTTACATTCTAGTGTTGACAGTGGCTCTATTCAAACTCTGGCATTTTTAATATACAGTTAAAAGAAGATGTTTTGGGGTTTTGTTTGTTTTTTAACACTAGTCAGAAAAAGTTTGTTCTTTCAATACTTGTCTCAGGCAGCATCTTCTTCCTTAAGAAGGCCATCCCTCTGAAGACTCAGAAAGGGCAGAGTAGTCCCTTCATCTGTAAGTTATAGCGTTCTGTTCTAGGAGATTTATTCATAAATTGTATGTATATTTACATATTAATAGACACAAATAATCATTCCTATTGAAAGTCAATATTGGCATTGGTCATCTCAGTCAGACTATAAATTCCTTGCAGAAGTGACCACTTAGTCTCAGACAGTTGGTGAAGTGCTGCGCCCCAATAGGTGCCCAGTGCACACTTGCTGAACAGCTCTGTGCTATGGGAACGTGTTGGAGCGGATACCCCCTGCCCTCACTGACTTGTCCAGGAAGAGCCCTCAGAGCAGGATTACACCTAAGGAGAATAAAAATGAGAAGCCCAGGGGCGCCTGGGTGGCTCAGTCCGTTAAGCATCCGACTTCAGCTCAGGTCACGACCTCGCGGTCCGTGAGTTCGAGCCCCGCGTCTTCGGGCTCTGGGCTGATGGCTCAGAGCCTGGATCCTGCTTCTGGTTCTGTGTCTCCCTCTCTCTCTGCCCCTCCCCCGTCCATGCTCTGTCTCTCTCTGTCTCAAAAATAAATAAACGTTAAAAAAATAATTAAAAAAAAAACGAGAAGCCCATAGAATCAGAACCATGGACCAGTGATCGTTTCTTTGCTACTCCTGGCCTCATAATCCAGCGGTTGAAAAAAAATGACGGTGACTATACAGATTCTCCTTTGGCACCCACATTCTGCACTCCTGGTTTGAAAATTCCTTCTACGAAGAACAGTACAGCTTTGGGATCCACAAATTACCCATTATCAGAAACAAACAGTTCATCAAATGATTTGGAAATGAAAGATTGTACATCGCTCGTTTTAATTCAGAGAAGTGTTTTGAGAGTTTTGCAGATCCCTCTTCTCCTGTAATTTCTTCTTACGAGAATCTGCTGAGAACATCTACACCTCCAGAAGTAACTTCCATTCCAGAAGATATTCTCCAGAGGCTATCAAAATACAACTCAAACCTAGCTACTCCAGTGGCAGTGAAAGCCGGGCAATTCACATTGCCCTACAGCTTTCCCCCTTTTTATTATTATTTTTTAAATTTAATGTCCATTTATTTTGAGAGAGGGAGAGCACGAGCAGGGGAGGGGAGGGGCAGAGAGAGGGAGACACAGAATCCGAAGCAGGCTCCAGGCTCTGAGCTGCCAGCACAGAGCCCAGCGTGGGCTCAAACCCACAGCCATGAGATCATAACCTGAGCAGAAGTCAGACGCTCAACAGACTGAGCCACCCAGGTGCCCCTGGATTTTCCCCTTTTAAAAAACCAACCCATAGTAAAGGTGAACATGGACACTGAAAAAGAAAAGAAAAAAGCTGGAATCCCACTCATGGGCTCTTGCCAGGTTTCCTTTGCTCTGCCTGCCGTTTCTCGCCCCCAGGTTTGTTTCCCTGCCCAAAGCTCAGGCTTGCTCAGGTCCTGCTTCCGCAGCTGTCAGCTCTCCAGGGCAGACCATGGTTCTATTCTCAGGGGTGCATTCCAGCACATGGGCCTCCCAAGTGGGGAGGGCACATCACAGGGAATACCCTAGAAATCCACTGAGGTGTGAGAAGAAAATACTCGAATACACACACATACACATTTACTTTTTATCAAAAAAAAAAAAAAAAAGGAGGAAAAATTAAGATTTACTTACATTTCATGCGTGGATTGACATCGGCACCCTCACTCGGTATGCATGTCTGGTGGCCTCTCAGTGCATATGGTACCCTGGTCACTTTAAGGGAAAGGGGTAAGGGGAGTTTCCACAGTAAAGACAGGGTCACTGAGGGTTCAGTGAGGTAGATTTACAGATTACGTTATCTGGTTTTAACTAACTTGCCCTCACAAAGTAGAAAGGTGGCTTTAAAAGATTCTTACGAAAACAAACAAACAACAAAAAACAAGAACAAAACAACAACAAACAAAAAACGACAGCTGGAATATAATGCCAACGATATATCAAATACTTACATAGCATTTACTACACACCAGCCACTATCCTAAGTGCTTTGTCTCTATTAATTCATTTAACCTGCACAAAAAACCCAGGGAAGATGGGACTTTTTTACTCCATTTTAAACACGAGGAGACTGGGGCACCAAGAGTTTAAGTTGCTAGTTCTTAACCCAGAGCAGGCAACCTGTCTCCAGTCAGTGCTCTTAAGTACAATACGATACTCCTTGTAAGCACAAGGAAACAAGAAAATAGCAGAGTGAACACTTCTTCTCTTCTTGGTACAATACCTCACTCACATATCTCAGGAAGTTAAAGTTTTGACTAGTGTGATGGTCAGACAAATGTTTATGAAACTATCAAGAAGATACTTGAGGGACGCCTGGGTGGCTCAGTCGGTTAGGCGTCCGACTTCGGCTCAGGTCATGATCTCACAGTTCGTGAGTTCAAGCCCCGCTTCGGGATCTGTGCTGACAGCTCAGAGCCTGGAGCCTGCTTCACATTCTGTGTCTCCCTCTCTCTCTGCCCCTTCCCTGCTCATATTCTGTCTCTCTCTGTCTCAAAAATAAATAAACATTAAAAAAATTTTTTTTTAAAAAGAAGATACTTGAAATATGGGTTTACATTCACCATCCTTAATGATGAATGTTGCCTTGTTTATGATGTCTTGGGATGTTAGCCAGTAATAGGAGGACATGTGTTCAATTCATAAATAAATTAATCAATATATCTTAGTGGGTTTTTTTTTAATGTTTGTTTATTTTTGAGAGACAGAGCATGAGCAGCAGAGGGGGAGAGAGAGAGGGAGACACAGAACTCATAGCAGGCTCTAGGATCTGCACTGTTAGCACAAAGCCTGACGCAGGGCTTGAATGCAAAAACTGTGAGATCATGATCTGAGAAGGAGATGGACGTTTAACCAACTGAGCCACCCAAGCACTCCCTAGCTTAGTGCTTTCTTAAATAAGCACCAGGTCAGAACAATTTGGAGACCACTCCCCTGGAAATTAATGAATAGCTAAACAACTCTTACACTCCAAATTATTTGTTGTGGTTACTTTCTGGGGACTGAGATTGTAGGCAATTTGTGAAGTTTTAAGATAAATTTTCCATTTATTACCTCTAAATTTAAGTAGTGTTGGAATTTTCCAAAACTATCATGAAACATTTTATAAGGCAAATTTGAAGAACAAAATTTATTTCTGTGCCTCCGTTAACTACCCTAAAGTGCCTGATTTCCTTTTTTTTTAATGTTTACTTATTTTGAGAGAGAGAGAGAGAGAGAGGGAGAGTATTAGTGGGGGAGGGGCAGAGAGAGAGGGAAACACGAATCCAAAGCAGGCTCCAGGTTCTGAGCTGTCAGCACAGAGCCTGACATGGGGCTCCAACTCCTGAACTGTGAGATCATGACCTGAGTCGAAGTCAGATGCTCAACCAACTGAGCCACCAGGAGCCCCAAAGTGCCTGATTTCTTTGCATGGCATTTAGGATCTTCCATGATGTTTGTGACCACCTTCTTCAGCTCTCAGAATCCCCAGGTTACTTTTGCCTTCCACCAATCTCTTCTCAGCAGTGTCTCTAATGGGCTGTCAGTACTTAGTTGCGTCTTGGCCATTGCATTAGGCATGTGCCCCAGAAGGGCCTTTTTTTCCTCACTGGAACAACATCTTTCCAGTCATCTGAGACTCAAACGTCATGTCCTGCCTGAACCTACTTCTCTATACACTCAGGACTTTATTTATAGATGCATTATATATTTTAACATATTGTTTCAGTTATGGCTAGGGCTTCCCCATGTGAGTGTGCACGTTGTGAAATGCACCAGATGGAGGCTGAAATCTTGCCCAAGCACTGTTCACCAGACTGTGAACCCAGGGACACTTTTTCCCAATTCACTCACTGTATATTGCTGTTCCTACCAGATTGCAAACTCCCTAAGAGCAGAGAGCCTTCTTGTTCATCAATCTGGCACAGTTCCTGGCAAAGAGGCCTTGTCAAAAAGACTCTCAATAAATACCTGTTGAATTGCATTTCAGAGCACATTTTCAGACATAAAGCTCTTACATGCTCCATCATTTTTAATCTTCTTTATTCAGTTATGCAGGAAATCAGCCACCACACTGACTTTATGTTCTTTTGAGCATTTATCACAGTGTCAAACACCTTAGGGATATTTAGTGGAGATTAATTTATTATGATAAATGACCCTTGCTCATTTTCTGTTCTTTTCATCACATCTTCTTATCTATTTTTATGATCTACCTTCTAAGTTTTATTTATTATGTTTTATCTCCCAAAGAGCCTTACATGATTGTAGTGTTCACACATGTAATAAATTTTGAAGTTTTTGTAGTTAAATCAAATGAGACATTGAATCTGGCTAAGAATTTATGACTCCACACAAACAACAGTGCCATTCACACAGTGGAATCCAGTAAATTTGATTATTGGCAAAATGAGCTCATAGTTGAAGATTCTGAAAAAAATTTTAAATTTAAAAAATGGCCTAGTTATCTATGCACAGAGAAAATTCTATCAAGAGCTACCACCTAAGTGTTAATTTCATTGGTTTTTCTACCAGAGGTCTCATGTAAACCAATGAAAAAATATTCCTCAACTCACACGTATTGGTCTGTTGAAAGGTCATGATAGACAAATTTAGATGATGTTACGCAAAACAAAACCTGTTATGCAAAAACAAAAACCTGCCTGCTGATGGGGTGCCTGGGTGGCTCAGTCGGTTAAGCGTCCGACTTCAGCCAGGTCACGATCTTGCGGTCCGTGAGTTCGAGCCCCGCGTCGGGCTCTGGGCTGATGGCTCAGAGCCTGGAGCCTGCTTCCGATTCTGTCTCCCTCTCTCTCTGCCCCTCCCCTGTTCATGTTCTGTCTCTCTCTGTCTCAAAAATAAATAAACGTTAAAAAAAATTAAAAAAAAAAAAACAAAACAAACCAACAACAACAAAAAAAACCTGCCTGCTTTGTAAAAAGAGGGAGGAAGAAGAGGAAAGGAATAACAACTACAACTGCTTTTTATCTTTTTAAAGAAAGTTTCACCTTCAGGGTGTGTAGAAAGAAATTCATAATCTTCCAGAAAAGAGCAACTATAAAGATTAAATAACTGAAGGATTTTTTTTTCTTTTCTTTTTTTTTTTTTTAAGTACGTTCTACACCCCACGTGGGGCTTGTACTCACGACCCAGAGATCAAGACTTAAATGCTTTACTCACTGAGCCAGTGGGGCACCCGAAGGATTAAATAACTAGATCTTTTAAAAATGATCAAAAAATGGGGTCACTTTGTCTAGTGAAAACCATCAAACACTTGATGGTTTGAACAGTTAAGATGTAAAGCATCAAGCTGCAAAGTTCATGTGCTGAAATTTAAAAGAAAGGTCCAAAGACATTGAATCATCCAACTTAGTTAAAAATTAAAAGTGATTAATCATCGCTTTCCTTCAGTGAAGGTGAATTATACTCATCACTTAACCATTAAGAAAGCTAAAATATATCCTATGGAAATATATTTTACATGTTAAAATATTTTCTAAACTGTGGAGTAAGACTGCTGGTTCGAATCCTGGTTCTACCATTTATTAGCCTACTGACCTTGGAAAGTTATTTAACTTCTCCATTCTTGTTTTCCTGTCTGAAAAATGCGGATAATAATTGTACCCAACTCAGAATGTTATTGGGGGGAATAAAGAGATACTATGTGTAAAATATTTAACACAAGGCCTGGATCATAGTAAATCTCAACAAAAATTTGTGACTGTCATTAGAGATATAATAAAGAACTTATGAATCAAAATTGATAATAGGGGTACCTGGGTGGCTCAGTTGGTTAAGCGTCCGACTTTGGCCCAGAGATCATGATCTCATGGTTTGTGAATTCAAGTTCCACATTGGGCTCTGTGCTGACAGCTCAGAGCCTGGAGCCTACTTCAGATTCTATGTCTCCCTCTCTCTCTGCCCCTCCCCGACTCATGCTCTGTCTCTGTCTGTTTCTTTCTCTCTTAAAAATAAACATTAAAAAAAATTTTTTTAACCTGGGTGGCTTGTGGGCTAAGTGTCCAACTGATTTCAGCTCAGGTCATGACTCACGGTTGGTGCATTTAAGCCCTGCATCAGGCTCAGCGCTGACAGTCTGGAGCCTGCTTGGGATTCTCTCTCTCTCCCTCTCTCTCTGCCCCTCCCCTGCTTGCACTCTCTCTCTCTCAAAATAAATAAACATTTTTTAAAAAAACAAAAGTTGTCAAATACTGAACATCTATAATGCGTCAATCACCATGTTAATTAATTTTCATACATTATTTTTAATTAGTTATTTTTAAATTTTTTAATGTTTATTTATTATGAGAGAGAGAGAGAGAGCACGAGTGGGAGAAGGGCAGAGTGAGAGTTAGAGAGAATCCCAAGCAGGCTCCACACTGGCAGCACAGAGCTCCATGCAGGCTCAAACCCATGAACCATGAGATCATGACCTGAGCTGAAATCAAAACTCAGATGCTTAACCAACTGAGTCACCCAGGCACCCCTAGTTGTTTTCAAATTATCTAAGACATTGGAACACCTGGGTGGCTCAATCGTTGGGCGTCAGACTTCCGCTCAGGTCATGATTCCCCAGTTTGTGGGGTCAAGCCCCATGCTGGGCTCTGTGCTGACAGCTCAGAGCCTGGAGACTGCTTTGGAGTCTGTGTCTCCCTCTCTCTCGGCCCCTCCCTTGCTCATGTTCTATCTCTCTCTCTCTCTCTCTCTCAAAAATGAATAAACATTAAAACAATTTTTTAAATGAATTATCTAAAATGCACATGCCCCCGTGGCCAAAGAATTAACACAGCATGATTAAATGTGAAAGTGAAGATTAGAAGAGCCCAGCCTACACTGATGTTTACATTGACCACCTCTAATTCCAAGAACTCAGAGAGAACTACCATAAACTTTCTTTTTGGTAGAATAAGATCATATGCTCCTAGAGATTTCTATGTCTACAGTAGTATATACATATATAATCCTCATCTTTTAGTATACAGATGCTATACATGCTATCCTACAACTTGCTTTTTCTTTTCCCATTTATTATATGTTGATTTTCTTTCTAGATCACTTTTTAAAAATAAACTTTTCATACTGCAATAATTTGGGGCTTACAGAAACTTGTAATAGGATCTTGTATGTAGTTTGAGACATGAAATATGAACACAAGATATAACTTAGATACATTTGTTAAACATAAGAAACCAATATTGGTTCGGCGGTATTAGCTGAACTCTGGATTTTGTTCCGATTTCACTAGTTTCTCTGTTAATGTCCTTTTTCTGTCCCAGGATGCAAGGCAGCACTCCATGATGCAATGAGTTCACATCAATTTTTAGTTTTCTACCTCATTCTAACAACCGAATAGTGTTATATAGTACAAGTGTACCATAATTTACATAATCCTATTGACAAGTTTTCATACTTTTTCTAGCTTTTGGCTACTGCAAACAGCACTGTAGCGAACATCAATTTGTGTACAGGCATGCCTCATCTTATTGTGCTTTGCTTTATTGCACTTCACAGATCCTGAGGTTTTTACAAACGTAAGGTTTGTTGCAACCGTGTATCCAGGAAGTCTATTGGTGCCATTTTTCCAATAGCATTTGCTCACTTCATGTCTTTGCATCAGATTTTGGTAATTTTTGTAATATTTCAAACTCTTTCATTATATTAATCATGGTGATGTGTGATCAGTGATCTTTGATGTTGTTATTATAATTGAACCATGCCCATATAAGACAGTGAATTTAATCGTTGAATGTTGTGTGTGTTCTGACTGCCCCACTGACCAGTTATTCCTTGGCCTCCCTATTCCCTGAGACACAACTATATTGACATTAGGCCAATTAATAACTATACAACGGTCTCCAAGTGTTTAAGTGAAAGGAAGAGTCACACATCTCTCACTTTAAGTCAAAAGCTGGAAACGATTAAGCTTAGTGAGGAAGGCATGTTGAAAGCCAAGATAAGACCCAAATTTGGCATCTTGCAATAGTTACGTTGTAAATGCAAAGGAAAAGTTCTTGAAGGAAATTCAGAGTGCTACTCCAGGGAACACATGAATGATAAGAAAGCGAAACAACCATATTGCTGATATGGAGAACGTTTTCATGGTTTGGATAGAAGATCAAACCAGCCACAATGTTCTTTAAGCCAAAGCCTAATCCAGAGAAAGGCCCAACTCTCTTCAATTTTAGGTAGGCTGAGTGTGATAAAGAAGCTGCTGGAGAAAAGTTTGAAGCTAGCAGAGGTTGGTTCATGAGATTTAAGGAAAGAAGCCATCTCTGTAACATACAAGGGCAAGGGCAAGCAGCAAGTGCTGATGTAGAAGCTACAGCAAGTTATCCGGAAGATCTAACTAGGATAATTAATGAAGGTGGCTACTCTAAACAACAGATTTTTAATGTAGGTGAAACAGCCTTCTATTGGACAAAGAGGCCATCTGGGACATTCATAGCTAGAGAGGAGAAGTCAATGCCTGGTGTCAAAGCTTCAAAGGACAGACTGACTTTCTTGTTAGGGGCTAATGAAGTGGTGACTTTGAATTGAAGCCAATGCTCATTGATCATTCTGAAAATCCTGGGGCCCTCAGGAATTATGCTCGATCTATTCTGCCTGTGCTCTATAAACGGAACAACAAAGCCTGGATGATAGCACATCTGTTTACAACATCGTTTATTGAATCTTTGAAGCCCACTGTTGACAATTACTGCTCAGGAAAAAAAGATCACTTTCAAAACATCACTGCTCATTGACAACACACCTGGTTCCCCAAGAGATTCGATGGAGATGTACAATGAGATTAACGTGATTCTCATGCCTGCTAACACAACTTTGGCCCTTGGATCAAGGAGTAGTTTCAAGTTTCAAACGTTATTGTTTAATAAATACATTTCATAAGGCTATAGCTGTCATAGACAGTGATCCTTGAATGTAACGGGGCAAAGGAAATTGAAACCTTTTGGAAAGGATTCACCATGATAGATGCCATTACACATTTTGTGATTCATGGGAAGAAATCAAAATATCAGCATTAACAGGAGTTTGGGAGAAGTTGATTCCAACCCTCATGGATGACTTTGAGGGGTTCAAGACTTCAGTGGAGGAAGTAACTGCAGATGTGGTAGAAATAGCAAGAGAACAAGAATTTAAAGTGGAGCCTGAAGATGTGAATGAATCGTTGCAATCTCATGAGAAAACTTTAACAGACAAGAAATTGCTTCCTGAGAAGCAGGATTCCATCTTGAGATGGAATCTACTCCCGGTGCAGAGGTGCAGAGGCCATGAGGACTGTTGAAATGACAATAGAGGATTTAGAATGTTACATAACCTTAGTTGATAAAGCAGAGGCAGGGCTTGAGAGGATCGACTACAAAGTTGAAAAGTTCCAGTATGGATAAAATGCTATCAAACAACATCACATGCTACAGAGAAATCGTTCGTGAAAGGAAGAGTCAACCAATGTGGCAAACCTCACTGTTGTTTTATTGTAACAAATTGCCACAGCCACCCCCACCTTCAGCAACCACCACCACTGTGGTCAGTGAGCAGCCATCAATATCAAGGAAAGATCCTCCACCAGCAAAAAGATTAGGACTCACTGAAAGCTCAGATGATGATTAGCATTTTGTAGTAATGAAGTATTTTTTAATTAAGGTATGTACATTGTGGGGGGTTTTATTTGGACTTAATACTACTGCACACTCACTAGACTGCAGTATAGTAGAAATACAACTTTTATATGCACTGGGAAACCAAAAAATTCATTTCCTTTGCTTTTATGAGATGTTTGCTTTATTGTGGTGGTCTGAGTTCTGCAGTATCTCTGGGGTATGCCTCACATCTTTATTCATTTGTACAGTAGGATAATCTTGGAAATAGAACTGCGGGGTATAAAGATGTGTACATTTTGTACATAATTTTGATGTACATATTGCCATATTGCCTTCAAAGAAGTTTACACTAATTCATACTCTACAAAATGTAAATGAGTTCTTATTTCCCCATAAATCTTGCTGATCTGAGAGTGAAAAGAGCATTTTGTTTTTTTCATCTGCAATTCTTTAATAATGAGTAGGGTGGAGCATCTTTTCTGATGTTTATTGGCAATTTGTATATCCCTTTTGTATGAAATGCCATTTTTTCTCTTTTATACAGGAGTTGTTCATCTTTTCCTTATTGATTTATAAGAGTTCTTTTATATTAAGGAGATTAGCCATTTCTTTTTTTTTTTAATTTTTTTTTTCAACGTTTATTTATTTTTGGGACAGAGAGAGACAGAGCATGAACGGGCGAGGGGCACAGAGAGAGGGAGACACAGAATCGGAAACAGGCTCCAGGCTCTGAGCCATCAGCCCAGAGCCCGACGCGGGGCTCGAACTCACGGACCGTGAGATCGTGACCTGGTTGAAGTCGGACGCTTAACCGACTGCGCCACCCAGGCGCCCCGGAGATTAGCCATTTCTTATATTTGGTGCAAATATTCTTCCAGCTAATATTTTGTCTCTTGACGTTGTTTATATTAACATTTTGCTACACACAAGTTGAAAAGATTTAATTACCATCTTTCCCTTAAAACTCTGGATTTTGTTTTTGTTCCATGACAACATTATTATAAAATATTCACCTCTGTATACATTATGTGTAATCCTCACAATTTAGTAAAGTAATTATTGTAAAGAATACTTGATATTCTCGAGGAATACTGAGATGTCTTCAAACACCAAATTTGTAAGCACTACACTATTACAAAGATCTTATGAAATGATTCAAAGGTTTAACACCGTGACTCCAACTTTGTTTTATTGGATTCCTCCTTATTTTGGACCTTGAAATTTAAGGGTTTGTAGACACCTAGAGGAAGCTAGGATGAATCATGGTCAGTTTTCTTTGATTTCATTAAGCTCTGATATTTGTGTCTCTTCCTTTGATATATTTGTAAGGCACTTTCTGTTAGTGTGAGCCTCTTTTTATGCTGTTGAAGACACTAACCCATAAACCTTTTCTTTTATAAACATCTTCAGCTCAGAAAGAGGCAAGCACTTCCTTGGCAATGACTTTTTTTTTTTTTTTTTAGTTTATATCAATGGAAAATGCTATGTCAGGTCCTTGAACCCATCTCTCTTTGAGGCCAAAGTGGGTTGAGAGTTCTACTAACGTCTTCACTAATTGCTTCATAAAATACTTGCATATGCTCCTAGCTCTCTCTTGGATTACATTTTCCTGAGCATGATGTTTCCTATTCTTATCTTTACACCAAGAGTTACTCATGTTTTCAGTGTTTACTGGGTTTTCAACTCATTTGAGGAATTTTTTTTTTTTTAACCCCAGTGGTGGAAGCACTCACTGAACATAGTTTCTCAAAATTGTTTCTTCTTGCTTCTTTATTCATGTCATTTCCATCGCAAATATAAGGCTTTGACTAAGGTTACATTCCACTCTCTCACTTAATCAAAGAGCCTATCTCATGGCAAAGAGCCATCACTTTATTAATTTCTTCAATTTCATTGCGAACAGATTTGGAATTTCATTGCAAATAGAATTTCTTTTCAGAGCCATTTTTTAAAAAGAAAATTTTAAGCATTCTCATGGAGATACTACCTAAGTGGAGAAGAGTAGGCAATAAAGAAACTATGTCAACATACAGTTGCTGGATGATTAACAAGATTTATTCACTAGCTAAATGACTGGTTTATTTACTCATTTATTCCACAAATATTTAAAAGCACCTATATGCCAGGCATAATTAGGGCTGCATAATCCCTCATGGAGCTCAGTCAAGGGCTGGAATAATTATAGCCAGTACATATTGATTGTTTCATATTTGCTGGACAGTGTGCTGCATGTTTCAAAGTCTTTATATATCAAGTTCCTCACTTGCAAAAAGGGGATAATAGAGTAGTTTTGCATAAAGCTGCTGAAATAATTAAATGAAATAATATGTGTAAAGTGCCTAGAACAGGACTGGCTACGTATATAAATAAATAAATAAATAAATAAATAAATAAATAAATAAATATCTTGTTACAGTTTTATGATTATTATTATTTTCTTTGTATTTAATATACCTTAAAAAGTGGTGCTATTATTATCCTCATTTTATAGATAATAAAACTGATGCTTAGTAAGTTTAAGAAACCTATTCAAGGAAAACCACACAGTTAATAATAACAGAGGTAGGATTCAAATTCAGGTAAGCAATTCTCAGCTTATTCTTTCAACCCCTCAGCTATCCAGTCTTCTATACTCTGGCTAATGATAAAATTTAAACTTCCTTTCTAGCACAAATATGGAGGGTTATATGTCATGGACCTTTCTGGCCCAAACTGCAAATGTTAAATTGATAAATGCCAACGGTCCGCTTTCTACTTGAGAAAAAAGAGATTCAGAGAGGTCTTATATGGAAAAGTGTCTGAGCTTAAATCTCAAAACAGGGGTCCAAAGCCATATCACACTGACTAAAGGATCTTTTTAACTTTATTAAAACATAGTCATGGTGAAAATTTCTATTCACATTTATGGAATACATTTAACAGTATTATTGGTAGTTGCCGTTAGAGTGGTAAACATCATTAGCTCTTAAATTATACAATGTGACTTTGACTATATGGCTTTAAAAATGGTTTAAAATGTTTTGTAAAGGGTCTTGAAGGGAAAGGAAAGAAGAAAAGAAAGGAAAGAAATGCCTTACATATTACAATGGACATTTCTAAATGCACTTTTTATTTTGGGGAAATTTTAGATTTGCAGGAAAGTGGCTAAGAAAAAACGAGAGAGTTCACACGTACTCCTCCCAGTTTCCCCTTTACATTACCATCATACATTTGTCAAAACTGAGAAACTGACATTGGAACATTGTTAGTAACCAAACTATCTGTTTTATTTCACCAGTGTTTTCATTAATATTCCCTTTCTGTTCCAGGATCCAATCCAGGGTACCACACTGCATTTAGTTGTTATGTCTCCCCAGTCTCCTCTGGTCTGTGACAGTTTCTTAGACTTTAATTGTTTTTCTTAAGCTTAACTGTGTTCAGGAACACTAGCCAGATATCCTGTAGAATGTCCCCCCAGTCCAGGTGTGCCTGATGCTTTTTTTTTTTTTTCATGTTTTGACTGGGGTTATATTATGAACTTTTTAAAGTGAAGGGAACAAGAAAAATAATCCAAAACAATTTATAAGCTTCTGACCTACACCAGTCCTGGCAATTTTTTAAAATGTGAATCTCCCCTAAGAAATGTCATTAATTCAATAAAAATGTATTAAGCCTGTGCCAGGCACTCTTAGAGGCACAGAGGAAACATTAAGGACAATCAGCCTAGATTGAATGGTCATGAAAAGCCTGTTTGAGGAGGTAACATTTGAGAGGCCCAAATGACCAGATGGAACTACATAAGAGCAAAGATTTGGGAGAAGATTGTTTAGGAAAAGGGATTAACTACTGAAAGGCTTTGTGGCAGAGGTAAACTTAGTTTATTTAACAAGCTTCAGTAAGGGCAGAGTGGCTGGGTCATTGTTATGAAAGGAAGAGTGGTAGATGAGATGAACAAAGTGGCCAGGGGCTAGCTTGCATTGGGCTTCGTAGGCCATGGCAAGGGATATGAATTTTATGCTGAGTGGGACAGGAAATCTTTGCAAGGTTTTAACTAAGAGAAAGTTTTAACTAAGAATTATATATAATCTGATATATTTTAAAAGGATTACTCTAGACATTTTGTGGAGTATGAATTTTGGGGGATAGGAATAGAAGGTAGGAGCTTCTAGTTTGAGTTCTAGAAGTTAGGAGACAATTAGGTAGTCCAGGCAAGAAAAGATAATGATTGGAGTAGGATGGGAAGTAGTGGATATAAAGAGAACTGGTTGGATTGGGGTAAATGTCAGAGGATGAGGCAACAGCACTTAGTAATGAATTGAAAGTGAAATAAAGATTTTTAAGTTTTGGGCTTGATCAACTGAATTCATGATGGTGCTATTTATTGAGGTAGAGAGAGCCGACAGAGCATATGTTGCAGGAGGAAGGTGGGGGAGGCTCAGAAATCAAAAATGATCTGTTCAGGTCAATTTAAATTTGAGATGTTTCAAGTCATCAAAAAGGTAGATGTATGTATAAGTTTGGTGTCCACCAGAGTGTTCAGGAATGAAGACATAAAATCCATATAGAAAATAAACAAACACATATGCATGTAATATTAGTAACTTAATTTAGAGTGGGAAGAGTAGGAAGAGTAGCCAGACATCAATATTTGCTCATTTATTTATTAATCAATTCATGCATTCATATACTTACTCCACAAATATTTACTGCATAACAGCAAACCTATCAGGCTTTAGTACAGCCATGTCAATGGCCTCCAAAGAGAAGAATACAACCAGAGAAGGTGGATCATGGGAAGAAAACATTAGAACTTAAAAAAGGTATTTTTATCTAAAAACATAAAAAAACTAAGTCTTATGAATATTTAATATGTAGATTGACACTGGCATCTCACTATTAATGAGTAAAAATTATGAGTTATGCAATGTGGGGAATAATTCAGGGATTTTTTTCATTTTCTTTGATTTTAATCTATTGTGTGGTTTTTTTGTTTTTTTTTTTTTTTTGAGAGACAGAGAGAGAGAGAGAGAGAGAGAGAGAGAGAGAAAATCTTAAGCAGCCCTCATGCTCAGAGCAGAGCTTGATGCAGGGCTCAATCCCATAATCCTGGGATCATAACCTGAGCCTACATCAAAGGTTGGACATTCAACCTACTGAGCCACCCAGGCGCTCCTTAATATATTGTGATTTATTCCAGTTTATGTGTGCTGGGTTAAGAAAATTTACCAATGACATTATTATTTCATTAAACTAATCCCTCACTAAAAGGAAAGAAGCTAGGGGTGCCTGGGTGGCTCAATCAGTTAAGTGACTGACTCTTGATCTCAGTTCAAGTCTTGATCTCAGGCCAAGCCCCATGTTGGGCTCCATGCTTGGCGTGAAGCCTACTTAAAAATAAATAAATAGAGAGGGGAAAGTGGGTGATGGGCCTTAAGGAGGGCACCTCTTGGGATGAGCGCTGGGTGTCGAATGGAAACCAATTTGACAAATTATATTTAATATATAGAAAAAGCTTTAATGTAGGGGAATATAATGTTGCTAGCTCTTCTAACACACTTAATAAAAATTTAGGCTAGCAAAAAGATAAATTATTTAAAAATAAATAAATAAAATGAAAGTAGCTAGAAAAAGATTTCTGGAAAGAAAACATGAGTCGAAGACAATACAAACAAAGCAAAAAAGGTGATAGGAGAGATGACATCTACTTCTAGCATGAGCTGTACAGAAACCATCTTATTAAATAGTGGGAAGGACATTTTGAAATCAATGATTTGGAAATATTTCTATTACAGGAGTTTAATGTACAAATGGTTTGTGTGCTACCTAAGGCTGAGACAATGGTAAGTGAGGTGAGGCATTCCCCTCCGGTGCAAAACTTAAGAGGACAGCCACAACCTCAGTAATCAAGATAAATAGTATCTTACTACAACATTTTTTTTTTTAATTTACTTATTTTTGGAGTGGGGGGCAGAGACGGAGAGAGAGAATCCCAAGCAGGCTCTGTGCTAACAGCACAGATCTCATGAACCACGTGATCATGACCTGAGCCAAAATCAAGAGTTGAACGTCTAACTGACTGAGCCCCTCAGGTGCCCCCTAAAAATTCAAAATTAATGCAAACATCTATGATGAACAAAATATCAAAATTTTAAATAAAGACAAGGTCAAGGTCAGTACCCTAAAAAAATCTTACACATGTACATTAAAACTTGAAGGCAGAATTCTCTAAGCTATTGAAAACTCTTCCAAGCAATGAATTCCAAAGAGTTCTGAACCCATTTGTTAACAATTTAAAATGCAACATTTTCTGGCTGACATCAGGAAAGATAGAAAGTTAGTTGAATTTCAATAAAAACTTTTCATGATTGGTGGATGGAAGTGATAAAAATGGATACTTGCATTAGTAAGAACAGCCAAAGATGTACTTCTTCCATTAAGATTTACATATCTTTGTGAGTTATCTTTTCCAGCTTATGACAGCCATTAAAATGAGGTACAGAAATAGCCTGAACGTTGAATCAGACAATTTAATAACTGCTTCAGAAGGTATTAAAGATTTTAAAAACCATTGAAACCCAGTCAATCATATTGCTTTCACTAAATATATTTAGTGAGACTAACAAGAATTCTTTCTACCATTAATATAAAAGATAACTCTTACAGTTACCTTTAAATGTTTATTTTTATCTTATCCTTTTTACATATTAAAAACGTTTTATGTCACATATAGCAGGATGTGTATATGACTTATACAAGTATACAGACTTACACATTTTTTTTTTTTTTTTTTTTTTGCTAATAGGGGAGTGCAATCAAAAAACGTTTAGAGAGGGGCCCCTGGGTGGCCAATCTATTAAGCCCCTGATTTCAGCTCAGGTCATGATCTCACAGATGGTGAGTTCAAGCCCCACATCTGGGCCCTGCGCTGACAGCTCAGAGACTGGAATCTGCTTCCTATTCTGTCTCCTTTTCTCTCTGCCCACCGCCCCTCACACTCAAAATTAATAAACGCTAATAAATAAATAAACTCAAAAATAAATAAACATTAAAAATTTAAAAATAAAAGTTTGGAGAGCACAAGTACAGGTAGTTAACGCTGTGGGTGTTAGGAATATGGCAGGATTATATTATCTCAGCACGGTGTAAAATCTCTGTACCCACGGAAGTCTTCACGAGGGACCCCTTGATGAGGCTTCATAAAGGTTCATGAGTGAGATTTGGAAAAATATCTATTGCCTAATTTGCTTAGTATAAAACAGAGCACAATGCTGACAGAGGAGATTTAAGTACTCTGAAAACATTCTTAAAGAAGATGGTATGTTCAAACCGCAGCCCTACTCGCAGAAGCGATCTCAGTCCCAGACTTGAACCTGTCGGGAGAAGGAAGTTCCCATAAAGGGGGCAGGAGAGTGCCCCTCTAATGGAGGGTGTATGTGTGTGTTTGGCGGGGGAGGTGCGTGGAGAGTAACAACGTTTCTCTGGACGAGGGCTGCTGCCTCCCCTCGCAGGAAATGGCCTTGAGGTCCCTCGAGCCGGGGCCATCAAGAGGGTAGGGAGAGGCGAAAAAGAAAACGCAGTTCCTTCAGGCTGCGGCCGCGTCTGAGGGCGGAGGCCGAGAGACCGCCCGTGACGCCTTCTCTTCCAGAAAGAGGCCAGGGCTATGTGAAGAGGGGCTGAAGTTCAGCCGCTTTTCTAACAGGAAGGGAGAGCCGTATTGGGGGGGGGGGGGCGGTAGGGTCAGAGAAGGAGCTTTCGGCTCGACTCTTTCCCTGGTGGGCAGCGGGACCGAAGAGCCCCAGAAGGCATGGAGTATTCTGAGGCCTGGCCCTCTCCCTGCCGGCAGGGGGAGTCCCGAGATGGACGGCCCAGAATCCCTCCCACGAAAGGCGTTTGCAGGGCCGCTGAACCACTTTTGTACATCCCGGGGCTGAGTAAGAGGTGAGGTAATTAGACGCGAACGACAGCTGCCTCGGCACCTTGGGCGCCTGGCGCGGGGCTGGGAGCCCGACGGTCCGAATTCTCGCGAGAGCGGCCGCCGCCATTTTTCCATTGATTGCAGCGGGCTGGGGGAGGGGCCGACGACGAAGGCGACGGCGGCGGCGGCGGCGGCGGCTGCGGCGGCAGCGGCGGAGCAGCCGTGGGTCGGTGTCTGCGCGCTGGTGTCTGAGGCCCAGTCTGAGGCCTCCGCGGTTGCCGGAACGCAGACGGTGGAGAGGATGACTGCCGCTGCTATTCTCTCCTGAGTTAGAAAGCCGCCACCACCCTGCCCCCTCCCCCGGCCGGGCAGAGAGGAGCGGCCGGAGTCTGAGCCATGGTGCCCGGCGAGGAGAACCAACTGGTCCCGAAAGAGGTGAGGGGCCAGCGGAGGAGGCTAGGCCCGAGGCCTGCGTCCGCTCGAGGCAGAGCAGGCCCGGGCGAGGGGTCGGCTGCGGGCCCAGCTCTTGTGCGGGCCTGGCTGTGAGGGAAGGAGGAGGTGTGTGGTGGGGGCTGTACGGTGGGTGCGGTGAGCAGTTGGGAGACCTGACTGGATCTAAGGGGCCTGGGGAGTCGAGACCTCCTTTCTCGCGTTTGTCGGGCTGGACAAATAAAGGAGCGGAGTGGAAGGGATCAGGTCCAGCTTTGGGGGAAGAAAGTGGCCTTTTAAGTACTTATTTAACATGTTGAGCCAACGTAATTTTGAAGACAAAATTCTGTAACAGTTGGTAATGGGCACGACAGGGTGACGGTGCTTCTTCTGGTTTTGACAGTGGCAGTGTGTAGCTTTCGGGGCTTGTGAAATCTACACCCAACTTGAGATCTGTGGGAGGACAGAGTTAACTGTTAGGACTTTTTTGAACTCCTGTTACTCGGTAAATACCGTTGGCCTGCCTAAATGGGGCCTATCGAAGATCGTTGAAAAAGTTAATGTGACTTTCATGTAAAGGTAAGAGATAGCCGAACATTACCATATGGAGAGCTGAACTACTTTTTGTAGTTGGGTTGTGTATGGTAGTTTGGGTGACTTCTTGAATTCTTAAAAGCAAGTGATATGAGAAGCCTTGACATCTTGGCTTCTCTTGAATAGTAGTAGAAGGTTAATGGTAGAATCCAGCACTGGCCAGTGAATTTCAACATATTAATAGTATCTCTGTTGGCTTTATAAATATCTTCAGCGTATCCAAATGTGTATTTTTAACTGGTTAATCATCAGGCTAATGCTTTGGATTTTTATTCTCATATACCTTAAATAGAGGCAGTGTCTTTTTGAAATGAGCTGTGTAGAATCTTGGTATTTGTAAGTGATGTTCCTTAAAAATTCTTAGTTTTGCTTTTTTAGTTGCTTTGTAGCAATTGGTTGTTACTTAAGCAAGCTCTGACACTGCAAAAGTGATATTAGAGTTATTTATGATAAAAATATTTTTCTAACTTTGTCAGATGATATTGTTTTGCAAGCACAGTTTTTTAAAAACTCCGGTATCATGTGTCAGTATTTATTCATCGAACATCACAAACTCTGTGCAAAGTGGCTAAGCAGATAAATTAATCAGAATTCTTGCCTTGGAAGCTTTCAAAGCTACTAAGAAAGAGAACACTGGTAATGTTCCTTGAGCTTCATGTAGGGGAGAGGTACCTTACTACCTAAGTAACTCTTATGCAAGGATCGAAGTAATAGTTGCTATAAGAAAGATACAACATGCATTTTCTTTTAGAGGTACATACTGCTGGTTTTCATTCTTACAAAAACCAAAGTTAGTCCTTTCTTAATTTTTTGACCATTAGAAAAATATAATATAGGTGAAACGTTAAGAAAATGCAACATCAGATTTCCCTGATTGGTGTATAAAAAACACGTTATGGATATATAACTTCGCAGGAAAATATCTGTTGTGTAAAAGCTGATACTATAATGCTGCTTTTACCAAAGTTTGGATTTTAATTTCCTCTCCTTTAAGACTAACTCCTTTACCTAAGGCTTCAAGCACATCCCAGTTTTTTCTTCTTCTATATTTTTTGGAACATATGCCTTCCCCCCCCAACCCCCCATCATCTAGATTCATCTTCAGGCTGTTCTTTTTCCCTGGCTCTTCTCATGATTCCTGGAAGCATGCACAGTAGTCTCACATCTTAAGACTGTCACTTGAAGTTCTTGCCTTTTTAAGCTAGCTAGCTACCTAGTTCTTTTTTGATAGCCATACTCTTTCTGAATTCTTCTTACTTGCTTCTCTTCCTTGGGTGTTCTGTTGCATTTGCTTTTGGTGATATTGTACTTTTTTGTTTTTTTTCCTATCTGTTTGTCTTATCTGCCTGCTCATTTAGTCAATGCCTTTTCTGTGTCCTTAATTATCACTTCTGTCTTTGTCATCTCCTGTCTGGTCTTTGTAGTAGGAATAGAATTATACAGTGCTAACGCTGAGGGAGAGTATAGTGATCATCTAGTAACTTAACATCCCTTTACTTTAGAGATGAGGACATAGGGCCAGAGGATTGAAAGTGACTTGTTTAGGATCACATGAGTAAATTAGAGGGTGAGGACTGGAACTCACATCCCTGCACTGTTCCTTGATTCTAATTTATAGATCCCTCCGTGTAACCTGGAGGGTCTGGAAGAGTAGTGTGTAACTAAATAAATTTGCTATGTGAAAATAAATTGTAGAATTAAAAAAAAAACTTGCTTTGGTTCTAATGGCTTATTATCAACAATCTAGAGGATTCTGTTTTTGTTTGTTTCGTTTTGTCTTTAGGACCTTTGTATGGGGAACCTCTTACCTCTACTAGATTTAGATCTTGGTTGGGTGTGTGCATTCATGCATGTGTGTAGTTGTTGAATGAATAATATATTATTCTCATCCCTGAAGCTCCAGGACAAATGTATTGTAGACCACTCCAAAGAAGGCAGCTTAGTGTAGTACAGGTATTGGTAAACCCTGTGGGTCAAATCCAGCTCGTAGCCCGTTTTTGTATGGCTGTTATTGTAAAAAAATAAATAGAATAATTTGTGCCACATGAAAATATATGAAATTCACATTTAGTATTTATAAATAAAATTTTACTGGAACACAGCCATGCCATTTATTTACTGTTGTCTGTGGCAATAGGAGAGTTGAGTAGTTACTATAGATGCTGTCTACAGGATAAATTTGAAACTACTTAGCTTTGTATTCAAGGCCTAGTACAGTTGATTCTGGCCACAACCTTCCTTTTCAGCTTATCTCTTCTCCCATGAAACAAGTTTTTAATGCAGCCAAACGGGTTTCTCTGTAACTTGCTTTTTACTTCTATTTGTACTATCACCTCTTTGCTACTTCTTTGTTCAGACTCTTTGTATACATTTTTCCTTAAACACCCCATAGCTCATTTATTGTAAAAATCTTTTTATGACCATTTTAACCTTAGGGACTTCTCCTTCTTAGGAGACCTTTACATATGACTGGAATTCATTTGGCAACTAATGAATAGTGCTTGGTGACATCTATTATGGTCTCAAACTGTAATATACATTTTTATATTATTATTTTTTAATGTTTGTTTATTTTTGAGAGAGAGAGAGACAGACAGAGTGCGAGCAGGGGAGGGGTAGAGAGAGAAGGAGGCACAGGATCTGAAGCAGGCTCCAGGCTCTGAGCTGTTGGCACAGAGCCCGATGTGGGGCTCAAACTCACAAACCATGAGATCCTGACCTGAGCCGAAGTCGGACACTTAAGCGACTGAGCCACCCAGGTGCCCCCACATTTTTATATTATTTTTTATGAATTCCTTGGCAGCAGAGATCTTTGTGTGTGTTTTTCAGTTTTCTGTTTTTGTATACATTATAGGTCTAGGACAGTATCCTTTCTGGAACATATATTCAGTAATATTCATTGATGTGGTGACAGCGTTGTAAAGAAACCTAGAATTCTAACCAGTTATCCCCTACTTGGATGTTTTCCATAGCACCGTTGGCAGGCTGTTTTCCAACCTTTGCTTGAACATTTTCATGACTAATCTCTGACAACATCTTTGCCTTAGAAAAGATGTTATTTTAAGTTTTTGAGCTGAAAAAAGTCTAGACCTCTAAACCTGCCATTTTTTGATGATTGCCTTTGAAATCCTAAATCATTTCCCATAGGATAGCTTTTTCTCATTGTTGAAGATGTGAGAGGGGAGTAGGAAGTCAGTCCTCTTTTCTACAATCTGAGCGTCCTCAGTTCTTTAACTTTTTCTCAGTTGCTCTCTTTTAGACACAGTCCAGTGTTTTTGGTGTATCCCTCCTAAATTATTGTACCTAGAGAAGAGCAGAGAGTGTGATCTGTTCATTGTGGTTAACAGTAAAGCTTTTCACCTCACTTTTTCATTCTATTCTATCTCTTTGAATTGTATTAATATTGGCTTTCAGATCTCTTGCTTTTACTATTCCAATTTTTATTTATTGCTTTGTTGCTTTTATTATTCTCCTTCTTTATAAGGATTTGTGACACTAATATTTATTGAGTCCTCACTGTGCATATTACTGTACTGTGACATGTAAGGAATGTGTAGAGGAAATAGGAGAGATTCATTTTTCCCTCAAGTGTCTTATGTGTAATTAAGGATAAGGTACATATTTACTAATGGTTTAACCATAGTACTTAAAGTGATGTCCAGAGTGTATAAATGTAGGGAAGATGGAAAAGTGAAAGAAAAGACAAAAGAGTATTTAGTTTCATATCTCAGTGCATTTCTTTCTGTCTCTTTTCCATGCAGTAACTACTGCTTCTATTTGGAACTAATGGTAGTGATAGTAATAACCAATATTTATGGAACATTTATTGTATGTCAGATGCTGTTATATGGGCTTTGTATATATTACCTCATTTGAGCTTCACAGTGACCTCCCATATAAGGTCTTATATGAAGACCATTGATATTGACAACTCTCAAAACATTATTTTTTTTAACGTTTTTGTTTATATTAGAGAGAGAAAGAGAGAGAGAGAGCTTGAGCCGGGGAGGGACAGAGAGACTGAGACAGAATCTGAAGCATGCTCCAGGCTCTAAGCTGTGAGCTGAGAGCTGTTAGCACAGAGTTGGACGCAGGGCTTGAACCCACGAGCAGTGGGATCGTGACCTGAGCCGAAGTCAGATGCTTAACCAGCTGAGCCACCCACCCAGGCTCCCTGAGAACTCCCAAAACATTAAAACAACTTATTTTTTATTTGTTACCTGTTTTTCTTTTATTCATTTATTTATTTTTGAGAGAGAGGGAGCACACAGGAGGAGAAGAGAGAGAGGGAAAGAGAGGGGGAGAGAGAGAGAATCCCAAACAGGCTCTGCTGTGTCAGCACAGAAGCCAATGCTGGACTCAAACTCACGAACCGTGAGATCATGACTTGAGCCGAAACGAAGAGTTGGACGCTTAACTGGCTGAGCCACCCAAGCACCCCTCTATTATCTGGTATTTAATAAAATCCATCAGTATTTACTACGGTCAATGTCAAATGAATATTCTTTTAATTTTATGTTTCCTAATTACTTGAGGAAATAGGCTGCGATGATCTTTCTTGGTTTTGGCCGTTCTTTAAAAATTAGCCTTTAAAAAAAATATTTGGAGTATTGATTTTCCTTTACCAGTAAAAGGCAGTTTGGTAGTTATGTCAAGTAACAACCGTGGTTTACATATATTGGAGTGTTTAATAAAAATCATTAGTATTTCAGACACCATTGGGGAAATGTCCACTTAATAAAGCAAAAAACCTGAATGCAGTTGTGTATGATTCCAAATTTGTCAGGGAAAGAATGGACAATTTAGGGTTATGCACACTTAAAGATTAGAAGGAATACTCTAAAATAATAATTATTGTTCTTGGATATCTGGATCATTGAGCTATATTTAGATTTTCTTTACATAGTTCAACAATGGGCATGTACAGTACTAAAAAAAAGAAATTTAAATGAACTAATTGTAGTTTTTGAGGTAATTTTTGGTATTATATTGTTTTTTATGCTGATTTTTATCTTTTTCCTCTCTTCTTGCTCTGTGTATTTGCCACAGAGTAATCTGATCCACTTGCGTGGCTTCAGTGTTTCATTGTAATATACCCATTTCTGTCTCCAGTCCTGACCCCTCTTCTTCTAGATTCAGATTTCCACCTGCATACTCGATATCTCTAGTTGGTTGTACTCTTAAGACCCACAAATTGAATGTAGGTAATATCAAGATCTTTTCTATCTCTCTTGTCATGTTCTCCTCTCAACACTTTTCTTTCCTGTTCTGTTCAGTTAGTATTGTCAGCATCTATGATTTGCTTAAGTTGGGAGATTTTTTTTTGACTCCTCCTTTTTCCTTTTTCTTATATTTAAATTAGTTCATCACTTGTATCCTTACTTTTCACTTTGTGGCTCTGCCTCTGTTTTCTCATTCAAATGTATTCCTGCTAAGTGGTGGTTTTTTTTTGTTTGTTTGTTTTTTTGTTTTTTTGACCTGTAGGCTGTTCTCTTTCCTAAGCTGTCCTCTCCACAACGTCAGTTAGTTTCTAAAACAGGTGAATTTATGATTTACTTACTTTGAAAGTTTATAGTTACTACCCTCTGATTGCCAAGTGAATAATAGGTATTGTTTATAAACACTGTGTGCCAGACACTATGCTAAACAGTTTACATATGTTATCTTATTTAATTCCTGTAAGAGCCCTCTAAGACAGCTATTGTTTTTCATTATCTTATAGATGAAGAAGGTAAGATTTAAAGAGGTTGAGGACCTTGCTCAAAGTTATAAAGCTGTTTGGTTCTAAGTCTGCACGCACAGCCTTCACCAGTGAAAGTACTTCATAATCCAGCTTCAGTTGATTTTTTTTTAAGTTTAATTTTTATCAAAGTTATACATGCACACATTTAAAAGAGTTTAATAGTTCTGCAAGATTATTGACAAAACATAGTCGTTTGCAAATTCTCCTTCCCTTTTATTTCAGGCTCTTCAAAGACAACCACTTTCAACTCATTTTTTTGATGTTTATCTCCATATCTCAAAATAGCATGCTAGTAGTGTTCCTTCTTGGTTTTTCAGTTTAAGGCATTATCTACTGACTTCTTACAGTGGAAGATACGGTTTACTGCTCTCCCCAGCCACTCAGAGACACACTTCTCAATCCTGCTTAATCTTCCCGGTATTGTCATATTGCAAGTACTTTGGTTACATCAGTACTCAGTGTGACTATAAGCTATTCATAGTTGAGCCCTGTAGTTTGCTGTGATTATTTTCCTTTCTAGTACATCTTGTTTTCCCCGAGTTAATGGTTTTTGTTTTTGTTTAAATTGGCTTTTGTTTAGTTTTCTGTGTACTTCATTTAGCCAAGGGGTTCTCAACAGGGGACAACCTAGTGGACATTTGGCGGTGTTGGGTGGGTGGAAGGAGGGCAGGGAGTGTGCTACTGATATCTAGTAGTGGAAGCCAGCTGTGCTGCCAAACATCATCCTATACTGCACAGGACATCCTCAACAAAGAATTATGTGGCTCAAAGTGTCACTAGTGACACTGTTGAGAAACTGTGATTTAGTCCAAACTCTCTCTCAAGTGTGTAAATCTCGTCTTATTTTGTTCAAACCTACTAATTTTTTATTTACATTTTTTTGAATTGCAGCTGTTGTCTTAGATTTGCCTTTACTGTCATCTTAGTAGACCCCCTCAGGTCTCTCTTGTATTGGGTCTCCTCCTTCTGTATCTGATGTCTTCTTTCTTTGCTTGTTTTCTCATTTTGGAGGACCACTTTCAGTAGTGGTCTCTGGATGAGATACAATTTTTCCCAGACCTCACATGCCTGAAAATGTTTCTTTTCTCTTGCTTTATAGAGTTTGGCTGGACAGAGAATTCTTGGTTAGAAAAAAATTTTCTCTCAGAATTTTGCAAACATTGCTCCGCTGTTTTCTTTTTTTCAGTGTTGCTGTTGAGGCATCAGATGCTTAGGAGATTCTTTCCCACTATTTTGAAACTTTCTTTTTCCTTTCTGGAAGCTTAGAGAATCTTTTTGCCTACAATTCTGAAATTCCTGTATTATGTGCGGGAATAGGTATAGGTCTTTTATAATCCATTTCTATTGAGTTCAGGGTAGTCTTATTCGTTCAGAAATGTATTTCATCAGTTCTGGGAAATTTCCTTAAATGTATTTTTTTCATTTCCTCCATTGGTTTTCTTTGTTCTCTCTTGAGTTCCTGTTGTTTAGTCGTTGGGCCTACTGACTGCTTTCTCTAATTTTCTTGTCTGTGTTCATCTATTTTACATTTCTTTTCCCCTTGCTTTCTGGGAAATTTTTCTCAACTTTTATCTTACAGTTCTTCTACTGAGGTTTTATTTCTGCCATCATATTTATAATTTCCAAGCACTCTTTTTATTTTTCCTGAAAAAATTTTAAATATTCTGTTTCTGACTTGTGGATGCAATGCTTCTCTTATCCCTGTTGGGAAATTAGTATAGTTTTCCTCTCTGCGTATCCCCCCTTTCCTCCAGATTTCCTTTTTGTGTTTATTTGCTTGGGCTTTGTCTTTCATATGAGATGGCTGGTGATCCTTCCAAGTCAGCTCTTAAAAGGGGTGCCTTAAAAAGCTTAGAAGCCCTACAAGTGGGTGATTATGATTTTCCCTGTAGAGGGATATAGTTGAATAACTTCCTTGCAGATTACCAATGACACATCTTCTATCTTGTGCTGGACTGATTTCCCAGAAAAGGTTTCTGATCTTATGCCGGGAGAGGACAAGCTTGGGAGTTGAGTAGGAAAATCATTAAGAATGTTAAAGAATGTAAATACATTTTCATTTGTTCTCCAGGTTTCAGTATGGCATTCCTCACATTCATTTGAGCCTGGCGTCCTCTAGTGCAGAGACACTCTGTTTCATGCTCTCCGAGGTCATTTGGCCTTTTGCCAGGGAGGGTCAAGGAGCAAAAGAGAGGCCTGGGGGTTCTCACTGCCTCTTAAATTTCAATCTGTTCTTCTAGTTTGGACCCCACCCTTATTCCCACGGTGTCTGAAAATGCCAGCTTCTGTGCCTTTCAGGGTTTTTTTTTCCCCCTCCCATTTTCCTTTAAAGTTTTTTTGTAGAAAAGTTGGAAAAAGATTGGAGAATTCTCATATACGTTTCACCGAGCTTCTCTTCATGTTAACATCTTATGTAACTATGAACACTTATCAAAAGTAAGAAATTAACCAGATTTAACTAGTTTTTCCACTAATGGGCTTTTTTTGTTCCAAGATCCAAATTCTTGATCCTATGCTGCATTCTGTTGTCTTGTCTCCTTAGTTTCCTTTTATCTTCGACGATCCTCACCTTTTCCTTCTTTCATTGACCTTGACACTTTTGAACAGTTATTTTGTATAATGGCCCTTAATTTGGGTTTGTCTGACATTTTCTCATGATTTATGACTTCTCTCATGAGGTTAGGAATTAAAGAGAGGGATATTACAGATGTGATGTGTCCTCAGTACATCATATGGGGGGGTCTTGGGGAATATGATGTACTGCTAGTGATGCGTTAACCTTGATCTCTTGGGTATGGTGTCTGCTGGGTTTCTCCACTTGTAAAGTTACTGTTTTCCTCTTTAGTAATTATTAAATATTGGAGAGTATGCAGTTATCTTGTTTCTTTTTAAACTTATTCTGCCTACTAATTTTTAGCATCCATGTATGGATCTTGTCTTATTACTGGTGCATTCTAATAGCAATTTTCTATTTTCCTCATTATTTCTGTTTATTCATTGGAATTCTGTGAAGAAGAGTTATCCCTATTCTCCATATATCTACTTATATGTTTATATCGATATAGACTTCTGGGTATTTATTGTATTCGTTCAGTTATAACCCAATACTATTTTATTTGCTTTGTTTTTTAAGCTGTTCCAGTCTTGGCCAGGGAAGCTCTTTCTGGTTGGCATTGGTGTGTTCATCCTTGCTTTTTGAGCACTTAACTTACTTTCTGGCACCATATTATGCTTCAGCCCGTGGTATATTTTCTCTGCCTCAACCCTGGAAACATCACTTCTGGGAGTATAGGAGGCCTTTTGGTATAAATGTCGTCTGGTTTTCTTCTAAGCTAATGTAGAATTCAGCCTCTTCAGATGTAGAGTCATTACCATTTGATCTGCTTTCTGGTTTCTAAAACCATGTTTCTGGTTTCTTACAGGTTTAGGCTCTCCAAAATATTTCTTTACTCTTATTTTAGCAATATCTTGAGAAGCCGCAGAACTAAATGCTTATATGTAATCAGCCTATCCTCTTTAACCTCTTTAATCAGTCTATCCTCTTTAAATTCCTAACTTAATGTTTTTGTCTTCTGCCCAGGCCAGTTTTGTTTTAGCCACATTTGACTGTATTAGTTTCTGTTCCTAGATGAGTTGTTTGCTTTCATGTGTCAATTCTGTGCCCTGCCCTGAGTGCATAGTATGAAGTACTTTTTTATCATCTGGTTCCTAGGGAGTTTTAAATGGGTGAACTTGGATTTTACATGAAAACTAACTAAGTACTTTTTTAGGGTTTCCTCTTTTTTATTTTCCATTTCTTTTGATTAGTCACATAAACTTTTTGCATCTTAGTGTTGAGGTACCACAATTTTTTGCTGAAATGGAAGGGAGAGAGCCAGTACATTTCTGGGGTACTAGAGTACCATGGTAGCCCAACTTGGAAAGAAAAAATTGTATTGAAAATAGGGTGTTGTGAAAAACATAGTATTAAATTGTATATTTAAATATCTATTATAAATTAAGGTTCCAGAAGACATCTACTTTTAAAATGGATTCATTTTTTTGTAATGTTTATTTATTTATTTTGAGAGAGAGACAGAGCGTGAGTGGAGGAGGGACAGAGAGAGATACAGAATCCGAAGCAGGCTCCAGGCTCTGAGCTGTCAACACAGAGCCCGTTGTGGGGCTTGAACCACAAACCATGAGATCATGACCTGAGCTGGAATCAGATGCTTAACTGACTGAGCCATCCAGGCACCCTATTTGTGTGTGTGTGTGTGTGTGTGTGTGTGTGTGTGTGTGTGTGTGTGT
>NW_024412449.1:2796393-2883163 GCF_014898765.1 Herpailurus yagouaroundi | reverse complement strand
GTGTGTGTGTGTGTGTGTGTGTGTGTGTGTGTGTGTGTGTGTGTGTGGTTTATTACACAGATTTTAAAGTGTTCTGTCCAGATACTGTTAGCTTAAAACCTAATTTTGTACAAACATTCTCCATTGTACAAAGTCTCTAGGGCAAAATGATTGTGATTGGCAGTGATGGCAAATGATTAGCAAAAATGACATAATCCTCCACATCAGGATTCTTAAAGAGCACACCTTTCTCCTGAGCATTATTTGGTATCTATATGGTGGAAGAAGGGGTGGATATAAGTGTAGTGTAAGTAAACAGAGGTCTTCTTTCTGTCTTACTGCATACTTCTGTTTACTTTATCTCTAGGTGTGGAAGCAATAACTACTGCTATATTCTTTTGTTTAGTAGGACCAAACTGAACCGTGCATACATAAAGTAGCCATGGATATGAATATTTTCATTTACATAAAACTTGCTACAGCCCACTGTTGAGAGATTACTGTTTTTATGAAAATTACTGAGATATATGTCTTGAATTTTGATGTTTTTTGAAAAACATGCTTTTAAAATTTTATCCTACCAGCAAAATCTAGCCCCTCTTACTTCCTACAAGAAACCGTCCTGATTCTCCTCTTTCAACCAGATTGCATTTCCCTAACCCTGAAACCCATTGCACTGTATCTTTTGGCATTTGAAAATTATACCCCCTTATTATAAGTTACATGTTACTGCGTTAATACCTTTATTAGATTAGAAACTCTTCTAAGTCAGGAGATGACAGCCAGAGTGCCCGGGTTTAAATACTAAGCTTTGTGACCTTGGGCAAGTTACTTAGCTTCTTGGTACCTTAGTTAAATGAGGATACTAGTGACTACCTCCTAGGGTTGTTGGGAACATGAAATGAGTTAATACATGTCTTGCATATAATAAGCACTCTATAAATGTGCAGTAGGTATCATTTTTGTTGATACCTTCATTGTGTTATTGCTTGCATCCTATATTCTTTCTAGGGGCCAGCACATTTATTGTTGTCCAATAAATAGTTATTGATGAAATGAAATTGTATTTTAGTTATTAAATGTACTAGTCAGTATGGTTACAGTTCTGATTTTGACCTGTCAGCTAAATATCTTTTTTTTTTTTAAAGATTTTTTTTTAACGTTTATTTATTTTTGAGACAGAGAGCGACAGAGCATGAATGGGGGAGGGTCAGAGAGAGAGAGGGAGACACAGAATCTGAAACAGGCTCCAGGCTCTGAGCTGTCAGCACAGAGCCCGACGCGGGACTCGAACTCACGGACTGCGAGATCATGACCTGGGCCGAAGTCAGACGCCCAACCAACTGAGCCACCCACGCGCTCCTAAATATCTTTATGTGTTTGCACAAATCCTAAATGATTGTTTGATTTGACAGGTTCTTTTATATCCTGGAATATTGCTGGTATGAATATACTGCTATTCTTAGTGTTTTGAAAACTGAAACATGTAACAGAGTACAAATACTAGAAACAAATTTTTGAGTCTAATGAGGTTCTGACAAAAATCAGTTTAGTATGTATAGGTATTTGTCAGGATACCTTATGGGATTAACAAATTAGTGCTTTGTAAGATTTAGTGTGAAATGTTATTTTAAAGCAGGATCCATGTTAAAAGTAGTTTGTTTCTGGGGCGTCTGAGTGGTTCAGTTGCTTAAGCGTTGACTCTTGATTTCGGCTCAGGTCATGATCTTATGGTTCGTGAGTTCGAGCCCCACTTTGATCTCTGTGCCTGCAGTGTGGAGTCTGCTTGGAATTCTCAGTCCCCTTCTCTCTCTCTTTCAAAATAAATAATAAACATCACAAGAAAATAATAGTTTGTTTCTGAAAAAACTTTATGTGTTCGATAATTCTGATTTTCTGTAACTCTAGAGTAGTACCAATTGACATGGATGGAAGAGACTGTTGCTGTCAGTTGTATATTGATTGTGCTCTAGATTTGATCCTGTGTAGTTGACTGCTATGAGACTTGCAGTCTTTCAAATATCAGCATAACATGCTTGTATTCAATAAATACAGTGGCTTCCCAGTAGAGAGGAATTAAGGGCTATTAAGTGACATAATTAAGAAAAGGTTTGGAATTTAAGTCTTTATATAGCGAATCCAGTACCTTTGTTAAGATTATAGATTTAGCTTTAGGAAGACCATGGACCTCATTTATGACTTAAGTGAAATTTTCTAGTATAATCAAAGCATTGTAGTCTGACTATAAATACCTTTCTTGTTTCAAATGATACTTAGCTATTTTTATTTAATCATAAATATCCTTTTTCAATAGCTCCTGATGCACAATTCATTCATTCAGTTAAGCACTGAGTTAGTAGCTGATAGGAGTCAGATTCAAAGATAAATAAGGAACCTGACCTAGTTCTAGAGGCTAGCCCAGTTAATTTATTTAGAGGGAATAGTGTTTAAAACACAAACGTTTGTAATATATTTTAAGGAAGTGAGAAAAAGTTTAGGGTACATGCATAGGTTGTCTGGGATTCAGTAGGAGAAGATGGTTCTGGAAGGTTGTGTCTTAAAATGCTGAAGGCTCTGTATGCCTATAAGGAGGTTAGATTTTTTTTATTGTGTATACATTAGGGGGCAGGAAAAAGTTTTTCCCAGAAAAAGTTAACGGGTTTGTTTATAATTGTTAGAAAGCTTAATTCCTGAAACTCGTTCACTGAAACATTTTTTACTTGTGTGAATGTTTTATGTCCCTGCATTAGTGTGAAAAATCTACACACAAATGAAAATGGAAGAGGAGGAACTTGCTAATACCTTATTCTCTTGTTTTTGTTTTTTCATTTGCAGTTATTTAATTAGGTACTTTTTTGTTTTTTAAGAATGAAGTATTTCCCATCATAATGCATCCTAAGTGCATTTCCCGCATATGAGTTGTGCTGGCAGAATATCTTTTGGCATAATTGTTACATTTTTATGTGGATAACCCACAGGTAGGTGTCTTCAAATATGCTAAATAGATAGGTTTCATTTGCCTTCAGAAAGTGCTAGGAGAGCTACACTCTGGCAGTATAGATCTGTTTTGAAGTCCTAAGCAATTTCTCACACTCGATGCTAGAAGGGAAGTTTGCAAGTGAGAAGTTCAGTGTTCTGATTTTCACTGACAGTACAAGGCTTATAACAATGTGGTTTCTTCACATAAGACACATTTTTGTGAGTGATTTTTGTAGTTGGTTGCTTCCTGAGTGCTTTAGCACTGATCTGTTTGCAGGCATTAGGCTTGGTAGAGATGCTGATATAGAGAACTCCAGTGTTTACCACCCTTCCTATTGGCTGAAGCTCAGGAGATAGAGGTAGCACTGGTGTTGGAGAATAATGACTCTCATGATGACTGTCATGTTGGCAGCCACACAACTGAGAACACCACAAAGAATGTTTTTAATTAGGGGATTAATGAAAGCATCCCAAGGATATACCCAATGTTCCAAATAAAATTAAGACTTTAATTCTTAACCACAAGGAGCTCTTGATATAGCCCTGGTTGTGGGTTGCATTAAAAAGTAGAATTTTTGGGGGCGCCTGGGTGGCTCAGTCGGTTGAGCGTCCGACTTTGGCCCAGGTCATGATCTCGCGGTCCGTGGGTTCGAGCCCCGCATTGGGCTCTGTGCTGACAGCCCGGAGCCCGGAGCCTGTTTCAGATTCTGTGTCTCCCTCTCTCTCTGACCCTCCCCTGTTCATGCTCTGTCTCTCTCTGTCTCAAAAATAAACAAACATTAAAAAAAAAATTTAAAAAAAAGTAGAATTTTTGACACGTCTCCTAAAAGGTATGTATCGCTTTACTAAATATAAACTGAATTTATATACATTTATTCCATTTTATTGATATAAAATGTCTACCCTTTTATGTGTTTAGGTGTTTTAATTTTAAGTTCATTTATTTATTTTGAGAGAGAGAGAGCAAGAGAGAGTGTGGGAGAGGGGCAGAGAGAGAGAGAGAGAGGGAGAAAGAGAATCCCAAGCAGCCTCCATGCTGTCAGTGAAGACCCCAACATGGGGCTCGATCTCACAAATCACGAGATCATGATAAGGTGTTTTAATATTATTGCCTTTAATTTTGAGTTTATACCAAGTTGTGTAATTTGTTACATTATGTTTATTTATAGTACTTTGTGGTAATGAAAGAGAATTGGTGAAAAATTAGATACCCACTGATGAAGTCTCTTATTAAAAGACATTTGAGAAATATTACTGCTTTAATTTTGACATTTTAAATATACATGTCCTGTAATATTTATTTATCATTACGTTATTTACCATTAACATGGCACAAATACAGACACAGAATAGACACAGAAAGAAATAGACACAGAAAATGTTTCTACAATTCAGTAATATGATTTAATATAGAAAGGATGTAGTAGTTAGGTATTACAGCCCCTTCGTTTTTAGATTAGAAAAACAAAAAGGCCGTACAAGCTCAGTAACTTACTCAAGGTCTCCTCTAGTGGAAGAACTTGAATGAAACTTTTTTTTTTTCTTTAAGTTTATTTATTTATTTTGAGAGACAGGGGAGGGGTAGAGAGAGAGAATCCCAAGCAGGCTTCACACTGGCAGTGCAGAGCCCGATGTGGGGATTGAACTCATGAACCGTGAGAACATGACCTGAGCTGAAGTCAGATGCTTAACAAACTGAGCCACCCAGGCGCCCCAAACCGAACTTTTCTTTTAAAGTCAGGTTTACTGAGGTATAATTTGTATAGTAAAATTTGCCCTTTATGGTATACAGCTTTGTGAATTTTGACAAACTGATAGGATTGTATAGCCACCACTACAGTCTAGATATTGAATATCTCCATTACCTTAAGAGAGTGTTCTCATGCCCCAGTCCCCACCTCCACCTGCCACTGCCCCCATACATGTTCAGGGCCTACAACCACTGATCTCTTCTCTGTCCTCATATTTTGCCTTTCTAGAATATCATATAAATAGAATTCATATAGTATGCAGCATTTGGAGTCTTCTTTCCTCTAGTATAAAACTATCAGAGTCATTCATGTCGTTTAAGGTATCAGTAGTCTTCCTTATTGCCAAATGCAACCGTTGTTCATCCATTCACCATCTAATGGACATTTGAGTTGTTTCTAGTTTTTGGTGATTCTGAATAAAGCTGCTACAGATAGTTGCGTACTGTGTTTTGGGTGGTAAGTACATATCTAACCTTGTAAGACACTGCCAAACTCTTTCCTGAAATGGCTGTACTGTTTTGCATTTGGATCAGCAATGTATGAGCATCTTAGTTGCTCTACATCCTTCCTTGTTGGTACTTGGCAGTTTCAGGGGGTCGGGGGGGGGGGTTTTTGTTTTATTTTTTGTCTTTTTTTTTTTTTAACCATTCTACATTCTAGTAAGTGTGTCGTGATGTCTTTGTGGTTTAATTTGCATTTCTGTAATGACTAATGATGTATAGCATTTTTTCATGTCCTTGAGGATTTTTATTAAGCCTGATAAGAAAATATACTTTATGCAATTATTACATTTGCTAGGTACTGATAGGAGAGAGAGAAGATAGAAGAGTACCTGTTCATGAGGAGTTTATGATTTACAAAGGGAAAACTGGTAATTACGTTAAATGGTCATGGCTATTTGATAACCCAGTTCACATAGTCCCTGGTCTGATAAAAGAAAACGGTTGGGGAATCAGAAAACTCAGTGATTTGACTTTGCCTTAGTCTCTTAACCTTTCTCGGTCGTTTTTATCTTCTTTTAAATGAGGGAGTTGGACCAGATGAGGTATAAGATTTATCTCTATAAGTCTACATAAACTAGGAGGTAGGAGTCTATATAAAGTAGGAGGTGTTTTTACTACTTTTATTTATTTAAAAAAATTTTTTTTAACGTTTTTTATTTATTTTTGAGAGAGAGAAAGCGTGAGTGGGGCAGGGCAGAGAGAGAGGGAGACACAGAATCCAAAGCAGGCTCCAGGCTGTGAGCTGTCAGCACAGAGCCCAATGTGGGGCTTAAACCCCTGAACCATGAGATCATGACCTGAGCCGAAGTCAGACACTTAAGTGACTGAGCCACCCAGGTGCCCCTGTTTTTACTACTTTTATAGTAGTAGGTTTTTAACTTTTGTAAGGCCATGTATTCAGAAAACAAAAAATCTTTGTAGATTTTTCCTGTCTGATGAAATTCATATTACCCAAAAAAGATAACCTTTTGAAATTTTAAATATTATAAATTATAATATAAATTTTAATACCTTTTGTGTGATATTATTATATTATAACCTGTAGGGTAATTTTCAAGATATTTTCTCTTGATCCTCAGAAAAACTATTTGTGGACCTTGAAAGTGAGAACTAAATGACTTGCATACAATTATACAGCTAAAAGAAAAGTAGCCACCTTGACCTGAGGGTTCTAGCCTTGATCTTTTGCCCTTTGCAGTACATTGCTCTTTGCACTATAGGCTACTCCAATAGGAAATTCAAATAGTCTTCTAATAGTTTTAAGTAACCTTCACCCTTTTATTTCAGTTGTACAATTTCATGTTCAGAGAATTATAGGCATGTACTATTTTTACATTAAAATTATTATCAATGCTTCTAAATAAAAGTATGATAACAGATAGTATAAACAAGCTTCTTTGATTTAGTAATAATGCAGTAGAACGTTTAAGATTTGTAAACAAGTCAGTTGTATCAGAAGCTGAGTCACTGCTTGTCAACAACAGCCTACTCTTACAAGAAAACTTAGCTGTAATCAAAAATAAAGATAACAGGAATAGTAAAGGGCATATTATTTCCTCTCCTGAGAGTAGTCTGTTGAGTTTCTAAGTTTAGATACCTACAGTATATTATTAGTGGGTTACCCATTTCCAGTAGTAGAACAACTATTAAAAGGAATAAGGCAGAAGTGGAAGGAGTATTAAGATGGAAGTGAGAGGAAAAATAATGTCATTATAATTTTTTTGCCACAAATATGTTAACATTATAAAGTCATCAGAAAACCTGTGTTGTTGTTGTTGTTTTTAATGTTTACTTTTGAGAGAGAGACGGAGTGTGAGCAGGGGAGGGGCAGAGAGAGAGGGAATCACAGAATCCCAAGCAGGCTGCAGGTTCCAAACTGTCAGCACAGAGCCCAACAGAAGGCTTGAACTCAGGAACCACAGTATCATGACCTGAGCCAAAGTCAGATGCTTAACCGCCTGAGCCACACAGGCGCCCCAGAAAGCCTGTGTTTCTTAGTAGATCTGTGTTCATATGTGACCTTAAGGCAAGCAAGTCACTTCAGGTTCCAGAATTTCTTTTATTCATCTGTAAAATAAGGAGTTTAATCTGATATCTAAATGTCCATCTAGCTTTAAATATTATAATTTTGTGTTATGTGTGATGAGTCATCTGTTGATGGTTTCTTAACCATCAAGTAAAATATATTGCTCATAGCTAGATTTAAACTTTAAGAAGTTTTTTTTTAAGTTTATTTATTGTGAGAGAGAGTGTGAGCTTGAGCTGGGGAAGGGTAGAAAGATTGGGAGAGAAAGAATCCCAAGCAGGCTCCGCATCATCAGAGTAGAGCTTGGTGTGGGGCTAGAACTCATGAACTGTGAGATCAGGACCTGAGCTGAAATCCAGAGTCAGACGCTTAACCCACTGAACCACTCAGGTGCCCCTAAACTTTTTTTTTTTTTTAACTTTTTAAAGTTTTCAAACTTCATATTGTTAATTTTCTACTAACTGAATGAGTGCTTGATGTAATTGTTACAAGTAAAAAATAGGTTATATAGAATTCAGAGTTTTAGATATATACTTACTTATTTTTTACTTTTTTTAAAAAAGTTTATTTTTGAGAGAGAGAGTGTGGGGAGAGGCAGAGAGATGGAGAGAGAATCCCAGGTAAGCTCTGCACTGTCAGCGCTTAGCCTGGGAGCCCAATGCTGGGCTCAAACTCATAAACTATGAGATCATGACCTGAGCTAAAGTTGGGCACTTAACCGACTGAGCCACCCAAATGCCCCAGAGTTTTATATATTTATATACTTAGTTTTCTTATGATATTATGAAGTTCTGGGAGCTTGTTTTATGGGTATTTTAGAAGGAAATAGAATGCAAGGAGGGGAGATCCTAATATTAGAGCACAAAAGGTAGGTATGAATATAGGTATTTTTACAAAACTTTTAAACCATACGGTATCTATGTCATACTATTTTTTTTTAATTTTTTTTCAACGTTTATTTTTGGGACAGAGAGAGACAGAGCATGAACGGGGGAGGAGCAGAGAGAGAGGGAGACACAGAATTGGAAACAGGCTCCAGGCTCTGAGCCATCAGCCCAGAGCCTGACGCGGGGCTCGAACTCACGGACTGTGAGATCGTGACCTGGCTGAAGTCGGACGCTTAACCGACTGTGCCACCCAGGCGCCCCTATGTCATACTATTATACTTTATTACTTGATTGTGCTATATGATTTGGAAGTAAATGTGATAAATTGACAGGCAATGTTGTATCTTACTGAATATTGCTTTAAATTCAGAAAATCCATATTCTGATATATTGAATAAGCACCTGTTAATAATGCAAATTAGTTTATCACAGAAGTAAAGTAGAATGTACTTACAATTTTTTATGATGTGAACTAAGCTTTTATAATAGGTACAAAGTTGTCTTTTAGAAAA
The DNA here is from genome assembly GCF_014898765.1 of Herpailurus yagouaroundi. Lineage (NCBI taxonomy): Eukaryota > Metazoa > Chordata > Mammalia > Carnivora > Felidae > Herpailurus > Herpailurus yagouaroundi. Next base: position 2,874,526 of record NW_024412449.1, on the reverse strand, counting down.
TTCCTATATGAAGATTTGAATTTAGAAAGCAGTTGTAAAGCAGAGTGATTATTGTCAAACTTCCTTTAAATACTAAAAGCCCTTGTACTAAAAAAGTTTGAAAATTTAAAATCAGTTTGGAAAATTTTAAAACTTTCAAAATCACTTTTTAGAAACTTAAAGTTTTTTTTTTTTTGATGTTTATTTATTTTTGAGGGAGAAAGAGCATGAGTGGGGAAGGGGCAGAGACATTGGTAGACAGAAAATCCCAAGCAGGCTCTGCACTGTCAGCACAGAGCCTGATGCAGGACTTGAACTCACAGACTGTGAGATCATTACCTGAGTCGAAACCAAGAGTCGGACACTTACTTAACTGACTGAGCCACCCAACCATCCCTATTTAAAAGTTTTAAAAGAGCATACTTTATGCTTCCAACAGCAGAAGCTCTGTAATGTATTATGAAATTATTTTCCTGAATCTAATTTCCCAAATATATTTTGTTTATTGAATTCCATAAAAGACTTAGATTTTCTTTTGCGGTTTGTTTTCAGTAGTAAAGAATGTAAATTAGCCGTTTTCATTTCTTAGCTAAGCAGATCTTGCATATGAATTTGCCTGTGTTTTTCCTGTATACTTGTGCTCTTTATTCATGTTTGTATTGAATCTTTATGATTTTCTGAAGTATTTATGGATTCCTGACCAGTCTCCTCAGTTGTTGGACGTATTTGTTTTCTTTGCGTATATTGACAAGTAAATAAATATTATTTATTTATTTTTTATTTTTAAGCAATCTCTACACCCAGGGTGGGGCTCGAATTCACAACCCCAAGATCAAAAATCACACACTCCACTGAGTTAGCCAGACGCCCTGCGAAATACAATTTAAAAAAAAACAAACAAATCCTAGATATATGAAAGAAATTTCTTTTGAGAATTGAGCCTAAAATTAAATATTATGAGTATAATTTCACACTGATGAAAAGGCTAGGGTTAAAAAGACTGAACCATTTGGGGGAAGTTGTAGAGGGCTGCTAGTGGGAATGGAGTTAAAGATAATTGGATCTAAGCAAGTCTTGTATTTTTGTTAGTAAATGCAGTGTGTATCACTTCCTGATTATAATGATTCATAGAGATGTTTTGTTAGAATGGCTTAACTGTTTAGGATGGCTAAACAGGGGAATGAGAAATGTGATATATTTGAATGATGAACTTTAACTTCAGTTTCCACCCACATTAAAATAGAAACAGTGAATGATTTAATTCTTGAGAATTTAAAAGTTGAAAAAATGGGTAAAAAATTATAACTTGATTCATATAAAATTTGATGATTATGTCTTTACCTTTAATTCTCTTTTGTTTACATACTCATTTATTCCTAAACTAAATATTAAAAATACACTGAATAAAAAGTTCATGATTAGATTAAAAAATATGATTAAAATTTCTAAAACTTACATTAGATACTCAGCTTCCTGGCAGTTAACTTCTGTAGTTAACATTTTAGCTTTTAAGTGAACAAAGTGAGATATAAATTCTAAAAATAAATTTTTTTCTAAGGAATCCTTAAGGAGTACTAGGTCAATTTTAGCCATTCTCTAATGATTTCCTGCCCATCATCCCTAGTTTAATATTATTCAGGAAAAGGACATGTTTATTATTAAATTTTCACCTTAGCTATGTATACATTTTTAGTCATTTGATTACTTCTTATTCTATGCAGCAGTCTTTTTAATGTTAACTTTTACATTGAATAATTTATTTTGATGTTCAAATTACTCTGCATTTGGCCAGTGAGAACCTTTTCAACTGTCTCCTGTGTCCTTTTGACATATCTCCCCGTTCTTGGAGTACTTCTTACTTTCTGCCAGGGAGGGATATTCCAAGCTCTTGTACCTTTCCAACACCGACACTAAGATCAGTCATTTCTACAAAGATCTCTTAATCCTTTTTGTGGAGAATGGTATTCAGAAATCACCATCTGGGCACTAGGTGTGTTTATTGTTGCAGGGATATCATTGCTTCTAGGTCTCCTCAGTAAAAAGGAGCTAGAAAATATGCACACTCACATACATAAATGTGAAATCTGCCTTTATATCATTTATATATGCGTCTATATATAACTCAAATCATATGAAAGCCTTTAATAAATAGGCAGATTTTTTTTTCTGGATTATAAGAGAAAATAGAAATGTATTTCATGCTTGTACATATATTTACACATATCCATAGTATGTTTTTGTGACTATAATGTGTTTGTAACATAGAACTATTGGAAACCCAGTTGGCAGACAATTTTGCTACTTCCCCAGATTTATGATCATAAGTTCTGTGTGATTAATTTTTTAATTTGGTAAAATATACATAAAATTTACTTAATCAGTTTTAAGTGTACAGTTCGTTAGCATTAAGTACATTTACATTGTGGTGCTACTCACCATTATTCATCCTCAGATATCTTTTCATCTTGCAGAACTATACCCAGTAGCAATCACTCCCTATTCCCCTACCCACCCTCTCAATGTCTGGCAACTACCATTCTACTTTCTGTCTGAATTTGTTTATTCTAGGTACCTAATGTAAGTGGAATCCTACAGCATTTGTTTTTTGCGCTTATTTCACGTAGTATAATTTCTTCAAGGTTTATCCATGTTGTAGATTTTGTCAGTATTGCCATCCTTTTTAAGGCTGAATAATCCATTTTATATGTATGTATAGAGACATAAATACATTTTATATGTGTATATATGTATACACATATATACACACATACATACACCTTTATATTCAATCATATATCTATATTGATCTGTGTATATAAATATTTATTTCCATCTTTTGGCTGTTGTGAATAATGCTGTTATGAACATGGGTGTTCAGCCATGTATGAGTCCCTGCTTTCAGTTCTTTTGGTTATATACCCGGAAGAGAAATTGTCAAATCAGTAGACCATTTTAGCAGTCACAGCAGGTCCTATATTTAGAAAACTTGTAAGCTTAAATGATGTAAGTTGTATTTTGCTTTGCAGCATAGTTGTGGACTTGACTAAGAGCTCATGATGTCTAGCTCTTTGTGGAAATAACCCAAACATCGCATTGAGTCAACTCCAAATTATTTTATATAGAGTTTTGCACAGTATGTCTAATTACTTTTGTAAAACAGCATTTGTACATTATTCTAGAATATAATATTTCATTTTTAATAGGAAGTGGTTTCTTTGTGTTATTACCATTTCTGTTTAGAGAACTTCCTTTAGCCATTCTTCTAGGGTAGGTCTGCTAGCAACAAATCTTTTAGTTTTCTTTCATTTGAAAATGTCTTGATTTCCCCTTCATTCCTGAAGGATATTTTCACTGAATATAGGATTCTAGGCTGACAATTCTTTTAGCTCTATGGAAAATATTGTGGAAAATATCTATGTTTGTGATTTTTTTTTTTTTATTTTTTTTCAACGTTTTATTTATTTTTGGGACAGAGAGAGACAGAGCATGAACGGGGGAGGGGCAGAGAGAGAGGGAGACACAGAATCGGAAACAGGCTCCAGGCTCTGAGCCATCAGCCCAGAACCTGACACGGGGCTCGAACTCACGGACCGCGAGGTCGTGACCTGGCTGAAGTCAGACGCTTAACCGACTGCGCCACCCAGGCGCCCCTATGTTTGTGATTTTTAATGAGAAATCTTCATTTGAATTGTTTTGCCCATATACATAAGGTATTGTTTCTCACTGTTTTCAAATTTTTTCTCTTTGTCTTTAGTTTTCAAGGATTTTTTTTTCTTTTTTGAGAGGCAGAGCAAGAGAGAGCATGCCTAAGTGGGGGAGGGGCAGAGGGAGAGATAGAATCTTAAGCAGACCCCACACCCAGCATGGAACCCAATGCAGGGCTAGTTCTCACAACTGTGAAATTATGAGTTGAGCTGAAATCAAGAGTCAGGTGGTTAACCAACTGAGCCACCCGAGCACCCCTAGTTTTCAAGGATTTTGATTATGATATGTGTTTACATGAAATACTTTGGATTTAATCTGTTTGGGATTCACTCAGCTTCCTGAATATGTAGTCTTATGCCTCTTGCCAAATTTGGGAAGTTTTCAGCCATTATTTCTTCAAATAGTTTTTCATGTACACTGTCATTCTTTTTTCCTCCCAGGACATGGATGACATGAATGTCAGTTAGGTCTTTTGTTATGGTTGTACAGATAATTGAGAATGATTTTTTTGGTTTTTTTTTTTTTTCTTTATTTTTCAGATAAAAATATCTGTTGTTCTTATCTGCAGGGTCACTGATTCCTTCCCTTGTCGCCTTCATTCTGCTATTGAGCCTACCTAGTGAGTTTTAATTTTAGTTATTTTATTTGCTATTTCTTTGCTGATACTTTGTTTTTTTCATTTGTTTCATGCTGAACATTTTTACACAGCTGCTTTAAAATCCTTGTCAGATTGGGGCGCCTGGGTGGTGCAGTCGGTTAAGCGTCCGACTTCAGCCAGGTCACGATCTCGCGGTCCGTGAGTTCGAGCCCCGCGTCGGGCTCTGGGCTGATGGCTCAGAGCCTGGAGCCTGTTTCTGATTCTTTGTCTCCCTCTCTCTTTGCCTCTCCCCCGTTCATACTCTGTCTCTGTCCCAAAAATAAATAAACGTTGAAAAAAAAAATTAAAAAAAAAATCCTTGTCAGATAATTCCAATATTTGCATCATCTTGGTGTTGGCATCTATTGATTGTCTTTTCTCATTCAAGTTGAGATTTTCCTGGTTCTTGGTATGACAAGTGACTTTTCATTTTATCCTGAATGTTTTGGGTATTGCATTATAAGCTCTGAATGTTACTTAAATGTTCTGTTTTAACAGATTTTCTCTGATATCCTGCCAACAGGTGAAAGGGGGTTCTCCTTCATTACCAAGAGGTGGAAGTAGAAGTCCGGATTCCCCATCCCACCTTTATAGCCTGGGTGCGAGTGGTGCCTTGTTACTTCTGGTTGGGGGTGAAGTTCAGGTTCCCCTTAAACTTCTGTGGATACCTGCTTGACTGGGACAAGGGGGTACACTTTGTTAGTCCTCCCATGAGGCTTCCACTGATACAAGTGAGGAAGTGCTTCTACCACTGGGCTGTGATGGAAGTCCCACTTGCCTACTTTGTCTTCTTTAACACCACTCTGGTGGAAGGGTGTGGGAGGGAAGGGAGTGCCTTGTTTTAGCCAGATGAGAATGGAAATCTCTTGCACCTTGATGATGGGAATGGAGGCAGAGCAACTTTCCCCCACCTCAATCCCCCCAGTGTTTGGCTGTAGTGTGATTAGTGTCTAAAAGTTTCCTGTTTTGTGAGACTGCCTCTGATCCTTTAGCTGGAAAAAGGCATTCATGTCTTGGGCATTTTTCAGTCTGTGCTTACTCAGACCAGAATATATTAGGCAAAAAGAAATCCAGGGAATTAACCATCATGACCTTCATTCTTTGGGTCCTGAGGTCCCTAGCTGGTCTGCTTCCTCTTCACCTTTCAGTATCTTCTTATCTTTGTTTAATACATAATGCTTTTAGTTGTATTTAGCAGGTGGAATAGGGAGAGTGTATCTACTCCCACTTGTCCCAGAAATGGAGCTTTTGGATATTTTAATGTGTAGAATGTTATGTGTGATTTTGAGACTATAAAGTGACATTCATTTTTTTTTAGAATAGTATTTAATAGTATTTAAAGAATAGTATTCTTTGAAATGGAGCTTTTGGATATTTTAATGTGTAGAATGTTATGTGTGATTTTGAGACTATAAAGTGACATTCATTTTTTTAGAATAGTATTTAATAGTATTTAAAGAATAGTATTCTTTTAGAATACTATTTTCTTTTTAATTTCCTTGTAAGAGGCTTCCAACCTTCCTTTTGGCCTCTATTTTTCCAGATATATATTAGTTGAAGTTAGTAGTTGAAGTTTATTATCATAAGCCTTCGGTTATTTTAGACATCCTTAGTTTCTTTAACTATTTTCTTATGTAGTAACCTCACATTGCGCACAGTCTGCATATTGTCTGTTAATGTTACCTGATCTTGATTGTGCTAGTTTTTATTGTTTGTTTTCTGTAGACCTATCATGTTGGTTGTTGTACACACTGAGTGTAGTTCTTGAACTCTCCCTAGATCTTTTCCATGTGTACTGTTGCCTAGGTAAATTGCTTTTGTTTTCTTATTGTACATGTTTGAGTGGTTAGGTGTTTTCTCTCTTGTGTTTAAGAGGGTAGGAGTAGGCTAACACTTAAAATTTTTTACTTAATATATAAGTTGAGTAAATTTGTCAAGTTTATTTCTTATGATTTACATATAAATTATAAAAACAAGTATATGTACAGTGCTAAATATTTCGAAATGTCAGAAAGCATAAAGAAAAAACACCTCTAGCTTTACCCCTCAAAGACAATACTGTTAATGCTTTGATGAGATTCTTTTATTCTGAAATTTTTCCTTCCCTCTCTTTTCCAATATAGACTCTTAAAAAAATGGTATTATAGTACCTTTTAAGGCTAGCATTGTTTCTTAGCAATATATTGGATATTTATCCTTGTCTGTATATCTCATATAGCATTATTTTCAAAGACTGCATGGTATTCCACTATGTATATTTATTATAATTTTCTTATAAATTATTTTCTTTTTTGGCGAATTAGACAGCTTTTGGTATGTTCTTATTACATTTACAGTAATGTTTTGCTGAGTATCTTTTTACATTCACGTCTGTACATTCATTGACAATACCGTTTGGAAGAATTTTTTTTTAACCTTTTATTTATTTTGAGAGAGTATGAGCAGGAGCAGGGGAGGGGCAGAGAGAGAGAGAGAATCTTAAGCAGGCTCTGCCCTGTTAGTGTAGAGCCCTACGTGGGGCTCAGTCCCATGAATCTTGAGATCATGGCCTGAGCTGAAATCAAGAGTTGGACGTTTAACCAACTGAGCCACCCAGGTGTGCCACCTTGGATGAATTCTTGAAGGTAGGATTGGTGGATTATCACATATGTCCATTTTATTTTTTGAACAAAAATAATGGGTTTTATTCCTTTTTAAAATTTTTGTTTTGGTCATGTCTATTGAGACAGATTTGAAATTGATACTGTTTATTATATTAACTATTCCTTATGTTGTTCCTTAAATTTGATCATCTTTTTCATGGCTTTGTCTAGATGATTACTTAAAGCGCTAAATAAAACAGGACTGAAGATAGATAATCTTTTGGCATAATCTTTTAGTTGTGGTTTCAGTTAAGAGTTGTAATTGTTGGGGCGCCTGGGTGGCGCAGTTGGTTAAGCGTCCGACTTCAGCCAGGTCACGATCTCGCGGTCCGGGAGTTCGAGCCCCGCGTCAGGCTCTGGGCTGATGGCTCGGAGCCTGGAGCCTGTTTCCGATTCTGTGTCTCCCTCTCTCTCTGCCCCTCCCCTGTTCATGCTCTGTCTCTCTCTGTCCCAAAAATAAATAAACGTTGAAAAAAAAAATTAAAAAAAAAAAAAAAGAAAAAAAGAGTTGTAATTGTTGGGGCACCTGGGTGGCTCAGTCAGTTAAGCATCCGACTTCAGCTCAGATCATGATCTTGTGGTTCGTGATTTCGAGCCCCAGATCGGGCTGTCTGCTGTCAGTGCAGAGTCTGCTTCAGATCCTCTGTCTCCCTCTCTTTCTGCCCCTCTTGTGCTCATTCATATTCTCTCTCTCTCTCTCTCTCTCTCTCTCTCTCAAATAAACATTGGGAAAAAAAACTTATAATTTTTAAGGCACATTTTTATCATTTTATGCATAGCAATGTTTTTGTCAGGTGTGCTTTTCTGAAATCAAGATATTTTGTACCTTTCATATTTGTTGATGTATCAATCTATCAAAAGTAAGATGTGCATTAATTTAACCTCTTAGTCATCTGTGTTTTGTTCCCATTTTTACATATCTTATTATGAAGAATAGGATATAAAAAAATGAATATATTAAGTTTAGTTTAAAGAAGAATAATAACTTGGGCATCTTTTTCAGGATATGAAACATTACCAGTACCACTGAAATCCTTATAACTCCTCCTCCTCAGTTCTGTCCCTGCCTCTACCACCATTCTAAATTTTTGATAAGTGTGTTTTTGTTTCACCACATGCTGTGTCAGTAAACAATAAAATGGCTAGTTTATATATTTTTGAGCTTTATGTAAATGGAATTATTTTGTGTCTATTGGTCTGTGGCATATATTTTACTACGAGTTGACTCTTCCACTTTGTTTTGAGATACATTCATGTTGATGTACATAACAGCACTTCATTTTCTCTGTAACATAGTCTTCTGTTCTATGAATATACTACAGTTTATCATGGAAGCACACTTAGGATATTTATAGTTTTGTACTATTTTGAGCAATGTACTGTAAACATTTCTGTACACATCTCTTGTTACTTGGGGCAAGAGTTCCTTTAAGAGATGATGGATGGCTGGATGGCAAGATGGATGGATAGATAAGAGATAGATAATCCTGGTGGTGAGATTAATCGATTGTAGGATAAACGTATTTTCAGATTTATAAGTAATATCAAAACTGTTTTCTCGAAGGGTTATATCAGTTTACATTCCCACTAACATGAGTGAGAGTTCTTGGTTTGTAGCTTGGTTTTTTTGCTTACTCATAATATCGTGCATTCAAAAATTTCTTTGTGAGCTAATCATTCGCTTCTGAGAATCTCCTGTTCATGTCTTGGCCATTTTTCTATTGAATTATCTTTCTGTATTGATTTATGGAATTTATTATTATTCTGGGATACCAGTCTTTTGTTAGTTACATTTGTTGTAAATGTCCTTTCCCAATTTGTTGCTTTTTTTTCATCCTTTTAATTTTTTGAAGTCAAGAAGTCCATGATTGAACTGATCTTAATCAGTCTTTTTCTTTTTTATATACTTAAAAATTTTCTTTCCTATCCAAGGATTTTAAAAATAATATTACTTTTTATAAAGGATTTATAGTTTTGGCTTTCTTTTTTAAATTTATTTACATTTATTTAAATTTATTTTATATTTTTGAGACAGTAGGGAAGAAGGTCAGAGGGAGGGACGGAGAGAGAGAGAGAGAGAGAAAGAGAAAATCTCAAGTAGGCTCCATGCTGAGTGTGGGGCTTGATCCCAAGACCCTGTGATCATGCCCTGAGCCAAAATCAAGAGTCAAATGCTTAACTCACTGAGCCACCCAGCGCCCCTGTCACTATTTTTAATTTTAGCCATTCTGATAGGTGCGTGGTAATCTCAATATGATTTTAATTTGCATTTCCCTAATGGCTAGTGATATTGGCCATGTTTTCATGTGTGTATTTGTCATCTGTTTATGCCTTGTGTTGAAATGTTTTATGTTTTTGCTTAGGTTCTAATTAGATTTTTTTGGTCAGGTGTTTAGAATTCTGGGTAGATATTAGTTCTTGTCAATTATGTGGTTTGAAATATTTCTTCTCAGTCTATAGCTTGTCTTTTCATCCTTACAGGGTTTTTATAAAATAAACTTTTTCAATTTTGATGAAATTTATCAATTTTTCCTTTTATAGACCATGCTTTTGATGTCATCTGAGAACTCTGCCTAGTCTTATTAGCCTGGAAGATTTTCTCCTGTTTTTTTTTTTCCCCTTAAAAGTTTTATAGTTTTATATTTTTCATTTAAGTTTATTATCCATATTCAGTTAATTTTTGTATATGGTGAGATACTTAGGTTAAGGATTATTATTTTTATGCATATTAATGTCCAGTTCCAGCACCATTTGTTGAAAAAACTCATTCCTTCATTGAATTGTTGTATCTAGACAGAAATCAGTTGGGCATATTCGTATGGATCTGTGTTGTGTTCTGTTGATTCCTCTGGGTATTATCTTATATATACCAACTTACCAGTTGAAATGCAGAATCATTACTCCTTTATGTCCCTTTACCATTCTTTGTTTATAATATAATTGTGTCAGATATTTCCTCTATACATTTATAACCATATGAAGTAGTCTTTTCATTTTTATGTCAGTTGTCAAACATTTAATAAAAATTCATGAGAATGAAAGTGTATTGTATATAACCTTCTTTTTCATATTGCCTGCCTGCCTGCCTTCCTTCCTTCCTTCCTTCCTTCCTTCCTTCCTGATGTTCTAAGGTTCTTTCTTTGATCATTTCCTTTTTGTTTAGAGAAATTCCTTTATCCATTTCTTCAGAGTAGTTTTACTGGAGACAAATTCTTTTAGTTTTCCTTTATCTAAGAATGTCTTGAATTCTGATTGATTACAAAGGCAATTTCTGGGTCATTTCTAAAGGACATTTTCATTTGTTTGTTTTAGGCTTCTGAGTTAACAGTTATTTTCTGTAAGCACCAGAAAAAAATACTGTTCAGCTTCCTCTGGCCTTTATGGTTTCTGTTCCACTTTCTGTTGTTTGTTTGTTTGTGTGTATGTTATTTTTTCCTGTGTCTTTTTTCCCCCTAATTTGAGTATAGTTGACACACAGTGTTATATTAGTTTCAGGTGTACAACATAGTGATTTTGACAAATTTATACATTATGCCTTATCACCTTAAATGTAGCTTAGCATCTGTCCCCATACGTTGCTAATACGATGTCATTGTATTCCTTATGCTGTGCTTTGATTTTCATGATTTACTCATTCCATAACTGGGAACCTATATCTCCAACTCTCCTTCACCCATTTTGCCCACTCTCCCACCTCCTGTCCTCTGGCAACCATCAGTTTGTTCTCTGTATTTTTAGGTCTGATTCTGCTTTTTGCCTATTTATTTTTATTTTTATAAGATTCCACTTTGTCTTTCTTAGTCTGACATTTCATTTAGCATCATAGCCTCTAGGTTTATGCATGTTGTCTCAGATGGCATGGTATCATCTTTATTTATTTATTTATTTATTTATTTTTTATAATGTTTTTATTTATTTTTGAGACAGAGACAGAGCATGAGCAGGGGAGGGGCAGGGAGAGAGGGAGACACAGAATCTCCAGGCTCTGAGCTGTCAGCACAGAGCCCGACATGGGGCTCGAACTCATGGACTGTGAGATCATGGCCTGAGCCGAAGTCAGACGCTCAACCGACTGAGCCACCCAGGCACCCCCGGTATCATCTTTATTTATCCAAAGAAAATAAAAACACTAATTTGAAAAGATATGTGCACTCCTATGATTAAAAAACGAAACATTTTTTAAAAATGTTTTTATGTTTGAGAGTGAGTGCAAGCGGGGGAGGGGCAGAGAGAGAAAGAGAGAGAGATTCTGAAGCAGGCTCTGCACTGCCAGTGCAAAGCCCGATGTGGGGCCTGAACCCATAAACTGTGAGATCATGACCTAAGCTCAAGTCAGACGTTCAGCTGACTGAGCCTCCTGGGTGCCTTGTGCACCCTTATGATTATTGCAGCATTATTTACAATAGCCAAGGTATAGAAGCAACCTAAATATCCGTCAGTAGGTCAATTGATAAGGAAGATGTGGGGGGTGTGTGTGTGTGTATGTGGGTATACATACATATGCAACCATAAAAAGGATGAAATATGACCTATTTTTGATAGTTTCTATTGTTATGTCTTCAAGTTTATTAATCTTTTATTCAATAGTACCTAATCTGTTAATCCTACCCATTATATATTTCATTTCAGATATTGTACTTTTCATCCCTAGAAATTTGAATTGGATCTTTTTTATTTTTTATTTTAAAAAAAAAATTTTTTTTTTCAACGTTTATTTATTTTTGGGACAGAGAGAGACAGAGCATGAACGGGGGAGGAGCAGAGAGAGAGGGAGACACAGAATCGGAAACAGGCTCCAGGCTCTGAGCCATCAGCCCAGAGCCTGATGCAGGGCTCGAACTCACGGACCGCGAGATCGTGACCTGGCTGAAGTCGGACACTTAACCGACTGCGCCACCCAGGCGCCCCAGAATTGGATCTTTTTTATATCTTCCATGTTTTTTCTTAACATACTCATCTACTTTATTTATTTATTTATTTATTTATTTATTTATTTATTTATTTATTGAAGATTTTATTTTAAGTAATCTGTACACCCCAGTGTGGGGCTTGAACTCATAACCTGTGATCAAGGGTCGTATGCTCTACCAGACTGAGCTAGCCAGTCTCCCTTCTTGAAATATAGAATATAATTAAAAACTTTTTACACCCTTGTCTCCTAATTCTATCATATGTATTGTTTCTGGGTTGGTTTTTCTCACTATGAGTCATAGTTTCCTGCTTCTTTACATGCCTATATATGTTTGATTGCATGTCAGACATTGTGAATTATTCCTTGATGGGTACTGGGTATTTTTTATTCCCATAAATGTTTTTGAGCTTTGTTTTTGAATGCAGTTAATTTACTTGTTAACAGTTTGATATTTTTAAGGCTTGCTTTTAAGCCTAAGCCTGAGCCTAATTTGGTCCCACTACTGAGACAATATTCTTCTGAGTACTCTTATCTGATGCCTTGTGTATTATATTTTTTTCATTTTGGCTGGTGGGAACTGAAATGAGCGCCAGGGATACTTTACTGTGGTTTGTTCCCCTGCCTCAGCTATTTCTTCACATGCATATGCTGATGAGTACGGCTGAATACTCATGGAGGACCACTCTACAGATCTCTGGAGCTTGCTGTTTCCACAGCTTTCTTTTCTTCAGTATTCTGCCCTGTAAATTTTAGCCAGATTGGCGCCCTTGAACTCCCACCTCATCTATTCAACTCAGGGAAATTACTGGACTCTATCTCTATATATTTTGTGTAGGTTTTTAGTTGTTTAAGATGGGGAAGGTAAATCCAGTCTACTATGTCATCTTGGTTCATAGTGGAAGTTTCTTGGAGATAGATAATAAACAAGTAAAATAATGCAAATACATCAAATGGCCAAAAGTACTCTGGGGAAGCCTGAAGCAAGGAAGGGAGATAGATGTCAACTATCAAGAGAATTGTAATTTTAAAAGGATAATGAGAAAGGAGCGCTTAGTCGATTGTGTCAGTCAGACTCTTGATTTTGGCTCAGGTCATGATCTGGTTTGTGGACTCTGTGCTGACAGCATGGAGCCTGCTTGGGATTCTCTCTCACCCTGTCTGTCTGCCTTTACCCTGCTCTCTCTCTCTCTCTCTTCCTCAAAATAAAATATGAACAGAAAAAAATAAAAGGAAGATGAGAAAAAGACCAGATTGAGAAATTGACTATTCTGATTTTCTTTTGCTATATAACAGTCTGCCCCCAAACTTAGTGACTTTTGCTCATGGGTGTGCAGTTTAGGCAAGGCTGGGCTGGGACAGCTCATTTATGCTTTGCTAGGTATCAGCTGGGACAGCTGAAAGGCTGAGGACTGGAATCATCTGAATGCTGGTGTTCACATGTATGGTGGTTGATGCTGGTTGCCAGCTGGGATCTCATTTGGGCTGTGGCTAGAACATCTACACATGACCTTTCTATGTGGCTACTTGGCTCCCACACAGCATAGTGGCTGTGTTCCAAGGGCAACCATCTGAGAGAGAGAGAGCCAGGTGGAAGCCGTATTGCCCTTTCTACCTCAGCCTTGAAAGTCATGTTGGGTATTACAAGAAGTCACTAAGGCTGACCCATAATTAAGGGGACTGGAATTAGACTCCTATTCTTGCTAGGAGACATGAATCTGTGGACGTATTTTAAAGCCACCACAATTATATTTGCACAAAGGAAGTAAGGATGTCGAGGGGAAGAGCATTCCAGGTAGAATGAACAGAAATGCAAAGACTCTAAGGTTGTCAGGTACCTGATTGCTTAGATTTGTTTACGGTTGAGTTCCTGCTGTAAAATGGCAGCTCCCTGAGGACAAGGGCTTTGTTCCCTGCTGTTTTCTCAATACCTAGTGTTTGACAGATAGTTGCAGTTCTTATTTGTGGAAGAGATAGCCTTTTGGCACCGTGTTTCAAAATCCTAAAAATTAGTACCTAACCTTTGATCTAGTAATTCTTTGGGCAGTTATCTTTAGGAAGCATAGTGTATACATAAGCAAAGCTGTAGTGAAAATTTGAAAGTGTCTAAATGCCCATTAATAGCAGATTAGTTAAATAAATTATAGTTTTCTATATAATGGAACACTGTAGTTTTAAACTACATGTTTTGGCACAGAAAGATAATTGAATATTGAGGGACAAGGAACAGAATTAAAATAATGTGTACAGAATGATCTTATTTGGTTAATAATTAGCACTCTATATAATATATGCATAGAATGGAGAGGGATCTGATAGGATGTATATCAGAATGTTAATTGTTATAGGTGTTATTTTATTGATTTATTTTTTAAATGTTATTTTTATGAGTGTGGGGTGGGGAGGGGCAGAGAAAGAGGGAGATAGAGGATATGAAGTGGGCTCTGCACTGACAGGAGAGAGCCAGATATAGGGCTCAAACTCACAGACCCTAAGATCATGACCTGAGCTGAAGCTGGATGCTTAACCCACTGAGCCACCCAGGCACCACTATAGGGGTTATTTTAGGGTTGCTCGTTAAAAAGGTTATTTACTGCTATTATAATAGAAATACATTTCTATTGTAAAAGCAAATAATGTAAAATGTTTTCATTGATGTGGAATAGTATCCAGGTTACTGTAATAAAAAACACCTTTATTTATTAATTAAAGAAGGTGGAGGAAAACAAGATTTGTACAGAAAAAAGTGTGAAATGGTGTAAAACCAAGATTTTTCGGGAAATTATCTCCTGATTATAGGTTATCTTTATTTTCTTTTGAATATTTCTGTTTCCTTAATTGGAAAAATAAGCTTGTCTCCTAATAAGAAAAAGATTTATATTAAAAGAAAATAGCTACAGGCGGTAGTGATAAGCAGCTTTACTTTAAGAATATTTATCATGTTAAAAATCCAAATTTATAAACCACCTAAATCAGGGATCTCTAGGTTCCCCTGTAAAGTTTCTTTAATGGACTCAAAATATTATGTGACTTAGGAAGAGAAAGACAAATACTGTCTGATCTCACTTATGTGTGGAATCTAAAAGATAGAACTCCTGGAAGCAGATTGGTGGTTGCCAGAGGAAGAGGGTACAGAAAATAGGTGAAGGTGGTCAAAATGCACACACTTCCAGTTCTAAGATAAGTAAGTATTGGTGACATACACATTCAACATTCAGCATGGTGACTATAGTGAACAATACTGCACTGTATTTGAAAGTTGCTAAGAGAGTAGATCTTATAATTGTCATCACTAAGAGGAAAACAATGTGTGAAACAAATGTTAGCTAAAGTTAGTAATCATTTTGCAATATATACACATATCAGATCTTAATGTTGTATACTTTAAATTATTACAGTGTTGGATGTTAATTATATTTCAGTAAAACTGGAAAAAATATGATGTGGCTTAGAACATTTGATTTACACTTAATTCTGGAGCTACCACTCCGTGCTAATGTTAATCTTTACCACTATAGCACAGGTTTTCAGTAACCTTACAAGAGTAATTGAGCCCTAAAGTAAAAATTAGAAATGTAAATTATGAATAAAATCCTAGGTGGTATAATACTCTAATACAGATTTGATTGCAAAAATGTCTTTAGCTTAATTGTTGTAATTTCACTGTCTTACCTTTTTGTTTTAAGGAAATAATTTGTAATTCATTTTGTTCTTATATACCATAGGATGTGTTTTGGAGATGCAGACAAAATATCTTTGATGAAATGAAGAAGAAATTTTTACAGGTAGACTGCTGATGTAATTGCTTTAGTATGATAATCAGCAGAACAAGTAACAGCATGTTGGTATTTTTATTTAATAACAAGGCATGTCTTAAGCTTTATGTTTGTTTGGCTTATTTTATTTCAACCTGATTTTAATAAGAAGAAAGTCACCTTAAATGAATATGCACCTTATTTTTAACATGTGAGTCAGGGGGAAAACCTAAAAACTATGGAACCCTTTGTTTTGAGTTTCAGGTATAGTTGTTGTCTGTTTTTTATGCAGATATATTTCATTTTCTGAAATATTAGTAGTGCTGCATTGAATCATTTAATAACTTACAGAGTCAAAACCCAGAAATCTTACTTGAATAATTAAATAAAACTATTACCTTCCTAACAGGCTGACTGCATTATAAACCTAAACTTTGCTGTGATGTTGCATCCCATTCTAACCTTTACTTAATGCCTCATTTTTCCTGGGTCCTTTAGCTCTAAAATTTTTTTTCTTCAACGTGCTTCCTTTAATCTCTAAATGGTCTGTGGCAAAAGACCATTTAGGAAAAGATCATATAACATTGGAGTTTACTGGGTGGGGGCAGGGGGGATAGGATGGGGGAAGGTCGTAGAATGCAATGGATGGAGCATCTTAAAAATACAGTTTTTTAAATGTGAGTTAGGGCCCTCCATCATTGCTCCAGTAATTGTCACTTGTTAAAGTAAAAATGCGTATCTGAATGAGGCTGATAAATTTAATAAGTTTCAGTCAGCAAAAATATTCATTCCCTCAGTTCTCTTTTTTAATCTATGGCAGTATTCACTGTGGGTACCCAGAAGGGTAATGTGCTAAGGCCTGATTTCTTAGCTCATAGCAGCTCCTGTACCAAGAAGTACGGAGAATGGACTTGGTGTGTGTGTAAGTTTACAACCATAATGTTATTCCTTGTAATAACATTGAAAAGAAGAAAGTCTTGAGAGAAAATGGGTTGATTATTAAATTTAGAGGTCAAGAGGTCCCTTTGTAATGTTTTAAAATTCTTTATATTAATTTTATTTCTTAGAAAAATCTGCATCTTGGAAACTGAGTTTTGTTTGATATTAAGTTGTTTTCTACATGCTAATACATTCCAAATATATGCTATCAATTATACACCTTGCTTTTAAAATAAGGAACACCTAGGAAGTGTTTTTTAATGAAACAAAAATTATGGCGTTAATTTCAGAGAACTCAGATTTGAATTTAGAACTATTAGGAATGCCAAGAAAAGGAGATGCCCTGATTTAAGAAGTGAACATGCTGTCAGGCAGACTCTGAGATCCCTCAGACAGAACAATCTTGTGTCGACCTCTGCAGGATATCCCTAGCAGCGAGCTTATCTTTGGAAGAAAATACGTTTTCAGTATTTTTATCCCAATATTTATCTTTTGTAAATAAGACTGTGGTTTAAATTTGTTTTTTACTTTGTTTTTTCAAGAATTCTTTCTTCAGAGTATGTTAGGAAATCCAGCTTTGTTTCTGCAGTGAGCACAGACGGGCACAGACCAAATGCTCTGTTAGCATGCACAGTCGTAATGTAACTGCTGTGGACTTTTCCCTTATTCTCACTAGTCTAATATTGCTTTGAGTTGTCCATAAAATAAGTGGTTTTAATTTTATACTTTGTATCTTTTTTCTAACTGTCTAGATTTTCTGTGTAGAGAACTTTGTGCCCATCTCATAGCTCACCTAAGACACATGAAATATTTTCGCAAGTGGAACATGCTTTAGGCTTTTCTAAAGCTTTGCACTTGTTTTCTCTTATTCATCATAAAACTCTTTTAACTCAAAAACTGTGCTCTCTTTCCTAAATTATGATGTATCCTTAGATGCCTTACCTTAATGTTGCATTTAGTGTTTACATGGATGCCTTCCCTGCTCTGGTATGCCAACACCACCATCACTACATCCTTTCCATCTAGTGCTTGCTGTGCTTCAATGTGTTTAAGTACATTTTTGTTGTCTAAGGCTGTAGAACAGCCTACCGCAAAACTTAGTGGCTTAAAACAACAACTAGTTTATTCACAATTCAGTGGGATGGGATCTGGGGCTCAGCTGGTCAGTTTCTCTGGTCTATGTAGCATCATCTGGGATCATTACTTGGCTGCATTTATCTGGGCTTTGGATGGCATGTCCAAGAAGGCTTTTCTCCGTTATTAGGCACCCCAGTGCTCCTCTGATGTAGCCACGTGTTCTCTGTGTAGGGCTTCCTCATAGCATTGTGGTCCCAGGGTAAGTGGGATTTTTGTTGTTGTTGTTGTTGTTGTTGTTGTTGTTGTTGTTGTTACTCATAAGAGGGGATGTTCCAAGAGGTGCAAAAGCAGAAGCTGCTAATTTTTTTTAAGGTCCTGCCTTAAATCACACAGTGTCACTTCTGTCACATTCTGTTGGTCCTAGATAGTCACAAGGCCAGTTCAGATTCATGGGAAGGGGAAAAAGATAATGAATGGCAAAGAATCTAGCCATTTTTCATTTACCTCAAGGTAATGCTTTTTCCTTTGGGTGTAAATGGGCTCAATCAGGGGCAGAGCTCCAAAGAAAACAAGAATGGTAGCTACCCGATTTTCCTAATTCCAAGATACACCTTTTTACATTTAAATGTTTTGGAAATCTGCATGTTTAATAAACAATGTGGAGGGTTTTTTTTTTTCTTAAAAAACTGTTATAAAGTTATTGTTACACTTTTATTGATGATATCTGAGAATTGAGAAATGATTTTTTTTTTTCTTACCAGGTCTGAGATTGGGGGGATATAAGGGGAGTGATTAGTGTTGGCAATAGTGTTATGAAAAATTTACATGTACTCTATGGATGATAGCCATATGTTAGATTAAATTAGAAATAACAGGCCAGAAGGCAGAGTCTGAAGTAATAAGATTTTTAAGTGGCTAGCTTAGAGCCTTAAAGAATAGCAGAGATTTTTGTTTGTTTCACTTATTCTAGAATTGAATTCAAGAGTAAGGTGTAGTTAGCTCAGAAATTCTGCTTATAGGAATTTTAAGGAAATAGAAAAGCACACAGTTATATGTAGATGTTCATCACAAAATTATTACTAAAATGTAATGAAGTCTAACCTAAGAGTGAGTAACAAAGAACTGATAGAACAAATTATTATTAATCCATGTAATAAAATACTATCACCTGTTAAAAATGGTAAGTTAGAAAAAGTTTGACATGGAAAGATTACATGATACATTTATTAGTAAAGAAAGAAATTACAAAACAGCATACATATTCTAACCCAGTGTATGTGTTTTTAAGTGTGCATGTGTATGTGAGCAAATATATTTGGAAGGATATACTCCAAAATGTTAATAGTTATCTGTGTGTTATGGGGTTACAGACGATTTTTACTTTTTTCTTTATACTCTTCCTATTAAAAAAAATGAGCAAAGTTATTTTTATACAGTTCACAGAAAAGAAAGCCATTGTCCTTAAAAAGAATAAAAGGCACACATGAGATTAAATTTTGTGTTTACTGTAGTACATTAGTCTTCAGATGAGATTCCTTTGGGGATAATTTCTCCACATTTTTTTTTTTAATTTTTTTTTTTCCAACGTTTATTTATTTTTGGGACAGAGAGAGACAGAGCATGAACGGGCGAGGGGCAGAGAGAGAGGGAGACACAGAATCGGAAACAGGCTCCAGGCTCTGAGCCATCAGCCCAGAGCCCGACGCGGGGCTCGAACTCCCGGACCGCGAGATCGTGACCTGGCTGAAGTCGGACGCTTAACCGACTGCGCCACCCAGGCGCCCCTATTTCTCCACATTTTTTAGTGGAAAGGGAGGAGGAGTGGAGTGGAAAGAGAGCGCCTATACCTTATGCTCACATATTTAGGGGAAGAGGCAGGAACAGATAAGGTCTGGCCATATGATGTTGCCGCGTTATTCTTGTGTATACTATTATGCTAACACTTTGGATTTCTGAATTCTTTGGTAGGGTCATCTTCTAGGACCATCAATTCTAGTCTGTGTGAGGTTTTAAAATCTGGCCCCATGGTATTTTATAGTTGGAAAACTTGAATCTACTTCTGAAGTATATTGTTTGAAACTATGAAAGTGGATCTTTTATATTTGAAAGTTATTTTGAATTATTAATTCTTTTACTGTAAACTAGAGTTTAAAAAGGCCCACTTTAGGGGCGCCTGGGTGGCGCAGTCGGGTAAGCGTCCGACTTCAGCCAGGTCACGATCTCGTGGTCTGTGAGTTCGAGCCCCGCATCAGGCTCTGGGCTGATGGCTCAGAGCCTGGAGCCTGTTTCCGATTCTGTGTCTCCCTCTCTCTCTGCCCCTCCCCCGTTCATGCTCTGTCTCTCTCTGTCCCAAAAATAAATAAACGTTGAAAAAAAAATTAAAAAAAAAAAAAAAGGCCCACTTTATGTTTCTCAGTTTGGGATTAAAAGGTGTGAAGCAATCATTACATGTGTTAATATGACACCTTATGTTTGTAGAGGAAGGCTTTTTCCCCCCTTTCTGAGAATCATTATTAATGCTCTTTTTTGTTATTCTGTGTATTTTATAGAAATGTATTTTCCTTTTTTCATTTTTAAATGAATTATTATTTATAATTAAATATTTTGATTTGCCTAAATATGCTAGCCAATGTGTAAAATAGTCTATTTAAAATAGATGACTACTGGGGCGCCTGGGTGGCGCAGTCGGTTAAGTGTCCGACTTCAGCCAGGTCACGATCTTGGGGTCTGTGAGTTCGAGCCCCGCGTCAGGCTCTGGGCTGATGGCTCAGAGCCTGGAGCCTGTTTCCAATTCTGTGTCTCCCTCTCTCTCTGCCCCTCGCCCGTTCATGCTCTGTCTCTCTCTGTCCCAAAAATAAATAAAAACGTTGAAAAAAAAATAAAATAGATGACTACTTTAAACATTATACTTATTTTATAGAAATTTATTTTTGTTCTAAACTACTTGGATTAACCTTAATTTAAATAATTTCTTGCAAACCCAAAACTGTATATACCAGAAACAAATTATAATCGTATTGCTCCACCAAACAAACAGATAAACCTTGTGGCTATCCTGTCTTCAGTACTATTCAGTAATTCAATAATTATTGTTTAAAAATGGGTAATATAGAAGTAACAAAAGGTTGGAGTTGATATTGTTGTAAAGGAGAGGGAAAGAAATAAATGATTGTATACATAACCGGTGGTAGAGTTCATATTTCTGTAAAGCCTGTTATGGGGATGGTGAGACTTACCCCAGTTAAATGACTGCTGCACTTGATTTTGAGGGGAAGCAAGAGATTTGCATAATCAGATTTGCATGTTAAAATACTATTCTGGATTGAAGGAAGATAAGATTAGAAAAAGTTAAACCTCTCATGAAGCTATTGCCATAATCTTGGTATAAGATTTTGAAAGCTGCAGACAGGAATAAAGAGAAAGGAGGATGGCTCAAGAGATACTCAGAAGGTAGAATTGACGGAAGTTTGGTGATTTTGTGAGGTGAAGAAGAGGGAAGAGATGAGGAAGATGCTCAGAACTCTAGTTTCAGCAGCAGGTAGATGATGGTGCCATTCACTGAGTTTGGCATTATAGGAGAAGGAGAGAAAGAACTTCTTACATTAAAGTATCTGATGCAGCCTACTACCCCTGTGGAAAGAAAAAGAAAAGCAGTGTCCTTCAACAGCTTGAGAGGGAGGGCAGAGCTCCTTGGAGAATGTCTCCTTTGAAAACTTTTTGTCTTGATAATTACTGAGTTATGTACTGGATGCAAAAGCAGGAAGAAAAATTTGTGACCCTAACTTCCTTCTACATTGGTAATTGAAAAATTTTCCCCCCTTGCTTTTCTTTACCTGCCTCTGCTGGCTGATCTGTTTACATAAGCTTGTCAGTTCCCAACACGTTGATAAATGGGGCTTTTGGACATCTGGTGTACAGATACAGTAACACAAAGATCAGGATGCCTGGTTGCCTGTGCCCCCTAGTTAGGGATTTTCCAATTTTAGACAATTCACACTTATTTCTACACAGTTCCCTTTCTGTTTCTTCAGGAAACCCAGAAATGCTAGATTCAACTGTGCTAATGACACATTTTTAAGGATCATATTTTATTATTTTCAAATGAAAATTGCTCAAGTATACTGACTTCACACCTTGTTGACCATTGATTTACAGCCTTAAAAAGGCAAAAGCAAATATCCACAAGAATGCTGTTGATTCTTAAATATACCCTAGTTTTTCCAAAACAAACACATAAGGTGCTTTATATGTCTGACATATCCATTACAGTGGATTTCAGACATAACAAAACAGTAATACTAGCTTAGAGAAAATAATATTTTGTGGGATATGTTTACATTTAATCATAGAAAATATGGCTAATTATAATTGTTTTGTTTTTCTTTAAAGATAAACAATGTTTGTTTGTTTTAATTTCAGATAGAAAATGCTGCTGAAGAACCTAGAGTTTTATGTATAATACAAGATACTACTAATTCAAAGACAGTGAATGAACGGATCACTTTAAATTTGCCAGCTTCTACTCCACTCAGGAAGCTCTTTGAAGATGTGGCCAACAAAGTAGGCTACATAAATGGAACCTTTGATTTAGTGTGGGGAAATGGAATCAATACTGCTGATATGGTAAAGCCCTAGACTTAAAGCATGTTCTCTTAAGCTGCTAATAATATTGTAATTATTGTTATTGTTATTAATGAGTATATTAAATCCTGAACCTTTTTTAATATCATAAGCAAAACTGTAATAAGTAATTTAAGAGCCCATGTGCAGCTGAATGATTGGATCCCTCTTCATCCTTTTGCCTTCATTCTGGATTTAACATTTGCTTGTCCTAAAGTTTGCAGAATGACATCAGTTTTTAATTCATTCATGTAAAAGGACTATCATATTGTGTCAACTATAAAAAATTTTCCAACATTTACTGCATGGAATATTACTCATTTTTTTAAGTGAAAAAAACAGGATATGGGACCATGTGTATTTTATCTAATTTTTGGAAAAGAAGAGAAAAATGTATGTATAAAGGAAAAGGAAAGGAAGGATATACACCCATGTTAACAGAGATTATGTACCATATACAGTGGTAGGCACCTGATAGAAGCTTGGTGTTACCGTGACTTTTGCTTCAGAGATCTCACAGTGCTGTTGTAGAAATAGATGTATTGCCAAATAATTACACTAACGTGTTTGAAGTAATCTATTGTAAGTTTGTTCTGAGTGCAAAGAGGAGGCATTGATCACTTTTGCGTGTGAGAGACCATTTTAGTTGGATCTTATCTGCACTATCAGAATAATATTGGAAATGGTATAACTGCTCACCAATTAAAACTCAGGTTCCCTAAGCTAAGCAAGCTTGTAAACAAGCTACAGTGGGTCCTTTAAGACTTTGTAAACTGATTTGTTTTCTTAACACAAATTTCCATGCTTTTCCATCTCCATGTTTTTGCTTACATCACCTCTTTCTGTCTGTGTGATTGCTATTCTTAAGTTCTCTAGGGAAATACCTCTGATGGGAAATGAAATTGAATGTGTTATCTCTGTCATATTTAGAGAGCAGAGTTTTAATTGGGTCCATAGGTGAATCAAAGATGTTTGATGTTGCTTGATTTGCCCTTAAAATCCATGGTATTTTGCTTTCTATTCCATAATCTATTTGCATTTTTAAAATATAGAGCTAATGTTTTAAAGTAACCAACTTTTCCCTCTGAAATTGATCAGTAAAATTGGTAGTCCAACAAGATATACAAAGAGAAGTAATATTTAATCTGAAACTCTGAATGCTCTGTTATATCACCACGTAACTTCTAATGTTGCCTCGTTTTAAAGGATAGTTCTGTACCATCATGTGTGTCTCCCCAAGTCTTATGTACCTTTCACTTTTAAGAAACCTTACATGATGTTTCCTCATGCCACCTTATAAGTAATCTTTCTCTTTATACCCTGATTATACTTCCTCTTCTGCTATACCACTTATCAGAGCCTTCTTTTTATTGTTATTCATTTGTATCTTTCCATGTGGTAGAATGTGTATGTTTTAGTGGCTGGGACCTCATAGTAATAATTTTGCATCTTCCATAGATAGTCTCCCTAGGCACTCTAAAAATGTGTGTTAAATTAGCACCTACATGGGGCGCCTGGGTGGCTCAGTCGGTTAAGTATCCGACTTCGGCTCAGGTCATGATCTCACGGTTTGTGGGTTCGAGCCCCGCATCGGGCTTTGTGCTGACAGCTCAGAGCCTGGAGCCTGCCTCCGATTCTGTGTCTCCCTGTCTCTCTGCCCCTCCCCGCTCGTGCTCTGTCTCTGTCTCAAAAATAAATAAACATTAAAAAAAAAAATTAAATTAGCACCTACACTATGTTTAAATAGCTCTATGTCAGGATTACCTTCTCTTTGTGTGGCTATGACTGACTTCAAGTACTTGACTTCTGTATTTTTGTTTGCTTACTGTACCTTTCTGAAAGCATACTCTTTGCACCTGCTTATGTATACTTATGTGAAAACCTAACCCACATAGCTACTCACCACCTCATACACATAGATTTGTTGAGGTAAAACCTCCTGTGTATTCCAGCTATATTATCTGATCTCTTATCAGAGAACGTAGAGGACCCAAACATACCTTTCCTCCTTCCATGTGGCTTCTCTTAGCTTCCGATTTTCTATGTCCCATATTGCTCATGGATTTCTAGATGTGAGCCTGTTAAGAGAGACCATATAAGTTTGTTATTTTATGTACTTAACACTTATTTTGAACTTACTATGTGCTTAGTATCATTCTGTTATGAGGCTCTATACAGAAAATCTCATTTAGTCCTTACAACCACTCTGTGAGGTAGGTGCTATTACAGCCTCATATTATAGGCAAAGAAGCGGAGTCATGGGGAAATGGAGGTAACTTGCTCAGAGTCACACATATAGCAAGTGGCAGCATCTTTTATAGGTAGGTTTTGTATTTTTATCCTTAATACCTATACTTTTATATAATGTAAGTTCCTAAGAAAGGCATTTCCATAAAATAAGTTTTTCTAAGGAGGGATTCCTCATGTCATGGAAACATTAAAAACATCTTTTAATATAACAAAATAGTTTTAAAACAAAAAGAATGGGGTGTTCATTTCATCTCTTATTTTTCTCAACAGTGGACTAGTGTGTGGGTGAGTCCCTGCTGCAGACTTGGAGCACACAGAGCTCCATCTGTCGTCCACCAACCAGAGTGTATCAGAATGAAATTGCCCTATCAGATAAAAGAGTTAGGTAAAGATTACAGATCTTAGATGTTTAATTTTCAAAAGAGTAATCACTTCTTTCCTCCTGGAATCCTCTGGATCCTGGCAGTGAACTTGAAATAGGTTATCATTTACTAGGACAGGTTGTTCCTTAAGGAGTCTTTCTGAAAGTGCCCATGTTGGTATATTACATAATTATTTTGGTTAGGTTGCTTAGTGTGTTGCTTATCTGGGAATTCTCATATTCATATATCAAAACATGTTTTTACAGTTATTAGTTATATAAAATTATCTTTAGCGAGTCTTCATAAAAATGTGTTACATACTATATTGCAGACTTTTTAGAGAACATAGAAACACAGATGTTTATAATTAGTTTTTTTGCACAATACTTAATATTACTTCTTAACCTTACCTTTTTTCTCTCCAGTTTTTTTAAATGTTGGGAAATGTGAACATCTGGGATACCTGTCAGTATATGTACTGTCACTGGGCTTAGCCACCCTAATATATGAGAAAATGAGTTAATTCCAAGTCTAGATTAACAGAATTTACCAGAATCTTCACTTTAAAAAACAGTATTTGAGCACAAGGATTGTGGATATGTGTTCATTTACATATTACTTGTTTTATTTTATTATAATTAATGTTCCTCATAATCTGAGATATTTTATTTTATGCCCATAGGCTCCACTGGACCATACCAGTGACAAGTCTCTTCTTGATGCTAATTTTGAGCCAGGAAAGAAGAACTTTCTGCATTTGACAGATAAAGATGGTGAACAGCCTCAAATACTGCTGGTAAACTATTTAGAAAGCCCCATATTCGTATTTTTTGTGGACTGTCACTGTTGAGAAGCAGGATTCCAAAGGAAGGAGAAGAGATATGATTTGTAATTTATATATAATAAATTATTTGTCTATTTTATGTTGGTTTGTTATAAGTGTATATGTTAATAGGGTAACAGTGGACGTCCAAAGCACTGTTGTGTGTGTATATAGTCCGTTGCTGCACTGGGAACAGAGGTTGCCATCTTCAAGGCTACCACCATGACAGGGTTGGGGTGGATCTAGGATAAAATAGAATACCACAGAGATCTTCTCCTCTGTTTCAGTGGCCTTTCCTTTGGTTAAGTATTTGCATAGTTGCTGTAAGTCCTTGGCAGTTATGCCTAGATTTTTCTGTATTTTGGGGTAGGGACAGACCCACAGAATTCTCTCCTCTGACATTTTTGCTATCACTCTCCCCCCTTCTTTTTGGAATAGCTAGTTTGTAAGTTATGTGCTTTATTTCTTTTCTTTTAGTATTTGCCTTTCCTGTGTGGTCCGGTGGTCTTAGAGGTCATCTAATCCAGTAACTCCCAATTTGAGGGGCATTCCTAAAAAAAATTGAGAAAACCTGGTCTGATTTACCTTGTTGTTTTACTGACTCAGGAAAGTAAGGCTCACAGAGTTTATGGACTTTTTTTTTAGAACACTTCTCTTCAATGAAACTTCACTCAAGAAAAGTTCTCTTTGATGCTTTTCATGTAGAAGTCTATTGTGAATTAGAATACCTGTCTGGACAGTAGACAGTAGTTAAACAGAGCATCCATACTGAAGCAATACTAGAATATGCTCTATCCCGTCAGTTACTTTTATGATATCTCGAGAAGATTTTGATTTGTCTGAATGACATTGAAATATAAATTAGCTATTAATTGAGGGAGTTCTAGATCCACAGTTTGGGAATTCATGTTTTAAAATGCATAGTAATTACTCTTCAGCTCCGTCTTAACTGCTTATGCTAAGTATATATCCCTGAATCCTTTTTCACATCTTTCTCATTAATAGGAAGTTTCTTACTGGAGAGTAGGAAATGATCCATTTTATCCAACAGTTTTTAAGTATGCCCTATCTGCCAGGTCTACTTGGCAAGGATGATGTAAAAATGAATGATACACTCTTGTCATCAAAAGAGTTCACAGTGGAACTTTATCCTTCTCTCATAAACAAAATTTGAAAAAGAATTAGGAAAGTTACAAAAGTAAGAACTTTGAAAGGAGACCAGAGCATCTCTCCAACATGTTTTACATTGGGTGTCTTTTGAGTCTTCCTGTAGGAAATGGTGAGGGTGTACATTCCTTTGAATGTCTTGGTGGTAACTGTAAGGCCTCATGTTTTTTCATTGCCTCAGCAATTAGTGTGGTTTTTGTTTGTTTTTTTTTCCCCATTGTTTGAGCAACATGTGCCACTCAGTAAATATTGGTTGTGCTGCATTTTAGGAGGATTCCAGTGCCGGGGATGATAGTGTCCATGACCGATTTATAGGTCCACTTCCAAGAGAAGGTTCTGTGGGCTCTACCAGCGATTATGTCAGCCAAAACTACTCCTATTCATCTATCTTGAATAAATCAGAAACTGGTAAGATTTTTTAATTATGGTGAGGGTGGTTGTATTTTCATAAAATCATACTGTGTTAGACCCAGAGTAATCTTGGAGATCTCAAGCTTAATCCTCTCATTTTATGAATTAGAGAACTGAGACCCAAAGCAAGGTTACTAGGTAGCATAGATAAAATTAGAGCCATATGTGGTTTTCTTTTCTCTCAACTTCATGTTGGTTTTACTATATTGTTATTGCCACTCTTTAGTAATAAAGTAAAAAATATTGAGTGTTGTATTTTGAAGGAAGACTTTTCTTTTTGATAGTTTTCTATTTTGAATTTTATCTTAAATTCTGAAGCTGACTTTCTTTGGAAAGGAATGTTTCCGTTATATCGTTTTGGATCAGAGTAGACTAAGGGGGATACTTCTGGGTTTTTTTGTTTTTTTTGTTTTTTTTTATTTTTTATTTTTTAACGTTTATTTATTTTTGAGACAGAGAGACAGAGCATGAACAGGGGAGGGTCAGAGAGAGGGAGACACAGAATCTGAAACAGGCTCCAGGCTCTGACCTGTCAGCACAGAGCTTGACCCAGGGCTCGAACTCACGGACCCAGAGATCATGACCTGAGCCGAAGTCGGCCGCTTAACCGACTGAGCCACCCAGGCGCCCCAAGGGATACTTCTGTTTTGAAGCAGATGGGCTAGGCTTATTTTATTAGACCTACTGTGTCACCTTGTAGTTTAATCAAATTGTATGTTTGAAATTAATCATGTAATTTTTTTTTTTAATTTTTTTTTTCAACGTTTATTTATTTTTGGGACAGAGAGAGACAGAGCATGAACGGGGGAGGGGCAGAGAGAGAGGGAGACACAGAATCAGAAACAGGCTCCAGGCTCTGAGCCATCAGCCCAGAGCCTGACGCGGGGCTCGAACTCACGGACCGCGAGATCGTGACCTGGCTGAAGTCGGACGCTTAACCGACTGCGCCACCCAGGCGCCCCATTCATGTAATTTTAAAATTCCTGTTAACTCTTTTCTGAACATTATAAAGATTTTTGAATTTTTTCAGTTTTCTCAGTATATATAAGATTGGTTAATTGCCTAAATATAATCTGGGTACTTTTACATAACATTTTATCCTACAACAAACCTTTGCAATAGATAGTATTATTTATGTTAAAAGAAATGGAAACTGGGCTTCCAAGAAGTCTTTGATTGCACAGCTGGTAATGCTAGGTGTGACTTCAGAACTTTTACTCTTAAAACTTCAAAACAGGGGCGCCTGGGTAGCTCAGTTGGGTAAACGTCCGACTTCAGCTCAGGTCATGATCTCACAGTCTGTGAGTTTGAATCCCACATCAGGCTCTGTGCTGACAGCTCAGAGCCTGGAGCCTGCTTCCGATTCTGTGTCTCCCTTTCTCTCTCTGCCCCTCCCCCTGCTCATGCTCTGTCTCTGTCTCAAAAATAAATAAAATTAAAAAAAAAAAAAAAAAGAACTTCAAAACAGAGATGATTTTAAGTATTATATGAAATACATAGTATAAGAATAAAATTGTAGCATTACATTGCAAATTGTGTTCTAATGGGATCTGTAATCTTCTATTTTACTATATTTTGTAATTAAAATGTAGAATAATTTCCTTATAGCTGATCATTTGTACAGGCTTAATCGTGTATTTTTTTCTGGAAATACCAGTAAAAGATGGTTGTATTTGGTGTTTAGGATCATTTGTATCCATAGACCTTTTCGCAGTCATGTACCAGGAATCAAAGAATGCAAAATTATCTTCTGTTTCAGATAATTGGAGGTAGTAAAGCTGTTTATCATTACACTGTCTAGAGTAGTGATTTTCAGATTTTTATTTCTTTAAAAATCATTTGGGGATACTTGTTAAAAATGTAGGTTCCAGGGCATTACTCCCCAGAATACTGGTTGGATAAATTGCATTTTGTTTTAAATAAGCACCCTAGATTATTCTGAGATAGTTGGAATACTTTGAGAAAGTTCCAGATTTAACAAATTAGGATTCTTGGAATATTTGCTTTGTATTCTCACAACCAACTTAGTCCTTTAATAGGAGTATTTACAGAACTCCTGCCTTGTGCTATATATTCTATGGCTCTATGATGCCCATAAATTCCTAGAGAGTAACTTACACGTTAAAAAAAAAGTTCTTTCTTTGATTGTGCAAGTGTAATACATGTTCATTGTCCTACTTTAAAATGAAGAAAGTGAAAATCACAGTACTACTAGCAGAAACTACTTATAGTGATTTTGCTTATTTCTGTTGCAAATGGGGGTATCAGGTTACGAGCATTTTTTGATTTGTATGTATTTTTTCCTTAATACTATATGATAAGCATTTAAAAACAGTATTCCATTGTATAGTTTAGATATTTAAGCTGTCTAATTATTACTGATGTTATGATGAACATTCTTGTACATAAGTTTTTATTTTTATCTCTGATTATTCCCTTAGGGTAAATTCTCAGAAATTGAATTACTATGTTGAAATTTAATTTAAAAAATTTTAGAGGCCTTTGATCTACATTGTCATGTAATGGCAGCCTTCATTTCCAATTATCGTTTCTCACACACCTCTACTCCCTTCCTTTTCCCTACCTTTACATTTTCCCTCTAGTGTTCTAGGGGTACTGCCTTTCTGAATTAAAATAGTCTATAAGCATCTAAAGGAGTTGTTCAAAAATAATTTTGTTACTGAAATTTCATTTTCCTTAAATTATTGTAAATCTTGGTACCACGTACCAAATGTTTTTATTGGAAGATGCTGTCATGATTTTGACTCAGGACTCTAGGAACACATTTCTCCATAATGCAAGAGGTTTGGAGATTTGGTGTATTCTTTCCTGTCTCCCCTGCCTACCAACTTTCCCGTAGCCAGCCACTGTTTTTGACAGGAGGTGGTAGGGGTGGACAGGGATGGGGTATTGTGTGTATGAACATTAAGGGGCAAGGAGTGGATTGAAGGCTAATGAGGACTTGCAGATGATTAGAAACTTTGTAACTAGGGTGCTTCCATTATCTGAATCCATGATAACTGTCCTTGGCTGGCTTCTTTAAGAATTCTTTTATTTTATCAGCTCCAGGAGTTGGCCTGTTACATCCTACCTCATTTGGCCTATTTGATGCCTACCTTGTTACCTGCCGGTTCTGTTCACGATTTTTTTCTGCATGTGCCCCTCACAGAATGGCATGTTTTCATCTTTTCCCTTACTAGCTCACACTTACAGTATTGATTCACAGCTATTTCAGATATAGGACCCACATGGTAACAGTTGTCATTTAAGTTTGTTGATTTAGACAGTGCTTAATGACAAGATTTCTGTTATTCAGTAGCACTTTTATTAGTATCACTGAAATCTTCATAGTTTTGGAAAATAGTGCCTTTATGTGAGACACTGCATTCTTTGCAAAATATGGTGCTAAATCAGGTACAAAGGACCATAGGTTTTTCTATATGATTTTAATTGCTAATGACAAAATAAAGAGTAATGGCAATAATTAAGTGCTGTTACTCCTTCCTTTAAACCCTCTTCTCCTACCACCCCTTTTTTAAGCCCAGGGAAGGGAAACAAGGTCACATATAAATGATACATGATTGGTCTATAGGTACACAAAGGACTGTAGTAGTAGTCATCTTCACTGTTGAGGGATTGGGGGAAGGAGATGGAAAAGAAGGGAAATTCCAGGCAGCCTCAGCCGGGAAAAGTAGAACAACCTGGTCTCATGGCCAAAGCACTGTTGTTTGTGGGGAAGAATCTGTTTATAATAACTGAGAATGAAATAATGCTTCATTATGAATAATCAGGCTACATATCCTATAGACTTGTGTTATTTGTAAGTCATATGCACTTTCCCCTTAAGTTCACCTGCTTCTGTGTTAAGTAGTAGGATAAAGAGATAAATCAGATTTGATCCCTCCCTTCACAGTCTGATGGGGAAGACATACAAGCAAATAGGTCATTACTGGACAGTGAGCTGAAGCCTCTGATATGGATTAAAGACAGGCTGCTATGAGAACAGCTCAGGTGGGGGGTGGTTAGGAATTGAAGCAGTTTATAATTCTATAACAATGTAGAATAGAATATATAAACACAGTATTCTTAAATATGAAAGGCATTAGAAATCAAAACTTGAACCGTAGTCCAGAGTAGCTACTCGATATCTTCTTAGAACCATGCAGATAATGTGGAGTCTATTCCTCTTTTCCACAATTGACCAAGGCTTAGCATGCATATTTGTTTGTCCTTTCATCATTTTTGGCAATATAGTTATCCACAAAGCCTACTATTTCTCAAGACGTTTTGATAATTGGGAAGCTGAAAAAGTGTTTTAAAAGGCTTCAGTGAACACCTTCAGCATCTACTGAGAAAAGATTGAAGGTTTTTTGTTTTTTTGAAACACCCAAGTCATTTAGTATTAAGTGGGAGTGAGTAAGCTTAATTATTAAGCAAAGTGTTTACCACATTCTCTTCACATAATGAGGTGTAAACTAAAATGAGACTGATTTTTTTGTGTATGTGTATCTCATAAACTGGGCTTGAAGTCTACTTCAAAAGAGACATTCCAGAAATGTTCTCAACAGTGGTAGCCATGTCCAGTCAGATTTATAAAGCTGAATAATTCTAATCATTCACTTAAATTTTAAGTTCCTATATGCTTCTCCTTTTTTCCCTCCTCCCTTCCCCCCTCCCTCTCTCTATTCTTCCCTACTTTTGACTTCTCTTTTTACTTTATAGTTACTCTTGCAGAGTGTGCTGATGTATAGAATCTCATACTTCATGGACTTGTTAAAATAGAGGAAGTCACTCCGAGTTTTTATATAATGAATTTATCTCCTATGTTATTAATTCTTGGCATGAATTGGTTTATAGGGCCTGATAGCAAGAGATAGCTGGTTCAGTTCAGTTTTCCTATTTTGGGTGTGTGATCATTAAAGTAAATTTGGGGAACAAAGGTTATTTTTATGTCAGTTAAACATACCTATATTGAAGTATTCCTCTTTAAATTTTATTAAATGCTAGAAAATACCCATGCATATCTCTGGACATTAAACAAGATATCCTCACTTGTTCTGCGAAGCGAGGTTTTTACATAGAGCACATTTTAGAAAAAAAGTCTTTCTTAGGTGCTATTGAAAAGTTAAAATAATTTCCAATTTAGTAACCGTAGTCTCTCAGTTTTCACTGTGCATTCAATTCTTATTAAGCTTTCTTTTTGTTATTTTTAATGTAAATGCTGATTTATGTGTATTTGTGTTTTCTTTTTAAAGGATATGTGGGATTAGTAAACCAAGCAATGACTTGCTACTTGAACAGCCTTTTGCAGACACTTTTTATGACTCCTGAATTTAGGAATGCATTATATAAGTGAGTATTCAAAAAGATTTTATAAATAAAATTGATTTAAGAATGAAAGTATAGGTTTTAACTAATAAAATCTAATTTACCTTCTTACACTTATTTGTAAAGTTTGGGGCATTTCTCACTTCATAAAGACACACCTTGAATAGTATTTAAGAAAAAGATCTTTTGAGAGACTGGCATATGAAAAATTTGTGCAGAGAGAGAACCAGAAATGTAGACTAGCAAAGGATAAAATTAATAAGATTTACATTTGGGATAAGCTTACTTTATTTAAGCTTCCCTCACTTATAGCTTTAACATCTTTATTTTTTTTTAAGTTTATTTATTTATTGATTTTGAGAGAGAGTGAGACCAAGCAGGGGAGGGGCAGAGAGAGAAGGAGAGAAAGAATCCCAAGCAGCTGTCAGTGCAGAGCCTGACTTGGGGCTCAATCCCACGAACTGTTGAGATCATGTCCTGAGCTGAAATCAAGAGTTGGACGCTTAACAGACTGAGTCACCCAGGTTCCCCTAGCTTTAACATCTTTATAAAGAATTGTTGTCTGCTTTTTGAGATAATCCGAATATGTAAACCATATTCTCCTTTCTTTTCACTTCTCAGTTTAAGAAACAAAGATATCTTTTTAAACTTACAAACTTTGTTTCTAATTAAAATATAATGTTGGGTGTGTGTGTGTGTGTATGTGTGTGTCTGTGTGTGTATGTTTATAAAAGACAGTATATACACTAGGTATTTTAAAATGCTCTCTGAAAGAAATTCCATATTTAAATAAACTCTAAAAGTCAGACAATTATTTTTGTGAGTATCTAATAATACATTTACTATGCCCTTGTTTTGTATATTTTCTTTAAGGTATATATAACTTATTTTTTAAGACATTTCAAAGTACAAATTAACTGATTTTTCCTTTTTTTGTGCTATTCTTATACAGTATCCTTGAAATTATTGCAGATATATATTTAAAGTATTCTTAGAACTTTTAATATTGATTGTGTTGCTCAGACAGCAGTATATTTACATTCATATGTAAGCTCATCATCTAAGTTTACTTGTGGAAATGGACATTGTAATGAATCCCTCTGTACCCATCACCCAGCTTTGGATTTTATCAACTCATGACCAGTCTTTTTTATGGAAAACTCTCCATTCTGATTATTTGGAAGCACACCCCCATCACATCATCTGTAAATTATCTCTCGGGTCAGTGCAGAGGTTTTCCTGATTGCCTCATAATTTTTTTTAAACAATCTGTTCAAATCGGGATCCAAACAAGAGCCGTACCGTAAAACTGTTATGAGTCTTAATCTATTTTAATCCCCTTCCATATTTTTTTCTCCTTACAATTAATTTTTGAAAAGATATATATTGAAAACTGATGTCATTTTTCCTGTACTTTTCCACAGTTTGGATTTTGCTAGTTGAACGCCATAGTGTCATTTCATATTGTTCTGTTCCCTGTATGAATTAATAATAAGGACAAGAGTCTTGATCAGATTCAAGTTCTGTGGTTACTTTTAGATGAGCTTTGTCTTTCATTTGTGTTGCTTTCTTAGGCCTTTTTTTTGTTCAAGTCTAAATTTCTTTTGAATTTATGAATTAGAGAAAGGCAACTATTTTGTTGGATAATA
The DNA here is from genome assembly GCF_014898765.1 of Herpailurus yagouaroundi. Taxonomy (NCBI): domain Eukaryota; kingdom Metazoa; phylum Chordata; class Mammalia; order Carnivora; family Felidae; genus Herpailurus; species Herpailurus yagouaroundi. Next base: position 2,840,273 of record NW_024412449.1, on the reverse strand, counting down.
ATAGCTTCAGTTAATATTCAAAGGTCTTGCATTATATGATGTTAACATTAATGATGTTTTAAGAATATAAAAATATTTTATAACTAATTTTCAAATATTTTATTTCAATAGATGGGAATTTGAAGAATCTGAAGAAGATCCAGTGACAAGTATCCCATATCAACTTCAGAGGCTTTTTGTTTTGTTACAAACCAGCAAAAAGAGAGCAATTGAAACCACAGACGTTACAAGGAGCTTTGGATGGGATAGTAGTGAGGGTACTAATTCTCTTGTAATGATAAGTGTTTCTAGTATTCAAAGGAATTCTGGGAGACAGTATTATAAATAATATGTATTAACAGTTAATTAACTTTACCATAAACCTTTTCATTGCTTTTTGCTGGGACTTAGAAATAACTTGTTTTTAAAATTTAAGTTCTCAGGGTAAATTTTTGAACAATTAAAATTTTCTTGTAAAGTAAGTTTGGTTAAATTTTACTTTTATGTACTTAAATGAAAACTTTTAAAGTTTATTGTCCTAGATTTTTCTTAATATATTTCTTAACTCTACAGTAAAACATAACAAAAATAGCAAATATCATAGCACCATAAAGCGTGTGTTACTTATAAAATACTAAGATCTCTTGATTCTTTTCCTTGTGATTACTTTTTCATCACTATAATGTGTAGTTTGTGTTCTTTGTTTAATTTAAAATTATTTTGTGTAGACTTTTCCATGTTCTTGACAGTTTGCTTTTAAACAGAAAATTGATGTTTTGCTATGCTAAATGTGTTGCTGTTTTTAATTAAATTTTATCTTAAAATAGCTTGGCAGCAGCATGATGTACAAGAACTGTGCAGAGTCATGTTTGATGCTTTGGAACAGAAATGGAAACAAACAGAGCAGGTAATTCATCTTGGGTTGAGGGGAATGTCTTATAATAAATCATTCATAAGTGACTTCTATTCTATTGAAATGTTTTAAAACTTTGGGAATAGTCCAGTTGTTAAAGTACTGAATGGGGAATTGAAAGTACTAGGTTCTCACTTGGACATTAACTGAGTCATACAGATCCTCATTAAACCACCTTAGACCTCAGTTTCCTCCTCTTTAAAATAAGGAAGTTGGGTTTTGTGATCTAGATGATCTCTTTTTAACTAAAAACTGTGTAATTCGTGTGTGTGTGTGTGTGTGTGTGTGTGTGTGTGTGTGTGTGTGTTGGGGATGATTTTTGAACAGTATTTTCAGATATTTACTAAGTAAACTATATAATCTATAGCAGATTAAGTATATTGATTATTACCTTCATTTGACCAAAGAGTTATGCTTTGACATTTAGGATTCCTGTTAATCTGTGACTCTATTTTTCTTCCAATGGAAAAAGAACATGTTAGAGGTGGGGAGAGCATTAGATATATCACTGTGACATGAAGAGTTAGGTTGAACTGGGTGGGTGGGGCTCAAAACTCAGTAAGGAAGAAGGTTTATACTGGCTCTAATGACTGGGGATCACAGGGATGAAAAAGGGATACTAATCTGGAAGATAGCCCAGAGGGTCTGCCCTCAGATTAGAATTATTTTGATGGTTTGGGCCAGAGTTTTTCAAACTGGAAGTTGTGATCCTTTCGTGTGTTATGAAATAATTTTAGTTAATAAACATCAACAGTTAAAAAAATGGAATAGTATAGACAAATATAAGAGAACATCACTAAAGTAACGATAAATATTGTTTTGTGCAAATTTTGTTACAGTTAGATGTACTGGATTGTGATGTAAATTATTCTCTTACTGTGGGTTGTTACCAAAACTGATTGAAAAACACTGGTTTGAACCATTTAGAAATGCCCTCCCTGATGTAGAAAACAGAATCAAATATGACTGGGGGCACATGAATGAAGAAGGCTTCATTATATAAATGGTATTAGTATAGGCAATGATGTTGGGTCCTAATTTAATGCTAATGTAAGTCCTAGATATTTGAAGAGAGATAAATTTATGGAAGAGGTAGACTAATACACTTTCTTTTCTATTCTTAAGAGATATTGAAAAAATTTTAAGTTTACATAGGGATCTAGTTTCTCTACATAGTCCTATTGTATTTTAGTAACTTTATGTAAATGGTATTAGGGGCAGTTTCTTCTTCATAGGTCTGAAGTTATTCTTCCCCTTATTGTGTCTCTCTGTGGGTCAACAATTCCATTAAGATCAGCTGAGGCAATCCTGTGGCGTTCCCAAATTTTGGTATAAGAATTTTGAAGCAAGACATTCACATGGAGGGTCCTTACTTAGCGAGTTAACTAACTGCCTTTTTTTGGGCCAGAAGAACCCCATTTGGCTAAATTTGGGGATTTAGTGAGAGATCCATTCTTTTAAATGAGGATATTTTGACGGAGATGGAGTTGAAGATTTTTTTTTTAACTTCTATACATTACAAAAATTGCAGTATAATGTTTCCCCTCAGAATTGTTTTATGTTTAGTATTGAAAGTTAAAGTTTTATTTGCACCTTGAGCTGGAAGATATGAGTTTAGAAATCAGAATATATTCTTGTGAGAGTGGTGGCATGCAGGTATAAAGCCGTAAAAATAGCTGGTTATTTAGCTATGTAAGTATTAACATGCCTAAAATGATAGATGTATTCTCATCCTAATGAAAAGATAATATGAGGCTTAATAGTATGATAAATTGGTAACTGATTTCAACAAAACATATTTTAGTAGTGGAGTTTTTAGTGATAAGAGAAGTGAACTAGTCAATTTTTGTGCATTGATTCTTAAATTAGTGTTAATCTATTTTTATTGATTTTTAGTTGATTTGTGTCAAAACTTCATTTTTTATAGACTTGTAGATAAATTTTTTAAAAATTTCTTTAATGTTTATTTATTTTTAAGAGAGAGAGAATGGGGGAGGCACAGCGAGAGGGAGATACAGAATCTGAAGCAGGCTCCAGGCTCTGAGCTGTCAGCACAGAGCCCGACTCGGGGATTGAACTCACAGACTGCGAGATCATGACCTGAGCTGAAGTCGGACTTCTTAACCGACTGAGCCACCCAGGCGCCCCTAGACTTTTAGATAAATCTTAAAGCTTTCCACAACTTCAGCAATAAAGAATGAATATCCTTCGAAATTTATTTTTAAAAGCAGGTATTATTGTGTTTTTGTGTATTTTAAAAATGAATTTTAAGGAATACTTTTTAATGTTTTTATTTTTAGGCTGATCTTATAAATGAACTATATCAAGGCAAGCTGAAGGACTACGTGAGATGTCTGGAATGTGGTTATGAGGGCTGGAGAATCGACACATATCTTGATATTCCATTGGTCATCCGGCCTTATGGGTCCAGTCAAGCATTTGCTAGTGTGGTGTGTACCTTTCAGCTGACTGCTTGTGTATCCATACACAGAATACATAATAGCACAGTGGTATAATCTATTGTGAGGTAAGTATCATCCTAGATACACCTTCTTGGGTTGTTAGTAATTCCTGCTCTTAAACTAGCAAGATCTAGAAGATTTTTGACCCTTCAGTGAGTCCTAATAGTGCATGTATAAAAAGGAAAGTGAATGCAAATGTATGGCCTCATGGTTTAGTATTTTATTCTTTCTGATAGATGACTAGATTATCTCACTTTATCCTTTTCCCCTATAAATAGTCTATTTTATAAACGCTGTTTTGTGACCATTTTTTTGTATCAGAAAGTACTTTTTGTTTTGTGTGCCTATTTCCATATATTTTTTAAAATTGGGAAAAAAACCTCTGGTTTTTATGATAGACAGAGGCCACATTTTTTAAAGGAAACATCCCTATTTAATTTAAAATCGTGCATTGTAGAAGCACAGTAATTTGAAGAATCAGATGTAAATTGATTGATTGATTAAAATTAGCTTAATTATTTATATACTGAGAATCCACTTGGGAGCTTATCTAAGATTTTCTCATTCTTATCTATATCTTAATTGCTTTTTGATAATTTTATTATTGTATTTTATTGTATTTACTTACACAAAAGGAGAGCCATGGAAAGGAGTTTAAGTTGAGTTTTAAAATTAGAATGTCCAGAAACATTTATTCTGAATCTATTACGAGCCAGGGGAGACTTTCAGAGTCATCTTATTTTGGGCCTGACTTATGTTGTTATCAAGCTGATGGTGGTTTGTAGCTAAAAATCAGTGTTTTTAAAGCTACTCCATACTTTTATCCTTTAAAATAGTGCGTCTAGTATGATTTGTTCCTCTAGCCTCTAGGACAATTATTTCCCTTTGCTTTTTTCTCCTACTTTCATATGGCTATCAAGAAATTAAAGAAGTTATGGAATCAGTCCATGGAAATCCAAAGTAGAAGACCTTTTCTGAATAGTGTAAGATTAAGTCTTCTTTCCTGCACTGTGTTTCAGCCCCTTTCCTGAATAGATTTGAGAAATTTTGTTAATAGTACCCTTTGTAAATTGCCATTCTAGGTATAGAAGATTGGCCTTGGTGTAAGTGGCTAGTTTTGTTTTTCATTTTTGTTTTGTTTTGATTTTTGATTTTTATTTTTTAGTTTAAGGTAGAAGTGTCATATTGAAAAATTCTTGTCTTTTAATACTTATTTCCTAATCGTTTTTAATATTGGCACTTTAGCAGAATATACTAGGGAAATATTTGGTAGTCTCAAATGATAAAGACAATTTTTTCTGCGTTGCTTTGGTTATGAAAGTATTTTTTATGAAAGATTTTTCACATAAATGTTCAGTTTAGGTTTTTTACATATTAATTGAATGTTGAGGAAGCTGGTACTGTTTGTTTTGTTATATTGGCATATATTTGAGTATTCAGCAAGTATAATTGCTTAGCTAAATCTTTTTGTCATTATTTTTTCACCTGCTGATTTACCACCACTCTCTTAAGTATGTGATAGAGATAGCAATGGAGTGATTTGGAGGATACTTCTGGAGAAGTGAAAAAAAGACACATTTCTAAATGACATTCTCCAAAGGTAGTATCCTCCACTGATACATGGATAGTGGTGGTGTTGATTCAGTGGGAATTGGAAGTTATAGCTATGAAGCAATTATGTGAGCAAGTTTATATAACACACATGCATGCGCTAATAGGGCTTGCAGAAGGGAACTTAAAACTTGCTAGATTTTGCTGGAATCTCTTTAGGGAAATTATAGCAGGTGAACTACCCAAGATAGGGGTTCTAAGGAGGATACTACCTTCAGAGAACTTTAGTTAGAGGTAAGTAAATTCCCATTATTTTCTGAATTCAAAACCTATAACCTACACTTTTGAAGCCACAGAAAGCATCACACAGCCATCTAAAATTAGTTTTATATCACTGCTTGCCATTGTGTATTTTGTTAATTCTGTGTGTTTTCAAAAAGAATTAGGTATAAATGTGGATTGTAAAAAATCTAGTTAAATTTCGTTCAGACTATTTAATATTTGGCTTAATTTGACTTGAACTCTTAAAATTTATTTTCTTTTATTAACGGACTCTTTCTTGGATATATGCACACACATAAACACATGTATATACTTACACGTACATTGATAATTCTGTGTTCTGTTTACTGTATGTTCTTTTCAATGAGCCACAATATAATAGATACGTGTATACCGTGAGGTTAACACCTGATGCTTAATCTCAGACAATTAAGTGTGAGGTTCTATTAAAAATTAAAGTTTTTTTTAAACCTTCATCTGAAACATCCAGTTTCTAGAGTTGTTTTATCTCTGTGTTCAAACAAATTTAACTTGAGAGTAATATTCAGATTAAAATAGGAATGGAATTAGCACTTAGCTAATTTATCATTATGACATTTATAATAAATTTTTATGGTCATCTTTCAGCATGATTGATAGCAGACTACTTTTTAAATGAGTGCTAAGAATCGCCTGCAGTTTTTAAAATAGCTTTTAATGATATTTTCTTTATTGAATTACATTTTAGTCATTATAGCTGTGGTATTTATTAAATTGCTGGTCTTCATTTTGCCTGGCCAAGTGGGAATCAGTGTTTCATGGTTCTTTTGCCATTCTCTTATCTCTCAGATTGAGTTCTTTTTAACACTCCATCTCCAACAGGATTTAATAGAAGTTTAGGAGGCCTCTTTGATTAAATTTGGGAAATGGTATGACTGTAATCCTCTTTGAGAAGTTAACAGTACGTATTTTATTTTAAATGCCCTGAGGTTTCCTGTAGTAGAGAAATTTACTTAACTGTAATTTTCTTTTACTGTGGGACATTTGTTACCATTTTAACAAAAATTCCTTTTTTTACCCTTTAAAAAATTTTTTTAATGATTTGTGAGATAACTAGAACCTTTTCTTTTCATTGATTAGAGCAGTCTAAACAAATCTCTCTAAATTTCATAATCAAAGAAACTTGCATCAGTAATCAAAGAAACTTAGCTTATTGCTAAGCACATTTGAGAATATATTATTATAATGAGATAGTCCTAAATACATGCTAATAATAGATAAAAATTGGAAGTATTAATTTTTACTGACAGCATATTTCACAAATTAAGCAAAAATGGTATAGCCTCATAGGTTTGACATTAACTAGGGAGAAGCTTGTCTATTTAATGGTAAATTTTCGACACTATATTTTTATGTATATCTTTTGTCATGTAACATTTATTGAGTTGCCTACTCTGTGTAGGCATTGTTTTAGACCCGTTTTCTATTTATATACTTTTATTCTATTATTAGGTAAGTACATTTAAATATCTTTATTATCACAAAATGTATTCAGAAGTCTGAAATTGGGTTTATAAGTGTCTTTGGAAAGATCAGATTGTGTGAAAGACTTCTGTTCCATAAGTAAACATAGTTTAATGATTGTTTTAAAGTTTTTAATGCAACATTATTTAATTCATAAGTACTTATGGAATCATAAGCATTTCAAGTGTTTAGTATGCACAAATTTATACCATAGGTTCTACCCTGAATTAACAGATGATTTGGACGTTCTTAAATATCTGGCTTAGCCACATAACTCATTTGGATGGTGGAGTGGTCCATATTTGTCCAAATATGTAAGCATCACATAAAGAAAAATCTCTTCCACAGACTCTACCCTCATTTTTCTAGGAATTTGTGTGGTTGGACATAGTGGGAACCAGTTTAAAAAGTGGGGACTTCTGCTTTCAGGAAGATGGAGTAGATGTACATTGCCCTATTCCTCCTGCTAAAACAACTGAAAGTCTTGAACATTATATATAAAATAAAACATAAGAAGACTCTGAAAGGTGGAGAAAAGGCATAAAGACTAGGGACCTCAGGACTCAAGGAATGACATGGGGTGAGTTCCCTGGGTTTTCTTTTCGCCTACTATAGTCCAAACTTGGAACTGAAGAAGCTGGCAACCTGGAAATGAACAGGCACAGATTGAAAAGCCTGTTGTCTCCAGCCAAAAGACCAGGAAAGGGACAGCCTAGCAAGGCAGAAAACTTTTAGGCAATAACCATTCTGCTCTAGCCAAACACCACAGAAAGACTGTGGCCCCCATCTTAACTCATGCCAGCCGAGGCTAAGTAGGGAGCCCAGACATCTGTTCTCATGAAGTTGTAACTAGGCTTTCTAGCCCCCTGCCTGGGTAGTTTTCAGAGAAGGCTGAGTAGGTAGGCAGGAGTTTTATCCCTGCCGGGCAGTAACAAACCTTCCCACTACTGTTCTCTTGTTCCCCTGGTTCACTGTCATTAGAGACACATGGGGAGCCTAGCCTTCACTCCTACCTCGTAGTAAAGAGGTGCTTCTTTCTGTCCCTACTGGAATGATGTCAGAAGAGACCTAGTGAAGAGTCAGGATTTTTGCCATCTTTGAACAGTAAAGAGAGTAGCCCCTTTCCACCAATGGTGTCAGTAGAGGCTATCAGGGGAGATGTAATGAGACATGCCTTCCCCTCACAGCCAGGGTGTTATCAGCAGAGGCCTACTGAGCAGTCAGAATCCCAGCCCTTGCCCAGCAGTAATGAAGAGCCCCTTCCCACCTCAGGTGTCAGCAGAGGCCATGTGGGAAACTTGGACTTCTTCCACCTGGCAGTAATGAAGCAGAAACCTTTTCTTTCACTGGAGCAGTGTCAAAGGAAGCCAGTAAACCAGAAAATTCAAATAGGGTTTAGAATCTCATAAAACCCAAAATGTTTGGGTTTCATTAAAAAAAAATCACTCTATATACAAGAACCAGAAGAATCTTACTTTGAATGAAAGTAGAGACAATCAATAGATAAAAACAGCAAAATGACAGATGTTAGAATTATATGACAAATATTTTTAAATAGTTATAGAAATACTTCAGTGGGAGATCCCAAACTTTTTGAAACAAATGAGGAAAATAGGAAATCTCAGGGAAGAAATCACAGGTATAAAGAAAAGTGAAAGGGGAATTTAGAACTGAAAAAATGTAATACCAAAGTGAAAAACTTGATGAATAGGCTCAACAGAATGGAAGAGACAGCAGAAAGATTCAGTGAACTTGAAGATAGAACAACAGAAATTGCCCAGTCTAAACAGCAGAGAGAAAAGACTGGAGAACATTTTTAAAAAGGTCCTCAGGACCTATGGGACTGTAATAAAAGATCAAAGATTTGTGTCATTGGAGTCCTGGAAGGAGAGGAAAAGGAAGATAGGGCTGGAAAAATACTTGAAGAAATAATGGCTGAAAATTTCCCAAATTTGGCAAAAGGCATAAAGCTATAGATCTGAAGAGCTAAGCAAACTCCCAACAGGATAAATCAGAATCACTCTACATCAAGTCCAATTATAGTCAAACTTCTGGAAACTAAAGACAAATACCTTGAAAGCAGCAAATGAGAAAGTTACCTTTTCTTACAGGGTACAAGCACCCTGATTTCTCATAAGCAAATTTGTCATCAAAAGTTATGGAGACCAGAAGAAAGTGGCACATGTTTTTAAGTGTTGAAAGAAAAGCACTGTCAACTAGAATCTTACAACCACTGAAAATATTCTTTAGGAATGAAGGGGAAATCAAGATCTTGGATGAGGGAACACTAAGGGAATTTGCCACCAGTAGACCTACCTTAAAAAATGGCTAAAGAAAATGCTCTAAACAGAAAAGAAATAATAAAAGGAAGGCGTCTAGGAATGTTAGGAATTAAGAAAGAACATGGTAAGCTAAAAATCTGGGTAAATACAATAGACTTCACTTCTCCTGCGTTTCCTAAATTATATTCGATGGTTGAGCCAAAACTATAAATTATTTGATGTGGTTCTAAATGTATGTAGAAGAAATATTTAAAACAGTTATATAATAAATGGGAGAGGGTAAAAAGATGTAAAGGTTTCTGTACTTTACTTGCACTGATAAAATGATGACACCAGTAGAATAAGTTATGTGTATATAATACACCTAGAACAACCACTGAAACACTCCAAAAAACTAGATGAATGAAAATAGAATTAAAAAAACACATACAGGTAATTCACAGTAAAGCAGGAGAAACAAAACAAAACTAAAATAGCAGGCTTAGTTAGACCATTTATATACCAATTAAAGGGTAGAGATTCACATACCAGATTTAAAAACATGACCCAATTGTATGCTTGCTACAAAAAACTCCCTTCAAATCTATTAGTATAGACAGGCTGAAATGTAAAAATATGGAAAAATGTTATATAAATATTGAGAGAAATAGCTATATTAATATCAGATAAAGCAGACTTGAGAGCAAAGAAAATTACTAGAAATAGGGGTATTATTATATAGTGATAAAAGGGTTAGTTCATCAAGAAGACCACGATCCTAAATGTGTATTTACCAAATAACAGAGCTGAAAAATATATGAGAGTGTTGTCCAAAATGAAAGGAGAAATTGACAAGTCTACACTTATAGTTGGAGACTTTAATGCCCCTCTGTCAATAATAGGTAGAACCTCTAGACAGAAAATTCGCAAATAAAGAGCTCAACAACACCATTGACAAACCCTGCATCAGGCTCTGTGCTGACAGCTCAGAGCCTGGAGCCTGCTTCACATTCATATTCTCCCCCGCCCCCTCTGTTAATAATAAACATCTTTTTTAAAAGCTAAAAAAAAAAAAAAAAAAAGAAAAAATTAAAATCGTTGTGTGTTTTTCAACAATGGCAGAATCAAGTTGGAAATCAATAACAAAAAGATAACTGGTAAGCCACCAAACGTTTGAAAAATACACAATGTGGAGCGCCTGGGTGCCTCAGTAGTAAGCGTCGACTCTTGATTTTGGCTCAGGTCATGATTTCATGGTTCCATGTCAAGCTTGTGCTAATAGCATGGAGCCTGCTTGGGATTCTCTCCCTCCCCCTCTCTCTGTCCCTCCCGTGCATGCACACTCTCGCTCTCCCTTGCTCTTTCTAAATAAATAAGCTTAAAAAAATAAAAAATACTAACAAAAAAGAAAAATACACAAAACATTTAAATAATATGAGTCAAAGAAGAGGACTTAAGGGAAATTAATAAAAACAACCACAAAAACTTTGAAATGAATGAAAATGAAAATATATCAAATTTTGAGACACAGCTGAAACAGTACTGAGAGGGGAACTTACAGCATTAAATGCTCACCTTTATTAAAATGGTTATATTAGTAAAAAAGGGGAGACGTTTCAAATCAATAAGCTTCCAGCTAACCTGAAAAAAGAAGAGCAAAAGGAACCCAAAGTGAGCAGAAGGAAGGGCATAATAAAGAAAAGAGCAGAATCAGTGACATTGAAAACAAAAACAAAAAAATCAGTGAAACGCAGAGCTAGTTCTTTGGAAAGATCAATACAGTTGACACACCTGTAGTAAGGGGGGGAGGCAAAAATTTACAGTATTAGGAATGAAATGAATATCACTACCGATCATGCAGATATCAAGAGGATAATAAGGGACTACAACAAATAACTCTGCACACATAAATTGGATAATTTATATGAATCAATTCTTCAAAAGCACAATAATTTTTCCAGTATGAATTAGATAATGTGAATAGCCCCATAATTGTTAAGGTATTAAATTCATAATTAAAAATTTCTCAAAAATTGAGTCTCCCAAGTTGGGATGGTTTCACTGGAGCCTTGTGTCAAACATTTTAGAACAGTGAGCACCAAGTACACAGTCTTCTTCTAAAAACTAGAAACGAAGGGGACCCTTCCCAATTTGTTTTGTGAAGTTACTTTTATCTTGATACTAAACCAAAGACAGTTAAAATTGACCAAGCCAGTACCCTTAATTCCTAAAGATAAGAAAATCCTTACCAAAATATTAGCAGATAGAATTAAGCAATATGTAAAAAGGATTATATGCCATGACCAAGTCGAGTTCATTTCAGGGATTCAGAACTGGTCAGTATTTAAAAATCAGAGTTATCTACCATATTGATAGTCAAAAGAAGAAAATTCACACCATCACATCAATTGACTCAGAAAAAGCACTTGACAAAATTCAGTATTTACTCATGATTAAAAAAGAAAAAAAAAACTCAGAAAACTGGGAATAGGGGTAATTTTCTCAAATTAGTAAAGAACATATTTAAAAAACCTACAGCTAACATGGTACTTTATAATATAATAATATTTTTGAGAGAGAGAGCGAGTGGGGGAGAGGCAGAGAAAGAGGGAGACAGAGAATCCTAAGCAGGCTCCAGGCACTGTTAGCACAGAGCCCAATGCAGGGCTCGAAGTCTTGAACCGTGAGATCATAATCTGAGCTGAAACCGAGTTGGATGCTTAACTGAGTGAGCCATCCAGGTGCCCCAACATTTTTTTTTTTTAAGTTCATTTATTTATTTAAAGAGAGAGAGACAGTGCAAGTGGGGGAGGAATAGAGAAAGGGAGATAGAACCCCAAGCAGGCTCCGTGCTGCCAGGGCAGAGCGCGATGCAGAACTCAAACTCATGAAACTATGAGATCATGATCTGAGCCAAAACCAAGAGTTGGATGCTTAACCAACTGAACCACCCAGGTGCCCCTAGAATGTGAAGGTTGTTTCTAAGCAAAGATGTCTGTCTGCTCTCACCACTCCTACTCATTATAGTCCTGGGAGTCCTAGCCAGCACAATAAGGCAAGAAGAGGAAATAAAATGCATTCCAATTAAAGGAAGAAATAAAATTACCCCCCCCCATTTAGGTAACATGATTTTTTTTAAATGTAGAACAGTCCTCAGGCATCTAAAAAAAGAAAAAAACAACCCCCCAAAAAACCCTGTAGAACTAGTAAGTGAGCTTAGCAAGATAGCAGGGTATGAGATAAACATACAAAAATCAGTTGTATTTCAATATAACTAGCAAATAACATGTGCAAAGTGGAATTTAAAGTACAATACCATTTACAAATGTGGAAAAAGAATACCTTACATGTAAATCCAACAAAATATGTACAGGACCTATGTATAATAAAGTATTAACTCTGAAAAGAATATTAAAAAAATTTTTTTTTACCTTTTTTAAAATTTATTTTTGAGACAGAGAGAGACAGAGCATGAACGGGGGAGGGTCAGAGAGAGGGAGACACAGAATCCGAAACAGGCTCCAGGCTCTGAGCTGTCAGCACAGAGCCCGACACGGGGCTCGAACTCACAGACCACGAGATCATGACCTGAGCCGAAGTCGGCCGCTTAACCGACTGAGCCACCCAGGCACCCCTGAAAAGAATATTTTAAAAAATGGAAAGACATACTGTTCTCACCAATTAGAAGATTCAGCATAGTAAAAATGTCAGCTTTCCCCAAGATTATAGTTTAATTAGCCTTTCTTCTCAAAATCTGGCAAGATTTTTTTGATGATCTAGACAAGCTTATTCTAAAATTTATGTAGAAGGCAAAGAAATAAGCTACACATGGTAAGAGAATTTGGGGAAAAGAAGAATAGAGGGGAGAAATCATTCTACCTGATAAAACTTATTATAGAGCTACAGTAATCAAGACTGGTATTGGTGGAAGGATAGACAAATAGATCAGTGGAACAAAATAGAAAACCCAGATGTACATTTGCACAAGTATGTCCCAACTGATTTTTAAGAAAGACACAAAAGTGATTCAGTGGAGGAAGGATGGTCTTCCACTTCCACTTCAAATGATGATGAAACAATTGCATATCCCTATGCACAAAAATGGACCTCTACTTAAACTTTATACCTTGTACAAAAATTTGCTCAAAATGGATCATAGATTTAAATTCAAAATATAAAGTATAAATTTTATTTAAAAAATATAGGAAAAATATCTTCCAGTTCTAGAGTTAAACAAGTTCTTAGATTTGATACCAAAAGTACGGTCCACAAAGGGAGAAATTGAAAAGTTGGATCTCATCAAAATTAAACATTTACTCTTTGAAAGCCCATGTGAATGAAGAGGATAAAAGGAAGAGCTACAGACTGGGAGAACTTCTCTGCAAACCACGTATCTGACAAGGGACTAATATCTAGAATATGTGAAGAAACCTCAAAATAGTAAAAGTAGTAACCTCAATAGTAAAAAAAAAAAAATCCATTTAGACAGTTGGCAAAAGACATAAACAACATTTCATCAAACAGGATATACAGATGTCAAATACAGGAAAAGTCCACTGTCACTAAGGGAACTGCAAATTCAAGCCACAGTAATGATAATCCTTTACCTGCAGAATGACTAAAATAAAAAATAATGACAGCACAGAAAGCTGGTCACAATGTGATGAAAATGGATCACTCATACATTCTTGATGGGAATATGAAATATTAAAGGGGGTTTTTTTAAATAAAACTAAACATACAATTACCATAAACCCCAGCAATTATACTCTTGGTAACTTATAGAATGAAAATTTGTGTAAGTTTATGTTCACATAAAAACCTGTGTACAAATGCCCATAGCATCTTTATTTTAATATCCACAAAATGGAATTCGCCCAGAAGTCCTTCATCTAGTGAATGGTTTAACAAACTGTGGTACATACAAACCATAGAATACTACTCAGCAACAAAAAGGAACAAACTTGATACATACTAAAATTGGAATGAATCTCTAGGGAATTTTTATGCTGCGTGAAAACTAGTCCCAAAAGGTTACATGTGATATGATTCCATTTATATACATTTTTGGTAGAATTTTAGGATTTGGGGCAGATTAATCATTGCCAAAACTTATAGATGTGGTAGGGCCAGGGGAAGGACAGGAAGGTGGTTACTTAAAAGGGCAACATGAGGGATCCTTGTGGTTTAGAAACTGTGTTCAGTCTCTTGACTGTGGTGGTGGATATGTGAACCTTCACAGGCGATCAGATTGTATAGAACTTAATACACAGACAAATGAGTATACTAAAACTGGGAAAACCTGAATAATATAATGTAGATTCATCAATGTCAATATCCTGATTGTGTATTATACTATAGTTTTGCAAAAAAAAAAAAAGTTACTACTGGACGGAACTGGAGTAGAAAGGACTCTGTATTATTTGTTTTGTTTTGTTTAAACGTTTATTTATTTTTGGGAGAGAGAAACAGCGTGTGAGCAGGGGAGGGGCAGAGAGCGAGGGAGACGCAGAATCCGAAGCAGGCTCCAGGCTCTGTGCTGACAGCTTAGAGGGGCTCGAACTCAATAACCATGAGATCATGACCTGAGCTGACGTCGGACGCTTAACTGAGCCAGCCAGGTGCCTCTGTATTATTTCTTATAATTGTCAACTACAATTATCTCAAAAATTGCAGTTAGAAAAAGTGGATGGCTTAGGATAAAGTTCTTTTCCTAATTAAAAAAAAAACAACACAAAAAACCAAAGTATATGTTCTGGAAAGATAGATAGTTGGATATATTTGTAAGGAAGACATATTACTGTATATCAGTAGCACAGAATTAGTACATTAAAATTGGTTAGGAAGTTACCAGTGGTAGTTCTGATTTATGTTTGATCTGAAAAATAAAGTATCTTATTTTAGTACCCATTTCTGTATTCAAAATAAAATAGACATTTCATGATAAAAAAAAATTGTAAAAAGAAAAAAAAGAATTCATAGGCAATGCCATTCCTTGGATATATATTATAATTGCACTGTGCCTAGATTTTCTGCTTTAACTATAAAACTGTAGTAACCAGTATTTTTTTATATGAAGAACTAATGAATGATGTAAGAATTCTCTATGTTCTATTCTGAACTCTGAAAATTACAGTCTATAAAATGTATAAATTACATTTTGTATAATAGGAGTAAACTAGAAAAAAAACTATTATCTTCACTCTGGAATGATGATAAACAATCATGGTCAACCCAAAGCTCACATGATATGTGAGTAATTTAACATACTCAAGAGGACAGCTGATGATAAGCAGAGCAAAAATTTTTGTGTGTATTAATAATGGTGCAGTATACGATTTTATTCCATTTTTGTAATCCATAGTTTATCTTTTAATATGTAACATATAGTTTAGTATGATTTTTAGTTATGCATCACATTAAATGAAGATAAATGTATATGACCACATTTACATAATATATTTGTTGAAGGCATAGATGAATTGAAACTAATTTTTATGACTGACTAATCTTGTTTATAATTATCCTGGAGCCAACTTGTTAAATAGTGAATTAGGAAGCTATAGAAAATTATTATAATATAGCTTGAACTGGTTTCCGAGTCTGGAAGATAATGATGGCCATGTGAATCTGTGTATATCTATACATTTTCCCAGAAAACCTAGACAAAAAGGAACACAAATGAAATGCGGATAACCTATAACTTCTTCATTACGGGGACAGAATGCCATAAACTTCCAGTTACCTGTAAGTAGCAAAATAATCAAGCTTCTATTGCTGCTATAGGTCTATATATGTGGAGAGGATGGAGTGGAAAGCCTTTGAGACTGTGAAACAGAGAAGGCCTTGAAGGACTTAAACAAAATAAATACAAAAATCACCCTCACAAGGAAAAAGTACAACAGGACATGCCAAAAGAGTTTATAGCACCGGCCACAGGGAAGGAGATCTCGAGGGAGACGTGGCATCCTTGGAGGAATTTTGTCTCTGGGACAGAAGATAGAGAAGTATGATGCCTCTGAGTCAGTGGTGAAGAGAAAACCAGAAGAAAGAGAAAAAGTGTGTCCTGTAGAATGAAAGACCTCAAGCTCTCCACTCCTGTTACCCATGCATGAAACTACACTAAGTTGACAAAAGTCGAGGTACTCTCAAACTAAAGAACGCTGCCCACAAAATGACCAGGTGGGTGGGGGCTGGGAATCAAATTTACACAGCACCCTGTTAGAAGAGAACAGTAAATAGGTATAAAAGCATTTTAGCTGATAAAAATCCACTCTGCCAAAAAAAAGCCCTGAGGAAAATAACCACAAAGTACTGTAACACAGTACTCCAGACTAAATTAAATATTCTCAAGCAAAACAAAACCTGGTATCCAAAAATTTAAGGAGAAAAATGAAGAAACAATAGGAAATGCAATATGAATTGATCAAACTCAGGAAAGAAAAGAAAAAGACAAAATTGTTATTAGAAGTGAATAAATTATAAAATGCTCAAGAGAATAGAATGGAATGAAAATCTAAAGAGGGACGTAGAATGAAAATGAGAGAAAGAAAAAAGGATCTCAGAGAAATGAAAGCCTGGCAGAGGGTGTCCAACGTAACTGAGTTTGTGAAGAACGCCACAGGGGAACAAACCTTAGGAACTATTAGCCAAGAAAACTTTCTGGAAATAAGGGAAATTTAAGTCTACCTTTTGAAGGACCTTCCGTGTACTTGGGAAAATTGACCTGGAATGATCAGCTCAGACCATATTTTAGTAAGCTGTTAAACTTTAAGGATAAATTGAATTGGCATCATACACTGGAAGAGCAGCATACAAATCATGGCAACAGAATAGCAATTTGAAGAAATTCACTGAAACAAAGTACAGACCAAGGATTTGACCTCTAGCCAAGGTTTTATTCAATTATGATGGCAGAAATTCCATTCTTGAACATTGAAGAACTTACTGAAATGGTACTATATCCATGAGTTCTTCTGGAGTTTATTAGGGGATAAACTCCATCCAGTGAAGAGATCCCCAGGGAAGCTTCAGCAAAAGGACTATGAGCATTTAATGTGTTTATTTATAGAAGTAAGGACTAAATGGAACAAGGGTGGGGACATAAGTAGAAGTATAACATATTATATGTAAGACGAAATAAAAAGAATACCACTCAAAAGGGGAAGGGAGAAAATGAGAGAAAGTAGAATGAGATCATAGACTGTTGAATGGGTAACAGACAAAGGATGACACTTAAAACTGGCAAACCGGACCCTAAAAGCTTAAGGAAAGAAAAGGGGAAAAATGGGGATTAAGGGTGCAAACACAAGTATAATAAATGCACTACAACAAAATTACCTTCCTAAATACCAAAAGAAAATGTAAGAAGTAGCAGAACACAGCACATGGAGAAAAGAACACAGTAAATATTACTTAACACAGTAATTATAAACGATGAAACAAAACATATCCAATATGAATGGTCTTAAGTCGCCTATTAAAAAGATTTTTAAGTTGGCTCATAAAACATATGAAAATTTGGTTTAAGCAAGAATCCATTAGTGGACGCTAAATCTAGGGCGGAAAGTTTAAGACTCAGGATATTTGCATGGTCTCCAAGTATCTCCTTACATATTACATAATTGCTGCGAGGGGATAAAACAATAACTATGTAGTGGAAAAGCTGGATAACACTTTGTCCAGTTGATTAAAGTTCCTGTCACCACTAGGGAGGTTGGGGACATCATGGTCTGTGACTGTGATACCCTTAGAAGGACACATTATAATTTAGGTGGTAGTCTAGTAAGGAATACAGAACCTGAAGCTAATTATAAGGAGCATCAGGCAAAGCCAAATTGCAGACATTTTATAAAATAGCCAGCCACCTCTTTCAAAAACCCCATTTATGTCATGAAAGAAAGGCTTTGGAACTGTTCCAGACAAAATGAATCTGAAGAGACAGCTAAATGTAATCTGTGATCCTGGGTTCAATTCTCTACTAGTTGGGGAGAAACACATTATTAGGATTAGGAGGACAATTGATGGAATGGGAATATGGCAAAAGTACTTTATCAATCTTAAATTTTCCTGAGTTTGCTAACTCTATTGTAAGAATATCCTTGCTCTTAAAAAGTCATATAGAATTATTAAGAGGAAAAGCATGATATGTAAAACTCTCAAATTCTTCAGAAAAATACACAATGTGTGTAGGGATGGGAGAATGATAAAGCAAGGGTAGCAAAATACTAAAAGTTGGTGAACTGAGTAAATTACAGACATTTTCAGTTCTTTAAACTTTTCTCTGAGTTTTAACTTCAAAAAACAAATAACAATAAACAAACAAGCAAAAATCAGAAGAAGATAGCTCTAGCTATGTACTATAACCAGAGACCAGTCCACACAGTTCAGTGAAGAAGAATCTGAGTTCCATAATTTTCTCCCCCTACCTTTTTGGTTAAGGTATTGAGTGTTTTACATTTCACTTTCAATTTGGAATGCTTGACTCATTTGATATCAGTCCATGCTAAGCTATATATATGATTTTTCTTAGAGCTTTTTCTGTGTTACATTTTTACAGGATTTGCCTTTTTCGTGCCTAAAATGTGTTTGGAAGAAAAAAAATCATTCTGAATGTGTCCTTTTCTTTGACCTCCAGTAAAATGCTTGGTCATGTGGAAAAACACCCACTATTTGGTTCTCCTCCCCCCCCTTCCCCCACCCTGTCACTTCCTTGTGTTCTGAGAACAAAATATAAGATGGATGGGGTTAAAAGCATTTAGAGTATCTTTTCATATTTTTGATCTAATTCCAAAATGAGTTGTACCAAACAATATGTGGATAGTAGTTTTGTAAGTGTTGCCAGCTCTTTCACATTTTGCCAGATCAAGCTTCTTTATTTATCTTTTGAGGAACAACATGTTCTGAATCAAAAGAAAAATATTTGAAGATATTTTGTCCTAATGATAGTTTCTTTATATAGTGAAGAATTTCTTTATATAGGTAAATATAGTCAGTAGTTCTGATCAGACCATGTGTGAAGAGATCACAACAAATGAAATTTGAGATGATGCAGTCCGATGTTATATGTTGTATTAACTAAAATTTATTTTTTATTGTGAAAAATCGGTGATTAAAAATTAAAAATTTTATGCCCACTGATTCTTCACCAATGTTTATACTAAGTTTCTTGCTTCTGTCTTAAGGCTGTATGGAGAGAAGAGAATCACGTGGTTCCTCTAGGTGAACAGTCCAGGAGCTCTCCTACATTTTCAAGTGGAGCAGTATCTGACATGCAGGGAGAAAGTTGTCCGGTGTTTTTCAGTCTTTAGTTCAGTGGTGAATTACTGAATGATGCTAACTGTAGTGAAATGATGGTTATTAGGTTTTTTTAATGCAGGAATAGTGTGAATTCTTCAGAGTTCTCTGTTATTTACTGTACAGTTTTGAATGTTTCCTTTTACAAGAAGATTGCAGTGATGTATGTAACTGCTTTTTTCTGGAACTTTTAATCTAAAGATAGGATTTTTATTAGGTTATTTAGCCAAATTCCACAATGTAAAGTCAGCAAAAATTAGGTGGAAATGACTAACTGTGATGTACAGTACTAGGAAACAGATTTCCTGCAGAATTAAAGCAATTATTTTGTCACTCAGTTTTTATAATGATATTGCTGTTGATCGTTTTTTTCCTTTTTGCATATTGAGTTCCTAATTTTCTAGCCATCTTCTAAGAATTTTGGTAATTGCAAAGTTTTTATATTCAGGGCTTTAACATTATAATGTTTTTAAGTAATTATAAAACAGTCATTTTTTTTTCTTCTTACTAGGAAGAAGCATTGCATGCATTTATTCAGCCAGAGATCCTGGATGGCCCAAATCAATATTTTTGTGAACGTTGTAAGAAGAAGTGTGATGCACGAAAGGTAGATGCCATGTAGAAATTAATACTAGATTACCTGAGTTTATATTCAATATTCAATAGGTCCCTTTTCTTTTAGGGTCTTCGGTTTTTGCATTTCCCTTACCTGCTGACCTTACAGTTGAAAAGGTTTGATTTTGATTATACAACCATGCACAGGATTAAGTTGAATGATCGGATGACGTTTCCTGAGGAGCTAGATATGAGTACATTTATTGATGTTGAAGATGAGGTAAAATATTTATTATACCAATTTGTTAAAAGATAGTAATCCATTTTGGTTGGTCATGTGTTTAATTAAAAGAGCTATTTGAGGAAACCAATTTGACAATAAACTTCATATATTGAAAAAAAAAAGCCACTTGGGGTAACAACACTGGTGTTGTTTAAACTCTTCTTGATAGAAGGTTTTCCTTTCTCTCCATATTTTGTAATGGCAAGTTATATAAAAAGATCTAAATTTGTATAAGCTTTTTTTTCTCACCATAAATTATATTTCACATAATCTTGTTTGATCAGAATAACTCATAATATTCTTTGAAAAGACAAAAAAGATCCCAAACTCTGGAATTACTTCTTTAATTTGAGCGATAATCTTATGTTTCATAACTTTCTTAGCGAAAGAAACCAATCTAGAGGTAGGCTGCACTGTGTTTCTGGCACATAATAAACACAACAAATATGTAAGTAAAATGAGCAAATTGGGTAGTATGGCCTTAATATCTTATATTTGTCTTAGTGTCATTTTCAAGGATTAAGGTTTCTGGGTTATTCTCAGCTAAAGTTTGCCACCTCTTAAATAGGCTAGGTTAGAAAGCTAGAAAATAAAGGTATTTTGTCTGTTTTCCTTTTTTAATTAGTTTTTTTTTTTGTAGTCAAAACTTTAAATAGTTTGAAGAGTGTAACTTGGAAGGGCACAGGTAATGCTTATCAGTTTCGTCTACTCACTGACCCCTGCAAATCTCTGATTCCCCTAACCTTATTCAGTAAAAGATTCTTAGTATCCTAATTTATTCTTTGGAAACTTCTGATTTCATTATGGGAAATAATTACAATCACTTGAGTTCTTAGAAAGTGATAAATCTTTATTTTTTTCAAAATTACCGTGAATCATTTTTTTCTGATTGGAACTTACCACTCTAGTTATAAAAATACCATTTCCCAAGAGCTGAAAAGTGATTTTAAACATTCATGAAGTTTTAGTTAATGCTGTTAAGTATTAAGTGATGATGTGGCATAGAAGAACAACTTTTCTGAGCCTTACTTTGTAAAGTAAGGACAATATTTACTCTTTATAGCTTTCATGAAAAGAGTGCTTTAGATAAAGTAGATGTTCATTGAATGGTACCTATGACCAGGTACTTTTGAAAAGTTTAATTCAAAATAGTATTTCAAACACTTGTGCTTAAGCTAGGAAATCTTTCCAAGGTATACCAAAGTAAACAACCTCTTTACAGGAGTCTTCACAGAGATTAGTATTGGATCAGTTTTCTGTATATACCTAATATATTCTTGTAAAAGGAAATCTTTTACAAATAAAGAAAACCTAGATCTAGTTTGACAGGAACTTTTAGGAAGTTCCAGGTCCATATCTTGGGAGAAGAGATGTTCTGGCCTAAAGGAGCGTCAGGAATGATCTCCAGACTCAGTGCAGAGTTCTAGAGTTGGTTTTCACTTAAACTTTACTTTCTCGAGGAATGAAGACTGTATGTTAGATGCAGTTCCCACAACAAAGTTCTTGACAAAAAGTTGGTGCTTATTATTATGTATTGCCTGGTTAATTTAGGAACTCCTGTATAACATATCAAGAGGCTACATCTTATAGAAGAATTCTCAAACTATTTAAACAGAAACATTTTTAGATATGTATATAAAATATTTAAGGAAAAGGGGCCAAGGAGTTGTTTGGGGATTTCTAAGAAGTAGATTCCTTCAAATTAAATTTGCATGAAAAGGATTTAAAAATCATAAAAGCATGAAAAAGTGTGATTTTTGTTGTTGTTACATTTCTCTCTCCTATATGCTAGAATGTAAGATTCTTGAGGATAGATTCAGTGTTGTTTTTCTTTCTAATGGTGTCTAATGCCTAGCACAAAGATAAATAAAATTGAACCTTTTGTTCAAGAAAAGAGATGATATTCTTTTGGGATTTGAGAACAAAAGCTCATTTTGGCATTTAGGTTCACAGCTTTTACAGATTTTGGTGAAAGAAATGGTAATTTACGTTATTACTTTGCAACTATAAACATAAATGGGGTTTAATTAGAATTCTGAATTACTGATTCATTGTATTTGAATTTTAAGGACATTAATAGAAATGTTTTTAAAATACACGTTTCTTAAAATTTAGTGATTCATCACTTACATATAACACCCAGTGCTCATCGTAACAAGTGCTCTCCTTAATACCCATCACCCATTCAGCCCATCCCCAACCACCTCCCTCACATCAACTCTCAGACACTTAACCGACTAAGAGCCACCCAGGCACCCCTAGATTTCATTCTTTTTGATGGCTGAGTAATATTCCAGTGTGTGTGTGTGTGTGTGTGTGTGTGTGTGTGTGTGTGTGTGTGTATCACCACATATATGATACATACATATATGTATGATACATATGATATATGTATATATCATATATATATGTATCACATTTTTATATGTATATATCTCACATCTTTACCCATTAATCAGTTGATGGACATTTGGGCCCTAAAATACACTTTTTTTGGTTTAATTTTATTTAAGGACTCACTCTCTAAGATAAGATAAATTTGCTTAAAATAGATATTTTTATTAATAACATCTGAAGTTATGTGAAAAAGTTAGCATGTAGAGAAAAGGCTTTACTGAGTATATGTTTTTTTTTTATTTAACTTGTAATTGTAAGATAATTATGTTTTATTAAGAAATCCCCTCAGACCGAAAGTTGCACTGACAGTGGGGCAGAAAATGAAGGCAGTTGTCACAGCGATCAGATGAGCAATGATTTTTCGAATGATGATGGTGTTGATGAAGGGATCTGCCTTGAAAGTAATAGTGGAACTGAAAAAATTTCAAAACCTGGACTTGAAAAGGTACCTTTTATAGTGTGTGGGTTTTAGTTGAGAGAATAAAATAATCTCTGAGCTGTTATATAATTCTCTGTTGTGACCAATAAATTCTCCGTAGGAGAAGTAATATTTGAAAAGTAAGACTTTTTTAAAGCTGTTTTGTTTTTTTTTAATGTACATATGTGATCATAATTAAACTTTAGGAAAAAACTGCTTACAGGCAAGAGCATGAATTTTTGGAGGCTGATCTGTAGCTGGGGGGTGGTATGGAAAAGGAGATCACTTCTGCCTTAAAAGTTACACCACGCCTCTAAATCTTTATATAAGAGTTTTCTCATACAGCAAAATGAAAGTTATTTGGCTACATCCATTCATTTTAAGATTCTGGCTCTGGAACTCCTTATGAAATAGTTAATAATAGAACTGATCTTTCTGAGGTAGGAGAAAGCCAAAGGCTTCAGCCTCTCTTGCCTCCCTATCACAGCCCTTAAGGCACTTAAAAAAAAAAAAAAATGATACAGTTCAATGGATTATAATTTGACAACTACAAGATTTGATAATCTCTGTTATAGAATCTTTTATGTCATGGTGTCAGTGATTTTTAAAATGTTATCAAACCATTTCTTTCATATTCATATAATCTGCTTTATTGAGGGGAGAATTATAGGTCAGATGTCTTGAGCATGTATAAATTGTGAATCAATAGCCTAAAGACTGCAGTAGTTCAAGTCTTGCAAAGTCATATTAAATACAGGGTTTTTAAGGCAGTATTTAAGAATAGAATTTCTCTTGCATTATTCCAACCACCATCATCATTTACCTTTTAAAATTATCTATTTCAGGGCAGATAGATGATCATGAGTTGCTATGTAATGAATAATGTAACAGATATGTTATAACTTAGTGTAAAGAACACTGCATTCAAGCAAGGGTTGGCAAACTGTGGCTCAAAGTCTAAATCTAATTCTCTGCCTATTTTTCTACATAAACAGTTACATCTGTCTTTTTTTTTCCCCCTTGTCTTACTGCTATAGGTAGGATTTCTTACAGTGTTGAATAGGAGTGGTGAGATAGGGCGTTCTTGCCTTATTCTCAACTCAGGAGGAAGGTGTTCAGTTTTAAGTATGATGTTGGTTCTAGGGTTTTTGTAGGTGTGCTTCATTAAGCTGAGGAGGTTTCCCTCATCCTAGTTTCTTAAGAATTTTTATCATGAATGAGTTTTGGATTTCATGAAATGCTTTTTCTGAGTCAGTTGATATATAGGATCACATGATTTTTCTAATTTAGCCTGTATTACAATAGATTGATCTTCTGGCATTGAACCATCTTTGCATACTTGAGAAATGTCAAATCAGCAGATCACTGTATCACAGATATTACATAAATACATTAGAAGATGTTCCAAATCATTTTATTGCTCAGCTCTTTTGCAAAGGAAATGGAATAATCTTGTTTGAATAAAAACATTATTTGTGATTTCTTGATCTTGACTGTGCATACCAGAATAGTCTTCTAATTAGAAACTGCTTCTAAAATTTCAGATTATTATTTTACTTTTACAAAAAAACATATTTCAGATATGCATAGTTACAGAGGTTATAACATAATTAAAACGTGAAGGAATGCACTGAATGGAACTCTGATGTATAAAATTATGTGATGACTTTATCATTTTAATTATCTTAGAGGGAATTGTGCCTACAATAAATATCTAGGACAGCTAACATATTATTTTACTCTGTACTAATAGAGAATAGGAAATGCACAAATAAGGGAAATTCTTTCTCTTCTCTGAGGTACTTTTGTTTTTTCTTCTTAGAATTCCTTGATCTATGAGCTCTTCTCCGTTATGGTTCATTCAGGGAGTGCTGCTGGTGGTCATTATTATGCTTGTATAAAGTCATTCAGTGATGAACAGTGGTACAGCTTCAATGATCAACATGTCAGCAGGGTAAGGAGGGTTTTTTATTTTTAATTTATTTATTTTAAGAGAGAGAGAGCGAGAACATATGTGTGCGCATGCTAGCCAGAGGGGCAGAGAGAGGGAATCCCAGGCACTATCAGTGCAGAGCCTAACATGGGGCTCGATCTCACGAACCGTGAGATCATGACCTGAGCTGAAATCAAGAGTCAGACGCTTCACCTCCTGAGCCACTCAGGCACCCAAGGAGGGGTTTTTTAAGATTATTCTGAAAGACAGGAGTAGAGCTATTTCTAATCAACAGTAGGGGTTTATTAAAAATGGGAGACTTAGTTTGTCCAGTGAAGCATTTTAAAACACATGCCAAGTCAGTCTTTTGTTTTTGCTTTGAGTAAATTTTCTAGTTTATCATTGTTACTTATTTTGTTCTGTTCTGTTTTGTTTTGTTTGGGTCTTGCTAAGTGTTTCCAAAGGCAGACTCCCTTTTTTTTTTTTTTTTTTTTTATCTTGAGCCTTCATGTGGGCTACCTGTTGAGCACTAGAACTAATTGGCTGGTAGCAGCCATTGATTCTGATCAAATTTTGTGAATTGGTAGTTGTACGGTACATTTTAACTCTGGGATGAAAATTGGCTTACTTGTTGACATAAAGGTAATGATGTTATAGATTTTAGAAGAAGGTAAACACTGTAACAACTTTTTAGATAACACAAGAGGACATTAAGAAAACACATGGTGGATCTTCAGGAAGCCGAGGATATTACTCAAGTGCTTTTGCAAGGTAAATAACTTCCTAATTTGTACTGTTTATAAATTAGAGTTAATTATAGCTCCTCAGCATTTTTTTGCCATTAAAGAAATTTAACCCAGGGGTCAGCAAACTATAACCCACAGACCAAACCCTGCCTGCCTCTAGTTTTTGGAAATAAAGTTTTATTGGAATGTCACTATACTCCTTTGTTGAAGTATTGTGTGTTGATCTTTTCCCTTTAACAACAGAGTTAACACTTGATCTTAGCCAAAAGGCCGAGAAGCGATAACAACAGAGTTAAAATAACTTCAATATGGCCAAGAAAAAAACTGGCTGACTCCTGACTTAACTGGTAGTAGTGGTTCTAGGACACAGGTTTTTTGAAGACTTAACTGTGTAACCAAGAGGAGATGTGGAATCTTCTCATAAACCTGTCAGGAAAAGCAAAGTAGATTCTCCTTTTTTTTTTCCTAGAATGTTTTAAGTTTGAACCTATCATCGAACACTTAACATGGTTTTCTAATTCTTTGAAACAAAGAAAAACTATTAAAATATTTGATGCTGGGAAATGGAATCTTTACAATCTACTTTTTGTTGACATTAATCTTTTTTATATTTCTACTAGCTCCACAAATGCTTATATGCTGATATATAGACTGAAGGATCCAGCACGAAATGCAAGTATGTTAGCATGTAGTTATTTGATTTTAATCTGTACTAATTTCTTTTATAAGTTTGGCAAACCCAGATAACTACTTTTAAATGATTGTTTTTTGTGCCTAGAAAAATTAATTATAAAGATTGTTATGAGATAATACCAAGTGGTGAAAACACTTGGAAAAAGTTGAACTATTTTTTAATACACTAAGAGATAAAACTTACTCTACATTTAAAAAGGGGGGTATTTATTTTCAGTTAGATAGTTGCTCAGTGATGATAAATCCCAGATCTGTGTTGCAGCCCTGACTCGCCATCTAGGTGGCCTAGAGCAAGTTTTTTAGCTTTTCTAAATCTTATTTTCCACGTCTGTAAAATGGGGATAATCATAGTATTTTATAGGATTATAATGAAAAATTAAACAACATTTTTTAGCATTTAGCATCATGTCTACTAGTACATACAATAACTCGTATTTATTTATTTTTTTTTTAATTTTTTTTTTCAACGTTTTTTATTTTTATTTTTGGGACAGAGAGAGACAGAGCATGAACGGGGGAGGGGCAGAGAGAGAGGGAGACATAGAATCGGAAACAGGCTCCAGGCTCCGAGCCATCAGCCCAGAGCCTGACGCGGGTCTCGAACTCACGAACCGCGAGATCGTGACCTGGCTGAAGTCGGACGCTTAACCGACTGCGCCACCCAGGCGCCCCAATAACTCGTATTTAGCTGTGACTGCTTTTTTTGGTATAAGCCTTTGGAGTATTTTATTATCAAAATGCTTTGAATGGGGACCCTTAAAAAAGTCAACTTCTGACTTACCATTCTAAAAGTTCCTGAGAGCTAAAGTTAAATATCTTTGTTTATTTGCTTAAAAAGCAAATAAAGTTTTATGAGTCTAGTATGCATCCTTTATTACGTTTTTTAAAAAAAATTTTTTTTTAATGTTTGTTTATTTTTGAGACAGAGAGACACAGCATGAGCAGGGAAGGGGCAGAGAGAGAGGGAGACACAGAATGTGAAACAGGCTCCAAGCTCTGAGCTGTCAGCACAGAGCCCGATGCGGGGCTCGAACTCACGAACTGTGAGATCGTGACCTGAGCCGAAGTCGGACGCTTAACCGACTGAGCCACCCAGGCGCCCCTATTATGTTTTAATTGTGTTGAGAGTCCTCAAAATAATCCTGTATACAAAGTATGTGGGTTTGTCTTTTATTATTACTTTAAAAAATTGCAGTTCCCCTTTTTTCTTAATGCTGACTCTGAAGCAGTATTGCAAATAACTAGATGTGTTTGTGTGTACATGTGGATATATACACAGGTGATATGTTGACCTGTATTTTTTTCATAATTACTATAATCACTGACCTTGATTTCTGTATTTCCTTTGTTTAGAAACTACCATACTGTAAAGTTTATTTTAGGTAGTTTATGTTTTGTTTATATTTTTGAAAATCCTCATTAGATTGTGGTATAAGGCTTAAGACTTAATTTATCTTTTCACTAATGATAATCCAGAGTCCAGAGTCTGTCATATAGTGGCTGTTTAATAATTTACTGTAGGTGCTCGCTTCAGCAGCACATATACTAAAATTGGAACGATACAGAGAAGATTAGCATGGCCCCTGCGCAAGGATGACACGCAAGCTCGTGAAGCGTTCCATATTTTTGACAGATACCATATGCTTTCACTCTTATGTGGATCCTGAGAAACTTAACAGAAACCCATGGGGGAGGGGAAGGAAAAAAAAAAAAAGGAGGTCAGAATGGGAGAGAGCCAAAGCAGAAGAGACTCTTAAAAACTGAGAACAAACTGAGGGTTGATGGGGAGTGGGAGGGAAGGGAGGGTGGGTGATGGGTATTGAGGAGGGCACCTTTTGGGATGAGCACTTGGTGTTGTATGGAACCAATTTGACAATAAACTTCATATATTGAAAAAAAAATTTACTGTAGAATTAATGGGGAAAAGAAATTATAATAAGTCATTTCAGAACAGAGATTTCAGAGGAGAGTAATCATTCTAACTTTACAGATAAAAGAATGATACCCCAAAGGTTAACGTGTCCAAGACCATAGCTACCTGGAGGCAGAGCCAGGATTTTATTTCCTGTGTTCTCTGTGTCACCCACCACTCCAGATATTTCCATTAGGGCAATAACTCAGCTTTCCTTTATCTACTCCCCAAAAATGTAGTTTTGTGCTGAAACACCAGAGGGTGCTCTATGTATG
Organism: Herpailurus yagouaroundi; assembly: GCF_014898765.1. Taxonomy (NCBI): domain Eukaryota; kingdom Metazoa; phylum Chordata; class Mammalia; order Carnivora; family Felidae; genus Herpailurus; species Herpailurus yagouaroundi. Next base: position 2,811,814 of record NW_024412449.1, on the reverse strand, counting down.
ATATGGAATATTTTTACAATGAGAGTTTATTTCTATAAATAATCGATTTTTACGTTCCATAGGGATTTGATTACATATATATATATATATAAATATATATGTGTAGATATATAAATATGTGTGTGTGTGTGTGTGTATATATATATATATATATATATATATATATATATATATAAATTGTTCTCCCTACTTAAAGCCTGATAATCATTGGCGTTATTAAATAGTGTCATATTCTCATATTGGCACTTTTAATGCTTTGAGTTACATATAAAATTCTGTGAATAGAAAGTAGCTAAAAGATTGTTTTGAGAACAAAGGAAAGATGAGCCTATTAGTGAATAATAACAAATAGCATTTGTAGTAGCAGCAGCAACAATAACACTTATTACATTGTATTATATCCCAGGTAAATACTCTATGGGGTAGATGTATTAATAAGTTTAAGAAACCAAGGTCTAGAGAAGTAAACTTGCCCAAGGTCACACAATTTGATGGTGATAATGAAATCAGAAATGATTTTATTTCAAAGTTTCAGAGAGACTTTTTCATTCTAAGAGTCTTAATCTGCATGCCAGAGTTGTCCTGGAGCCAAGAGATACTATGGATTAAATGTGTGGTTTTTTAAAATGTATGAGACCTAATAACCATGTGCCATTATCAACTACCTCTTCACTCTTGTCTGGAAGAAGCTGATGTTCTAAGTTAAGAGATTAATGTAATTGAGATCTGTTTTGATGAGAGCTATCATAGAAATATGTACTGTGGGAACATAATAGAGCAAAATTATGTAAAGGAAGCTCAATTTCCAGTGACTATGTCTTGCCCTGTTTTTATTACAATAGAGTTTCTAGAAGTAGATGAATATCCAGAACATATCAAAAACTTGGTGCAGAGGGAGAGAGAATTGGAAGAACAAGAAAAAAGGCAACGAGAAATTGAGCGCAATACATGCAAGGTTAGATTTCCTAAGTTTACTTTTAATTAAAATGCGCTATTGAAGTTTGCTTAACTGCAATTCTCGTAACATTCATTGGGCTGATTCTGTAGGCAGTTATACTATCATTTCATTAAGCAGTACAACCAACTATATTACTGAAGTAAGATCTGATTTTTATGCATTAATAAACATTAACATGTAGTGATAATACTCAGTGCTGGTAAGGTTACAGTGATGCGAGCGTTGTCACATTCTGCTATAAGACTAATAAGCTGGTAAAAACCTTATCGCATAGAAATTGAGTAGAATTCATTAAGAGCCTTAAGCAAATTCATCTTTTTTAATAGAATTCTCTTAAGAAAATATCTCTTAATGAGATAACCACAGATGCTATAAAAATTTTGGCAGCAAGGACATTGATCACAGTATTTTCCAAACAAGGGAAAAACTTGAAACAACCTGAAAGTATGTCAGTAAGAGAATGATTACTTAAATTATGATACATGCTTATAAAGAAACATGCAGTTGTTAAAATTAATGTTTTTGAATTCTTATAAGATGAAATATAATCACTATATTTGTTGTTGAGAAAAATAGACATGGAAGAGAATGATTTAAGTTATATATTTTTTTAATTGTAATATTTTGACTATTAGGAAAAAAATACTGTCTGCAGAAGAATTACATTTTGACTTGATGACTTGCTGAGATGATGACACTATTTTACATTTTCTAGATAAAATTATTCTGTTTGCATCCTGTGAAACAAGTAATGATGGAAAATAAATTGGAGGTTCATAAGGATAAGACATTAAAGGAAGCAGTAGAAATGGCTTATAAGGTATGTTTAATTGCACTGTTGACATTTAATTATTGATATCTTAGGTAACAATAGTAATCTCTTTTCCAAAATTTTTATTATGGCCAGTAGTAATATCAGCACTTGCAGTAAACTTGATAGTCTATTTACATCATCTCTCTCTCAGTGGGTGTAGCTTATACATCTTCTTTGGAACATACCCAATTGAGTTGGAGAAATTTCTCACCCTGAAAGCCAGTTCAGTTTTGTAGAACAAGAATTAGAATTAGAAACAAAAACATTTATTCTTTTTCATTCATTTAACAGATATGCATTGAGACCCTCCCACAATTTGCAAATATTTTATTGTTTAGATGCCGTAAAGTAAGTCAGTAATATATTGAGATTATTTCTCCTGAGATGTTAACCATGAGAAGCAGGCAGCTATGCAAAAAATTGGGGAGAATATTTTAGTAGAGGTAACAACATGTGTGAAAACTGAGATGAGGTCGTGGCCGCCGTGATCAAAAAACTGATAAAAGGGACATTGTATTTAGATTGTCTTGAATGAGAGGAGAGTAGCTTAAAATCAAATTAGAGACTTTATACAAATAGTAGGTTGCAATTTATTCCAAGAATAATGTAAAGTTATTAGTGGGTTTTGAAAGGCAAATAGAAACGGAAGCATTCTTTAACCAGATTATTCCAAATGTTGTCTGTCATACTTGACAAATTTTTGCCCTTTCCATGTAAATATGAACATCATTGAACTGAAATTAAAGTCATTAGTTAGAGAAAAAATTGCAGGCTACATTACAGTGTTCTGGTTTTGCTCACAATTGCATTTCCAGTACTTTTTCCTGGTGTGCAGGAAAATGAAAATTTGGGTGGGTATGTGGATGAGCAAATGAATGAACAAACAGTAAAATTGATACATAGCTCCGGATTTACCTCATTAAAAGTAAAAATCGTTTAAACACAGTGGACTGTAAGCATCATCTTTGCAAAACAGTAGTGAAACCAAATGAAACTAAAATAGAGAAAACATCTTAACAGTTTTTACACAATTTTACAGTCTGTAATAGCAGTAACAGTAGTTTATATTCCAGCAGTTTTTAATGCAGGAAGACAAAGATTGTCTTAAAAGTCAGAAGTAAAAGTTCATAAATACAAAGAGTCAAACAGAAGAGAGAAATAAGTCAGTCTTATGTACCAGAAAGAGTGCTCCATCTTTGGGAGGAGTGGGGGGAATAGAGGTCGGTGGGGACACACACCAAAGCTTACTGTTTTTCTTGAAGGTCCTAATCACAAACCTTAAATAAGTATGAAATACTTTGAAATAATCCTTTCTGTCTCCAGGCAGTTCATTTTTCACTTTAGAGATGTTGCATCCAGAGTATGCCATCTACCAGTAACATGGGCCAGAGGGAGATTTTTGACAGAAATTCCATGCCCTGAGCTGTAGATATGCTGGAGGCTCATATGGAAGGGGAGCTGCGAGGTGGCGCATGGGAGACACGGAAGCTGTGGCCTCTCTGGTGGCTCTGCGAGGCGTGCTATCCCCTGCGCTTAGAAAGATGGTTAAACCCAAACATGTCATCACCAGTTCTTCTCCAGATCGGATTAATGCAACAGAAGCTGCATATTCTCTTGGTTGTTCTCCCCTGGGTTCCAGAGTAGTGATTATAGAGCAAGGGATTATAATACATTGATTTTGAGTTCATCTAAAGTTTAGAATGTTAACTTTTTTTAAAACTAGGAATGTTTTAAAAATTTGTTAGTGCAGGGGCGCCTGGGTGGCGCAGTCGGTTAAGCGTCCGACTTCAGCCAGGTCACGATCTCGCGGTCCGTGAGTTCGAGCCCCGCGTCAGGCTCTGGGCTGATGGCTCAGAGCCTGGAGCCTGTTTCCGATTCTGTGTCTCCCTCTCTCTCTGCCCCTCCCCCGTTCATGCTCTGTCTCTCTCTGTCCCAAAAATAAATAAATGTTGAAAAAAAAAAATTAAAAAAAAAAATTTGTTAGTGCATAAGTTGCATTATTTAGGGGATAATGAAATAATTAAAAATAGCATTGAAGTTATGCCTTTAACTTTGATGTCTTTGAACTTTGATGCAAATCATAAATATATGAATTTTATTGTTTGCTAGGACCTATTGGTGGTGGAATTACACATCAGACTAAACTCTGTGTGTGTGTGTGTGTGTATGTGTGTATATATGTGTGTGTATGTGTGTGTGCGCATATATCTATATGTGTGTGTGTGTGTGTGTGTGTGTGTGTGTGTGTGTGTGTGTCCCCCGCCTGGCCTTGTTTTCTTTTAGATGATGGATTTAGAAGAGGTCATACCCATGGATTGCTGTCGCCTTGTTAAATATGATGAGTTTCATGATTACCTTGAACGATCGTATGAAGGAGAGGAAGATACCCCAATGGGACTTCTACTAGGAGGAGTCAAGTCAACATACATGTTTGATCTACTGTTGGAGACGAGAAAACCTGACCAAGTTTTCCAGTCTTACAAACCTGGAGGTAAAGAATTTTACAGTTGTACTGGACTTAAAATTTTCACGAGAAGGTTTTTTAATAGAAATGAGTTTAATTTTAAATTTTTTTATGTTCTTAAAATGCAGAATAATTTTGATAGGTTAGGAAGTAGCAACAAGCTTAGAATTAACTTCTAGATTACTTTCAAAGAGCTATATACAAAATTTTAAAAAATTAGCTTGCAGCCTTCAGTGGGATTTTTCTTTTTCAGTGCTGAATCATCCTCCCTTCTCTTCCCCCCTTCTCTCTATTTATACAGAAAAAAAAGTCCAAAAACAGTATAGTCTCATCAACTCTCAGAAGTAGAATCTTATTTTTCAGGGTTTCCTTGATGAAGTGGTTTCATAACCCATTGCTGCCAACACTTTTTATTTTTCTCCATCTTCTCCATTTTTGCAGGTCCCAGGAACTTCATTTTTTTTTTTTTGTCTTCATTAAATCTGTCACAGTCCTCAATATCTTGAGGGTTTTTTTGTTTGTTTGTTTGGGAATGATGTGGAAAGCAAAATACCACACTCCTAGCTTTACCCAGAGTAGTCCCTAAAGACAGTTACATGACCAGAGTTTTCTAGTAATCACTATGTAAACTGTAACAAATAGGGGAAAATAAAAATGTTTAAGTAACTTTAGAGAATTCTCACTATTGTTGCATAACCCTGAATCCCTTCTATTGGTTGTTACAATTCAGACTTATGTTCTCTACTTTTATTCCTAAAAATTGAACTCACAAATACCTTCTTCTGGGGGCGCCTGCCTAGGTGGCTCAATCGGGTAAGTGTCCTACTCTTAATTTCAGCTCAGGTCATAATCTCATGGTTCATGAGTTTGAGCCCCTCATCAGGCTCCACACTGATAGTAAAGCCTGCTTGGGATTCTCTTTCCCTCTCTCTGCCCCTCCCCCACTTGTGCATGTGCTTGCATGCTCTCTTTGGCTCTCTCAAAAAAGCAAAAGTAAAAAGCCTTCTACTCTCAAATTCTATTTCTCTGCAGATGCTATAAACCTCTCTTTGTTTTTTGTTTTTTTTTAATTAAGGCTCCTCTTTTCAAAGTAGATTAAGTATGATACTCTTCAGGGCTCCATCAGTCAGACTCTGTTCTGTTTGTAGAGAGTTCCTTTGGAGCATTTCCTTGCAGATTATTTTTGGTCTAGATAGCAAAAATGATGATTAAAGTGTAACATGAGTCAGCAATAAAACCACTTTTTAAAAAGAGAACTTTAGGGACATCTGGGTGGCTCAGCGTCTGACTTCAGCTCAGGTCATGATCTTGCGGTTCATGGGTTCAGGCCCACATTGGGCCCTGTGCTGACAGCTCAGAGCCTGGACCATGCTTGTGATTCTGTGTTTCCCTCTCTCTCTGCCCCTTCTCTGCTCACGCTCTCTCTCAAAAATAAACAAACTTAAAAAAAAAAAAAGAAGAGAACTATACGTGTGAGTGTGGATTGTAAAACTTGCAGATAGCGTTTTATTTATTCATTAATAATGACTTTAGCAGAATATTTTATCAGATTTAGATTAGAAATCTAGGGAAAAACCTGACCATTTATATACACTTCATAAAGGAAATTAAAACATTTAAGCCAGAGAATAACTAAGTGTTTGAAGATCATTTGCTTTTCTAGTAACTAAAAGTTTAGTTATATATAATCTGAAAACAGAAGAGAAGATAGGATTAAGTTGTAATATGAAAAATTTAAGTGAAAAAAACAAACCATGTAAACCAAAGCATTTTTCTGTAGACTCTTCTGTAGAATGTAGAGAATATTATTTGGAGGAGAAGAAGTCTTTGATTATGAACAAGGTCTTGAGTGGTATAATGAAGGTTGATCAAAAGCAAATAGGGTTGCTGGGTCCCCTTTAGAATTTGTTCTGCATTCTCTAGTAATTTAATGTTGTGGTTTAGGTCTGTATTTTGCAACTTTGAATATGTATTTTAAGTTTATTTATTCATTCTGAGAGAGAGAGAGAGCATGAGTGCACAAGTGGGGGAGGGGCAGAGAGAAGGAGAGACAGAATCCCCACACCATCTGCACAGAACCCAGTGCAGGGTTTGAACTCATTAACTGTGAGATCATGACCTGAGCTGAGATCAAGAGTCAGTGCTTTAACTGACTGAGCCACCCAGGAGTACCTGGATATGCATTTTTAATGTGGTTGATAAATTTGTGTTATGTTTTACAAGGAAACAAACCATGAATTTTTCAAAAATCATATTTTGACTGTTGTCATTGTTTTTTGTTTTGTTTTATTTTTTTAATTTACATCCAAATTAGTTAATCCATATACTGCAACAATGATTTCAGGAGTAGATTCCTTAGTGTCTCTTTCCCATTTAGCCCATCCCCCTCCCACAACCCCTCCAGTAGCCCTCTGTTTGTTCTCCATATTTAAGAGTCTTTTATGTTTTGTCCCCCTCCCTGTGACTGTTGTCATTGTTTTAAAGAGATCTAGGAGAACTTTTTTATTAGCCTCATTTCCATTTCTTTGTAGATGTTTGTAATGTAATACCTTGCAAGGAGAAGTTTGTTATGTATTATATACATGTGTAACATTGTTATGTCTACTATCTTAATAGTTCGGAAAATATTACCTTGCCATCTATTGGAAATACATTAGGAATGCAGTGCTCATGTCAGTGCTCATGACTTTTAAAAATAACATCCATTTATGTTTTTGTATTTTTCAAATGTTTTGTGTTTTTCAGAAGTGATGGTGAAAGTTCATGTTGTTGATCTTAAGGCAGAATCTGTAGCTGCTCCTGTCACTGTTCGTGCTTACTTAAATCAAACGGTCACAGAGTTCAAACAGCTTATTTCAAAGGTAAGTTTTAAAATTGGTCAGTGAATATTTTTGAGTGCTTGTTCTGTACAAAGCATTGTGTGATAGTTATGAGTGTGGGAACTAGTACTTACTGGCAGGAGGCAAGTACAGTTAGAAGAGAAACACACTTCAAGTGGAAGACACCAAGTGACCAAAGTATGGAGGTCAGGAAGTGTGAGGCAAGCGCACACAGTGATGGCATATGTGTTTGGCTCAATCTCTGTATAGTACAGGCCTAGAAATAGAAGTTAGTTTATTTCATGGAGAGTTTTTAAATAGTAAACACAAAAGCATGGGCTCTATTTGATGTGGGCAATGGGAAGTATGTTATTTGTTTTCCTAAGTTCAGCAGTGGTATGATGACAGTTCTGCTGTAGAACGGTAAGTTCCTGGATAGAGGGGGAGTCCGTAAAGTAGATGAGGAGGCTGTGGAAATAGTGCAGGTGAAGGCATTGGACCAGAAAGGAGAGAAGGGGTAGATTGTAAGAATGATTATATGCATAGAATCTGCAGGACTTGGGATTGGTTGGAGTAAGGCAAGAAGGAGCACAGATGCTTTGAGGAGTTTTGAACTTGGGTAGCCACAAAGTAGTGATCTAGTAATCAAAATGGAAGAGTAGGGTAGGGGAGCAGATTTGACAGGGAAGGTGGTGAATTAAATACTGGCCATATTCGGTGAGTTAGTGATAAAGAACATAGACTCATTCAGAATTTGTGAGCTGGAAAAATATGATGAAAACATTCAAATTTCCTTGGGCCAAGCTAGTTCACTCTAGAGAAATGATTATATTGTACTCTGTAGAACACTGAGCACACAAACACAGGTGAAATTTTTCAGGATTCTTAAGCCCCAGGTTTAGATGACTTGCTGTAGTGGAAATTATTCAGTAATAGCAAGCAAGAAGTTGATCCACTTTCTAGTCATTCCTCTATGGCAGTATTGTCTTTGATCTCATCTAGGTTTGTTTTTTTTTTTTTTTTTAATGCCTATTTTAACAGGGTTGTTGTGAATGTTAATGGAACAAATAAATGCTCTGTTTGTGGAGAAAAATTGTTATTATATAAAAGTTGGGTTTTAATTATTATTGCGTTAGGGGCGCCTGGGTGGCGCAGTCGGTTAAGCGGCCGACTTCAGCCAGGTCACGATCTCGCGGTCCGTGAGTTCGAGCCCCGCATCGGGCTCTGGGCCGATGGCTCAGAGCCTGGAGCCTGTTTCCGATTCTGTGTCTCCCTCTCTCTCTGCCCCTCCCCCGTTCATGCTCTGTCTCTCTCTGTCCCAAAAATAAATAAATAAACGTTGAAAAAAAAATTATTATTGCGTTAAAAAAACAACGACCTCTAATACTTCTGCCAAAGTAATAGATAATTTGAGGAGATAAATCATGTTTTGGAGATAGATTTTACAATTAAATTGCTCTTAGAAAGACTATATAAGTGTACTTGCTCCTTATTACAGTTTAATCTAGAGTATGAGCATTGAGGTAGAATACAAAAGAAACATATGACATTGCCTTCCTGAAGAAGTTAATAATTTTATTGGGGGAGAATATATCTGTAGAGAATAAAGGCAGTCACAAAGTATTTTGCCAAAAAAGGCAGCAGATAAAGTCTAACTAGACCACCAAAGAATTAGTTAGCATTAGTTGTATTGAAAACACATCATGTTTTTTTAAATGTAAATTTTTTTGTCTGCTCATTTCTTGTGAAATTCCTAAAATGATACCTCAGATTAAGGACATGTACTTTTAGAGTAACTTGAAACTTTACCTATTAATTTAATCTCATTTTACACAGAAGAAAAATGATTTAGTAAAAGTATTAACCATTCCAAAAGAATTCATCAAAAGTTCAGGAGGTAAACAGTTACTAGTTTGACGTCTGTTCTCAAAGTGCAGTTACTCAGTTTCTTTGGAACCACATCCCCTCATTTACTTTGCAAGTGCGAGAGGAATAGAATTTTTAGTGAAAAATCATTACCTTTAAAATAGTTTCAGAGCATCCATTCATAAGTGATACTTTGTTCACCTACTTTACAGCATAATTAATGGATAGGACTAAAATTTTTCCCATAGATTCTTTAAAAATTTATAAACCTCCACTAAGATTATTTTCTTTTAATTTTCTTTCTGTTTCTAAGAACTCAGCAGTGTGTCTTCATCCACATTTCCAAGTCCAGCAGAATTATCCTTGCGAGTCCTTTTTACTGACTTGCTTCCATTGCAGGCCATCCATTTACCTGCTGAAACCATGCGGATAGTGCTAGAGCGCTGCCACAATGATCTGCGCCTCCTCACTGTGCCCAGTAAGACCCTGAAAGCTGAAGGGTTTTTTAGAAGTAACAAGGTATGTCTTTTATTTCTTCATTACTATTGTCTATGCTGGTAATAGTAAATTAAGTTTCATATTATAAGTCTGGCCTCTAGAGCCATCCACTATGTGTCTGTAATTTCCCTCGTAAATTCTCCCAGCGTCTCGGCAATTACCTTCCTTTATAATCAGGTCAGATCAGGCTTCTTTCTGTCCTACTCCATCTGTCTGTCGGTTCTCCTCTAGGTCTTGTTCATGAGCTACCTCTGCCTGCCTGCAGTATTCTTTCCCCTCTTCCTACATTTTTTTTTCAAGGCGCAGATTAGTCCTGCCTCTTTGGTGAAGCCTTACTGACTATTTCTGTCCACAACAATCTTGTCCTCTGAATTCTGTAAATTATGTTACATTCGTTCTTGAGCTTCTCCCATAAAGCACTACTTGATGGGGAAAGTCAAAGACATGCCTACTCTAGAGAAGATTGTCATTTGGGTTCACCCAAAGGGGTTCACCCTTTGCCTACTTATTTATCTCAGAAAGAAAAGAGAAAGTTCACATTGATCTGTTTCATCTCTTGACGTGTTCTATCATTGATAAATGATTTTTCCTGTGTGTTTATTCATAACACCATCAGTTTACCCTGGATCAATTGAATCCAAAATTTTCCCTCTTTGCCATGTTTTATTTATTGCCTTTTCCGTTCTCATTCATCTTAGTGCAGTCTAGTCTTTTATCTCATTTAACCTTTTTTAGTATTGTCTTACTATTCCTAAGGTGTAATTTTTATTCACCTCTGTTTTCTTTGGATACTTTTGTGTGGTGCTTATGTGTGTATCATTAAAATCCGCCCTAATACCATTTTAGGGTGAAAAGTAAGAGGGATCTCACTTTATTTTTTTCTTTAAATGGTTAGCTAATGATCCTAATCTGTAACATTGATTGGACACTGGTTATCTGTATTTAACCAGTACTTCCCCCAGATTATTTGAAAAACATCCCCAGATGAAATAGCATTTCATCTATAAATAATCTGGATGTCTATCTCTAAAGGGTGAGAACTCTTTAAAAACATAACTATAATTATATTATTACATCTAGAAAATTAACAGAATTAATATCAACAAATGTCTAGTCAAGCTTCTCTTATTATCTTGTAAAATTTTTTTCTGACAGGATTTATTTGTTCAGGTAGGATCCAAATAGAGTCCATGATATACCTCTCAAGTCTATTTTAACCTACAGATCCCCCATGTGTATTTATTTCCTTGTCATTTATTTGCTCTAGAATCAAGTCATTTGTCCATTAGATTTTTTTCTATACTCTGGATTTTGGTATTACATTCCCAAAATGCCTTTATACATGTTCCTCTATCCATGTTCATGCTATGCTTGTTTTTCTAATGAGCAAGATGTGGAATACAAAAACTTTCTGAAAATAGAAAATCCAGTAAACAAGGTATCTGTGTGTGCGTGTGCACATGTGTGTGTCTCCTCTATCTTAGCACAGTTTTATGGCTAATTACAAAGACATATGAACATAATATTTATTGTATTTAGTCTTCAAAAACCATACACATTTCCTTTAGAAATGTCATCATCCCAAATTTTACATTTTGTCTTGTATTGAGGTGATATGAGTGAGAATGAATGTCACTAAAATTAATGATGTAATGTAACTCTCTTACTATTTAGGTATTTGTTGAAAGTTCTGAGACTTTGGATTACCAGATGGCCTTTACAGACTCTCATTTGTGGAAACTCCTGGATCGTCATGCAAATACGATCAGATTATTTGTTTTGTTACCTGAACAGTCCCCAGGCTCTTATTCCAAAAGGACAGCGTGCCAGAAAGCTGGGGGTGATTCTGGTGGTAACGTGGATGATGACTGTGATAGAGTCAAAGGACCTGTGGGGAGCCTCAAGTCTGTGGAAGCTATTCTCGAAGAAAGCACTGAAAAACTCAAAAGCTTGTCACTACAACAGCAGCAAGATGGAGATAATGGAGACAGCAGCAAAAGTACTGAGACAAGTGACTTTGAAAACATAGAATCACCTCTCAATGAGAGGGACTCTTCAGCGTCAGTGGACAATAGAGAACTTGAACAGCACATTCAGACTTCTGATCCCGAAAATTTTCAATCTGAAGAACGATCAGACTCAGATGTGAATAATGACAGGAGTACAAGTTCAGTGGACAGTGACATTCTTAGCTCCAGTCACAGCAGTGACACTTTGTGCAATGCTGATAATGCTCAGATTCCTTTGGCTAATGGACTTGACTCTCATAGCATCACGAGTAGTAGAAGAACTAAAGCAAATGAAGGCAAAAAAGAGACATGGGACACAGCAGAAGAAGACTCTGGAACGGATAGTGAATACGATGAGAGTGGCAAGAGCAGGGGAGAAATACAGTACATGTATTTCAAAGCAGAACCCTATGCTGCAGACGAAGGTTCTGGGGAAGGACATAAATGTATGTACTTAGAAAGAAAACTCCTTGAAACAGCACCAATTGGTTTCTCAGTTTATTTAAATTTTTAGTTAAGAAAGGAACCAGCTAAGAGTTAGGTACTTTGTTCTAGGATCACCCGTAACTTCCTGGATTATAAGAGTGTTCTCTGTTGCCTTTGCTTTCATTTTCGGGGCAGTTGTAGCAACAACTGTCTTTGGACCTCCGCAGCACATCAGACCTGTGACAGCAGTGATGTCACAGCTCTGGGGAAGATAAGTGAAAAAGAAAAGGAAAAGAATTAAGAATTGTTTTAAAGGAAAGAATCAAGAATTGTTTTAAAGGAAAGAATTATGATAAAAGCCCTAAGTTAAAAACTAAGAAATAGTTTAAAAAGTAAATAATATACCAAAAAGATAAAATTTGGTATTCATTGCTGAGGAAAAGTTTTTATTTGTGCATCCCCTCTCTTCTCTTTATCCCTCAATGCAAATAACCCCCTCCCCCACCCCCTAAAAAGTCCATGGTTAACTGGGAAAGTCAGAAAAAGGAAAGGGGCTTTTTTAAAGTTGATACTTTGAAGTAAGCTCCAAGCAGAGTATAAACTAGAAATCCTCAAGTATATAATCACAAAAACATTGAAGAGATCTGTCAGTTCAGGTATTTGGGATAAGCAGCAACAGCAAAAACACACCTACATGAAAACAATAAAATGACTTTTATAAAACATCAGATGAAAACAGCCAAAGAATGTACAAAAGTTTTCTTCAAGTATAAAAGAGAAATAGCTCAAAAAGACAAATACTTTGCATTATATTACCCCTTATATTCTTAATTTTAGTTTTCAAAACACTTGTTCTCACTTGAAGCTTCTCTGAAATTAGTAAAGCAAATATTGATATCCTCATTTGACTGATAAGAAAACTGAAGCTCATAGTGGATGGATGACTTGCCCAAAAGTATATGTGTAGCTAGTAAGGAGTGGAACCACTACTAGAATATAAGTCTTTGAATTGAATGCATTTGCTGTTACCTTTATGACAGTGGGAAGGGAGTCCCACTCTATCCATCTGTTCATCCACCCCCCCCCCCATTAATATTTCCTGAATCCATTCAAGATGCCAGGCCCTACGTAGATGTTAGAAGTGGAGATGACAAAGATGCAGCCTCATGTTTCATCTGGTGGGAGAAGGCCCACAACCACCATGGAAGTTAATTGCTACGATGCTTATAGTCTCAAAATTTAGTCTCTTAAAAGGAAGTGGTAGAAATTATTAAATCAGTAATAAAAATGCATAAATTTGTCTTTTTAACTAATTAGTTCCCAGTAACACTGGAACCATGTGACATCCATATAGATACCTTGCAGAAACTCAAGTGGGAAAATGTGGGTTCGTGAGCCACAACGGAGACAGAAACTCTATAATAATGTTTTAACTCCCTGTGGCACTTTTACTTCATAAAGCTCATTAATTCACATCATCTCACTTATTTCTCAACAGCTGTGTGAAATTGATGCCGTTAGACACTTTTTGCTGATGAAGAAACTGGCTCAAACTGACTTAAATAATTTGCCGGGGTTCACACAGCCAGTAGGTCACACTGCTGGTCAGTCCAGCTCCTGTGATCTGATTGTAAGCCTGGTCCACATTTCTCCACCTCATAACTGCTACCCACTGTCCCTTACTTTCCTCACGTCAGAGTAAAGGAAAAATAGCCAGTAGCTACCCTTTCTTACCATCCTCAACCCTTCAAGAGCATTAGCAAATTAAAAACAGCTCCTTTTTACAAAGAGGTTAGAAATTTCTCTTAAGTGGTTTGTTTTAGAATAATGTGCTGGAGAGTTGACTGCATGAGAGTCTAAACGTTAAGAATTTAATAGGAATACTTAGAATTGTAGACTGAGGAGTCTCCTTCCACCTTTTTGGAAATTCATAGTGGGCTAGTTTACTAGCATTCGTTGAAATAGTAAACATGATGATCAAGAGAACCCGTTTACTACAATTTATTTTGGTTTTCAGAAGCCGTGCAGAAGGCTTGTTTGAACAGAAAAAGTGGAAACGGGCTTAGAGGTAGAGGAGTAGGGTTGAGAGCCATCAGCCACATGCTTCAGGAGTCTGTACTAAGACTGTTTCATCACAGCTCCTCAGAGACCTGAAAGTTGGTACCTGGGTAACATGGATGATGAATAATAATACGGGTTCTTCAGAGTGATAAAATGCCAGGGTGTAACACATAAACAAAGAATTTGATATCTGAAGAGTGACATTTTATGTACAGTATAGACAATATGGGTAATAACTGAAATACACTTAAAGTGATGGTCTTTAAGCTATCTGTTATAATCCAGGAATTGTTTCGGGGAGTATGGACCTTTCTCTGAAAATACTGTTCCACTGTGACCTATTATAGGCTGCAGGCACTCAGGGATAAATAGGGAGATCAAGGCAATAAAAATGAGAGTGCATTTGCACTGATAATTTCTTTGTACAATTTTGATATCACTTCATTTAAGAGATACATAAAAGAAAGAAACCCTAAAGATATTTTGAGGTTGCTCTGTGAAGAGACCAAACTCTTCAGTTTGAAGAGGTAAATAGGGAAAACGGTATGATGGTAATCTCTAAAATTATAATTACAGCCAGTCAATTAAGCCAACAATTTTTGCCAGGGCTGTAGTACACATTTGACATACACTGACCCCAAGGTATAAGCACAACTATCTGCATTTTATAATAGAGGTAATTGAGGTACAGAGAAGTCAAGTCACAGTCACAAATGTAAGGTACAAGGAGGAGCCAAGAATTCATTCAGGCCAGCCCATTTCACTACAGAACCACTTGGTCCTAATCACCGTATTGGACTGTATCAATAACAACAAACATTTGTATCTTCCTGTGATACATTACTGTGAGTTAGAAACCAAAATTGTGGTAATAGCTTATTGTTTGAGTAATGACTTAGAATTTACTACATTTGTCATAGCAGCAATCAGTGAGACTGGTGTAATGATCCTGTGAGAAAACTGAGGCCCAGAGACATTGGATGACTTACCAATAGCCATTTATTAGGCAACAACTGAAATCTAGTTATTGGCTTCTGATTTCTAATCAAGTAATTTTTTCATTATACCCTTCTCTCAAGAAATGTTGTACCTGCTGGATAGTATAAATAGAGGCTTATTTGCCAAAAGCTGGGTTACTTAGGAGTATTTCTTAAATTTTAGAAATGGACATTTCAAAGGAATTAAATGCTGCCTGAAAAGTTATATATAACAAAAAAGTTCATCACCATGTTTATATTCTATTTCATACTTTATGGTCACGTTTTCTATAGTGAATCTGAATCTTATAACCGGAAAAACAGTAAATGGACATTAATTTATTTGAAAAAGTCCACTCAAAAATTCATCAACCCAAAAGGTAGGTCAACCTGGGAACATAAACCAGTCATGTTTGAGGGTCTCATCCTTGACTTTTTTTTTTCTTTTTCTCTTTTTTTTTTTTTTGAGAGAGCAACCCTTGGGGGGGGGGGGGCGAGGGGGGGGGGGGAGAGAGAGAGAGAGAGAGAG
>NW_024412449.1:2735021-2796293 GCF_014898765.1 Herpailurus yagouaroundi | reverse complement strand
CGACTGAGCCAGACAGGGTGCCCCTCACCCTTGACTTTTGATGTAAATTTTACAGAAAACCAGAGCCTACCCTAGAGAGAGCCTTATGGCTCTAGAGGAACCACGGGCTTAAGGTGGGATGGCAGCTCTTGTTATACTGCACTGTCTATATTGTAAGAGAGAGAGGAACTTGAGTGAAGTTGTTACTCTTTACTAGGATATGAAGACTGGAGTCTTAGAAATATTTCAGAAGTATGTTCATGAGTAACTTGTAAAGGACAAAAGATTAATAAGTATTAGAAGAAATAAAGCTCACCAAAAACAATCCTATTGCTTTGCCATGAGAGCTTATATCAAAGCTTGCAGGGGGGTGGTGGGAGTTTCTGATCCATTTAGATGCTCTTACTGTTACGGTCCAACCACATGATAAAACAGATATCATCATATGCTCATCTTGACAGTTTTTTCTAGTAGAAATCCCAGAACCAAATTTACTAACAATTTTTGAGGCAATTACTAGATATCTGACACTGTGCCAAAAGCACGATAAACATATTAACCTCACTGAATTCACACTGCAGTACTAGGAGGTAGGTACTACTCTCTCCATTTTTAAAATGAGGAAGTGGGTATAAGGAGGCCAGTGGCTTGCCCCAGGTCACATAGCTGGCCGGGAAGCAGAAGAGGCACGGTTGGAACCCAGCCAGAGCCTACATTATTACTGTGAAGAACTAGGAATGTATGTAATTGAAAAGACTTTCCTGAAGTTTGGTTTGGGACTCAGCAGCGTATATAAATAAATAGATTAGCACTTCAATCTCTCAGAACGTTGGAAGTTGTTGAAGTTGCTGGATTTTATCGTATGCTCCGTGTCTGTGTTTTTTTGTCCATGCAACGTTGTGTATTAGCTTAAAGTCAAATAACTGAAGGGGGTGTTTTTTCCCTGCTTACAGTATAATAAAGTGTATATGATCTGTTTTATTTATATTCTAAGAGGTTTCTTTTTTTGTTTCGCTTTTGTTTTTTTTTGTACTTAGGGCTGATGGTGCATGTTGATAAAAGAATTACACTGGCTGCTTTCAAACAACACTTAGAGCCCTTTGTTGGAGCTTTGTCCTCTCACTTCAAGGTCTTCCGGGTGTATGCCAGCAACCAGGAGTTTGAGAGCGTCCGGCTGAACGAGACACTTTCATCCTTTTCAGACGACAATAAGGTTGATTAAAATCATTTCAAATAATTAGAGTCTGTTTTACATGATAGATTTGAGAACATCTTGCCCTGTTTCCAAGTAAGATTAAATAGATAATCCTAAGAGGGTCATTTTTTGTTTTTATGTTTAGTGATTGGTCGGTTTTTTTCATTCATCTAACATTTGTTAAGTGTTAACTGTGTGTCAGTTACTGTTCTAGGTGCTGGGAATCAGAGGTAAAAGATACACCTGTTCTCAAAGAGCCCATAATCTAGAGAATTTTTGAAGACCAAACTAAACAGTGTGGGGAGAATGGGTTGTTTATTCTGCAGAGGTAATACATCTAAAAAACTGTTTTTAATTTATAGATTACAATTAGACTGGGGAGAGCACTTAAAAAAGGAGAATACAGAGTTAAAGTGTACCAGCTGCTGGTCAATGAGCAAGAGGTAAGTAAGCTGCTTCAGAGCAATATGACGTCACTTCTGCTAGTTATTAAAAACAGAGTTCAGAGATGTTGTGACTTGTCATTTCTTTTGCTGTCTCTAAAGCACAGACAGGACACTGTTTCCAGAAGCTATTTTGGTTGTGCGGGTCATATTGCCTGTATTGCAGCCACTCATTTCTGCCCCTGTAGCACAAAACCAGACGTAGACAATACATAAACCAGTGGAATTAGCTGTGTCCCAACAGAGTTTATTTACAAAAACATGCAGCAGACAAATGTGGCCCTCAAGCCTTTCTTTGCCTTCCCTCTGCTTTAAAGTATTGTTACACATGTTGGAATGAGGCAGACATTTCCTGCTTTGAAAAGGAGACTTGTTTGTGCTTGATTTTAAGAAATCCTCACGTAGTGCTCCAGGGGGATAGCAGTTGATCTGTAGAGCATGTAAGGACTCTTTGCGTTCAGAGAGTCATTTCAGTATTTAGCAGGCATTCATTTATCTCGTAGCTGCCATATGCTCGCAGATGTTAACTCCTTGAATCTGCATCAGTTAGCTATGATGTAGATATTATTATTCCCATTTTGTAGATGAAGAAACTGAGGCACAAAGAAGTTATGTAACTTGCCCAAGGTCATGTAACAGATGCCAGACAAATGCCCAGAAGAAAAAGGCAAAGTCCCTGTTTTGGGGATGTTTATAACATCTTAGTGAGGACCTAGACAAATGTGCAAACTAAATAGCAAAGACCGTATTCCCCCCTTCTTATCCATAGGGGATGTGTCCAAGACCCCCCTCCCCCCCACCCTCTGCCCAGTGAATGCCTGAAACCGAGGATAGTGCCGTGCCACTCCCTACATATACACTATGCTCTTACCTAGACATGTATACCTTAATAAAGTTTAACTTACACATTTGGCAAGGTAAGAGATTAACTGTTGCCAGAAATGAAATACAACAGTTACAACAGTACACTGTAGTAAAAATTATGTGAATGTGGTCTCTCTCAAAAAATCGCATTGTATTATATTTACATTTCTTGTGATGACGTAAGATGATAAAATGTGCGTGTGATGAGATGCAGTAAGGGGAATGACATAGGCACTGTGACATAGCATTGGGTTACTACTGATCTTCTGATGATTTGGCAGAAGGATCATTTGTTTCCGGACCCCAGTTGGCTAACTGCAAGTAACTGAATGTTCAGAAGGGGAAATCACAGATAAAGATGGACTGCTGAAAAGGGAGAAATTTTTCATAAAATGCCTTCATTTGTCCAACAGAGTTTATTGAGCACCCATCATGTCTCCTTTATTTCTTCTGAGAGAGAGAGAGAGAGAGAGAGAGAGAGAGAGAGAGAGAACGAGTAGGGGAGGGGCAGAGAGAGAATTCTAAGCAGGCTCCGCATTGTCAACACAGAGCCGAATGTGGGGCTCAAATCCACGAACTATGAGATCATGACCTGAGCCGAAATCAAGAGCCAGACGCTTAACTGACTGAGCCACCCAGGTGCCCCAACCCATCATATCTCTTATATGTGAATGTTTCATCTGCGTTTGGGGTTTGTAGATAAAATGTCCCTTCTGAGACAATGAATGAACATATTTGGAGAAGTAGTATGCAGTTCCCTCATTTTAATCCATAAAAGTGATTTTTACTTTCAAAATTGCGATCACTTTATTATAAGGAGAGAAATATGAATGTGGTATTTAATCTTCACAATGACTCTGTGAGGAAGACACTACCCCCGGTTTACAGATGAAAAAAAGGAGGCCCGGGGGCACCTGCCCCTCTCCCCTGCTCATATTCTCTCTCTCTCTCTCTCAAATAAAAAAAATAATAATTATTAAAAAAAATTAAAAAGGAGGCCCAGAAAGGTTAAGTAAACTTGCCCAAGATAGCTTACTTAGTAAGTAGTGGAGCCAAGATTTGAACCTAGGAAGATCAGCTCCTAAACTCAGTCCTATAATTGTCATACTATACAGTGCAAATAAAATGTCTTGTGTACCCTTATTGAATGTGCAATTCAACTCTCTGATTGTTTTATGTTTGTATTCCTAGCCATGCAAGTTTCTGCTAGATGCTGTGTTTGCTAAAGGAATGACAGTACGGCAATCAAAAGAGGAATTAATTCCTCAACTCAGGGAGCAGTGTGGTTTAGAGCTCAGTACTGACAGGTAAAGTAAAATTACAGTGTCATCAGCAATTAGAGGAAATCTTGTGTGGTCTGTTGATATGGATTGGTATTTTCTAAAACCAGAATTAAAGAATTCCTCTACTAAGAATTTTAATACTACAGATTAATAGAAGTAAGCAAAAGTATTAGAATTTGTTTGCACTTCCTCTGTAGGATACTAAATTTGAAATTGGGGGAACATTTCATTATAGTTTCCCCCAAGTTAAAAAAAAATTTTTTTCTGTTTATTTATTTTTGAGAGAGAGGAAAAAGTGTGATCGGGGGAAGGGGCAGAGAGAGGGAGACAGAGAATCAGAAGCAGGATCCAGGCTCTGAGCGGTCAGCACAGAGCCCAATGTGGGGCTCAAACCCATGGACTGCGAGATCATGACCTGAGCCAAAGTCGGACGCTTAACTGACTGAGCCACCCAGGCACCTCCTATTTTCCCAAAATTTTAATGAATAATCACTTGACTTTTGTATGTAAATATAGTTCATTATTCATCGATGTCAGATTCATGTTGTTGTTTTTAGGTTAACAATCTGAAGTAATAGTAGTTTAAAATGTCTTATCACATTTGTAGATTTCGTCTAAGGAAAAAAACATGGAAGAACCCTGGCACTGTCTTTCTGGATTACCATATTTATGAAGAAGACATTAATATCTCCAGCAACTGGGAGGTTTTCCTTGAAGTTCTTGATGGTATCATCCATATTTTTGTGGGGAACTATCAGTTAGAAATGCTCTGGAACTAATAGAAGCCTATAGTTTTTATCAAATAACAAGTTTTCTTCCATCTTTACTCTGGGTTGCATTTGCCTTTTAAATATTTCTTTAATTTTGAGAATATTAATTTCTCCTTACAGGAAGTTGACAGTTTCCAAGTTTGCATTTATAGTACTTTTTACAGGAAACTCTGCTAACATTTTCTTACCTGTGTTTGTTATTTAGTTTCTTTTTTCGTTATGGCTGATTTTGTTTTGAGGATGTGGTATTGATAATTTACCAGGGATTTTGAGAACAATGACCAAGTACCACAAACTGGATGGTTTCAACAATAGAAATGTGTTGTCTCACAGTCTGGAGGCTGCAAGTCTGAAGTCAGGGTGTTGGCAGGCTTGCTTCCTTCTGAGGGCTGTGAGGGAAAATTTGTTCATGGCCCTCCCCTAGCTTCTGGTGGTTGATTGGCAGTCTTTGGTGTTCCTTGGCTTGTTAAATGCATCATCCTGATCTCTGTTTTCATCGGAACATGATGTGAGATGTGCGTCTGTGTCTGCTTGTGTGTCTGCTTCCACATTTCCCCATATTATAAGGACACTAGCCCTGTTGGATTAGAGTCACCCTAATGATCTCATTTTAGCTTGATTACCACTGTAACAACCCTATTTCCTAATTAGGTCATATTCTGAGGTACTAGGGTATAGGACTTTAAATGTCTTTTTGAGGAGACACAGTTCAGCCTGTAAAAGTGACCCAGAAGAGGACCTGTGTTTGTCACACCTCCTGCTTTTAATGATCTACATGGGAACATTTAAAGTATTGTTTTTTGGAGGAGGTAATGGGAGAAAAGTTGGCTTTGGGGTGATCATATCAAGGGAAACAACTAGTTCTATGTCCTTTTGTGACTGCTATTGCCTAGAAAGATTTTGATTTTCCTTTTTTTCCCCTTAGAAATTAAAACATCATAAGATGATGATAGTTTTCCAAGGGTTCAATAATACTAACACCTCACCTATTTCATGCTATTTACGATCTGATTTGGTTTAAATTTCAATTGTTAAAGCTATGATTATTTGACAAGTTAATAGGGGAGTCAGGGACAGCCAGGACACTATCTACTATGATGTGGAGGCAAGTGTTCCAGATTGTGATTCCTTCTGTGAGTGTCTGGGGCCTTAGAGAATAACCAGTGTGTCTGAGTAGACCAAGAAGGGATGGCGAAGGACAAAGAAATTCCCCTTGTTAGGGAGGATTGAGTATGTATTAGCAGAGATGGGTTAGCCGGGAGATGTTACTGGATGGTGGGTATCTGTGTCAGTATCATTTCAGTATATATGTTAGCTTCAAAGTAGTTGAGTGAGAAATAAATCATGTGAAATCATGTGATTAAATCTAAGAAACATTTATTGACCTGTAAATTGCCAGACACTGCTAATCTCTGGTGCTACAAAAATGAATAAGAACTAGTGATTGCACTCCAAATGCTCAGTCTATAAGAAAACAGAAATTCCACAATTTCTGCAAACCTGTAATTCCAAAATCATAGGTACTTAAGGACCAAATCAGTACAGTTTGCTCTCGTGTACACCAGAGAGAAAGGTAACAATTGAGCTGGTTTTGAAGAATCAGTAAGGTTTGAGTAAAAGAGAAGAGAGGGATTAGTGTGAGCCGGAGTGAAAAAAGAAGATAAAGTGAAGATGATTTGATCATGATGATGTTAGATTGTGGGGGTGGTAGCCAGTAGAGAAGCAAAGATTGGCAATCCAGAGAAAAGAGTAGTTGATAGAGCAGTGTCCAGCAGGACTCAGGAAGGAGTGAAATTAGGAGTCCTGGTAGAAGGAGAGCTTGCAAAAGAGTAAAGAATTACCTTCAGAGACTGGAGGGAAGAGAGGAAATATTCTATTCTCAAAAACTTGCTGGGATAAGTGGGATCTTTTATGTGCACTTTCTAAGCAGAACACTTGAAGTAAATCTTGTTTAGTCAGGCCATACAGGAAAAGTCAAATTATGGGCCTCTAGAGAAAAGAGAAAGATGACCTAATCTTGCATCTTCATAGGGGTGGAGAAGATGAAATCCATGTCCCAGCTTGCAGTTTTGTCAAGACGGTGGAGGCCTTCGGAAATGAAGCTGGATCCCTTTCAGGAGGTTGTGTTGGAAAGCAGTAGTGTTGATGAGCTGCGAGAGAAGGTAAGTTCATTTGAAATAAATTGAACTAATATGTGTTTTTCTCCGTGTTGCCTAAGAGATAACCTAGGAAGTAAGTGCCAAATAGTCACGTGTCAACCTTTCTTTCTTTGTCTCTTTCATACCTTGTGACACCTTGTCACACACTCTCCTTGTTTCCTTAGGCTCCTGATGCTTTGAAAAATTACATTGGCTTTTGGCCATCCAGAAGTGGACCCCTCGCTTTTAGTTACTTGAATCAAGTTTGTCCTGAGTAATTAGCATTAGTTAGAAGTTACTAGAGTAAATTGCTGTATAGATTTTAAAAAGCCAAACGCTTTTTAAAATGCGTGGAATTGAATAAAGGATCTATATGAAGCTCTCTTTTGCATTTTTCAATTTAAAGTATAAACCTTCCAGACAGCCTCCTCTCCAATTCTTCTTTTTTAATTTAACAAATGTTTATTTTAGAGAGAGAGAGCATGAGTGGAGAAGAGAGGCAAAGGGGGAGAGAGAGAAAGAAAGAATCTTTCACGGGGCATGGAGCCCAATGTAGGGCTCTGTTCCATGACCCTGGGATCATGACCTGAGCTGAAATCAAGAGTCAGACACTCAACTGACTAAGCTATCCAGGCATCCCTCCAATTTCTTCTTCTTTTTTTAATAAACAACCGATAAACAAAGATAAAAAACAAGGAAGGGGAAAAATATTTGAAACAGATATGAAGCATTATGGTCCGTATTTATATGGAGCTACTGCATTAATAAGAAAAAGGTGAATAATCTAATTTTAAAGTAGGCAAAGAACTTGAATAGGCAATTCATTGAAGAATAAATACAAGTTAAAACAGTAACAGCATTCTTTTCCTCTTAAAATGCTGGAAGTGTAGGAAATAAAATGCCTTGAGTTGTCAGTTTGGGAAAACAGGCAAGATCGCACGGCTTTTTTTTTTTCTTTTAATGTCTATATGTTTTTGAGAGTGCACACACATGCGTTCACATGAGTAGGGCAGGTACACAGAGAGAGGGAGAGAGGGAATCCCAAGCAAGCTCTGCACTGTTAGCACAGAGCCCAATGTGGGGCTCATACGCATGAACCGTGAGATCATGACTTGAGCTGAAATCAAAAGCTGGACGCTTAATCGACTGAGGCACGCAGGCGCCCCTCATACAGCTTTGATAGGTGGCTAAATTGACATCGCTGTTTCAGGCTTCACTTTGGCATTATCAGCTTTTCAGATGTGCAAGTCCACATCTAAGAATTCATTCTCAAGAAATATTTGCAGAAATATGAAAGGATGTTCAGGAAGGTATATATAGTATAGCATTGTAACTAGAAAAATTAAAAATAGGCTCAGTGACCATTGGTAGGGAATAAAATGGTATATTGTTCAGCTGTTGAAGATCATGAGGTTATTCTGTGTCCTATTCTTATATATAGGCTATATAAAAGTATTATATAGAGAGGTTTCATAAATATAATTTTGTGCATTTTAGATATATGTGATGTAGTTTATATGTGTGCATAGGAAAAGGTCTAGGAGGAATATACTAAGTTGGCATTTCTGGGACATGGTATTTGCAGAGTGGACAAGAGACGATTTCACTTTCTGCTTTTTTTTTTTCTAATTTCTTATATCAAACATTTATTCCATCTTTGAAAACATCAAGCTATTTCTGTGTGGGTTAAAAGGTTGATAACTTATTTAAGCAAATTGATTTTTTAAATGAACTCATATAAAATGTTTCCTTTTACAGCTTTGTGAAATCAGTGGAATTCCTTTGGAAGATATTGAATTTGCTAAGGTAAAGTCTTGAGAGTGTTTGCCTTTGGGTACTGGTGCTCAATAAACATGGCTGTCAGCATGATTTAGTCATTCATTTATTTTTTTCCTTAGGGTAGAGGAACTTTTCCCTGCGATATTTCTGTCCTTGATATTCATCAGGATTTGGACTGGAATCCTAAAGTTTCTACCCTAAATGTCTGGCCTCTTTATATTTGTGATGATGGTGCCGTCATATTTTATAGGTATCTTTACAGTGTATTTGTTATTCATAGTGATGTAACATTTTTGTTGTCCATAAGTATCTTGTTTTCCATAAATACCTTTACTTTTTTTATGGTATAAAGCAGCCCTGACCAGTACTTAGTACAAGAGCCACACATTACATTTTGAATTTTTCTAGTAGCCACACTTAAAAAAGTAAAAAGAAACCGGTGAAATTAATTTTAATAAAATATTTTAACCCATTATATCCAGAATGTTATCACAACATGTAGTCAATATCAAAAATTGTTCATGAGATATTTTACATTCTTTTTCTTACAGTAATTCTTAGAAATAGTGTGTGTTACGCTTCCAGTAGGTCTCAAGCTTTCAGTAGGCACGTGTAGCAAGTGGCTACTGTGTGAGCCAGCACAAATACGGAGGAAAAAGAATAGTCCTTGATGCCTGGCAGATAAGAGTTCTGACTAGGCTTTGTTACTTACCTAACTCCTCGTCATCTGTGAAATGGTGACAGTGATATCAGCCTTGCAGGATTTTCTGAGAACAAGGACTACTGCATTTAACAAAACTGTCCATAGTGCATGTTATATATAAATGTTCAATCAGTGGTGGCTGTTATTACACTTACAGTAGCATGGGAATTTTTCTGTACCATTTTTAGAAGTCATTGCTGTGTTAATATAATGAACACATTTGCCATCCAGGACATCTTAGTATGAGATTATTTAACTTCACCAGTGACAATCAGATTTCATTTTCTTACCAAGGAGCATTATAACATTCAAGCGTAAGTTACTAGAGGCAGATGGCTATACCAATCTAATATGTAATTAATATTTTAAATGTAGGGATAAAACAGAAGAATTAATGGAGTTAACAGACGAGCAAAGAAATGAACTGATGAAAAAAGAAAGCAGTCGGCTGCAGAAGACGGGACATCGTGTAACGTACTCACCTCGGAAAGAGAAAGCACTAAAAATATATCTGGATGGAGCACCAAATAAAGATCTGACTCAAGACTGACTCTGCTAGTGTAGCATTTTCCCTGGGGGATTTTTGGTTTTAATTAGATGGTTCACTGCTACTGTGTAGTGCCGTTATGGCCGGACATGGTTAGGGGTAACCCAGTGACACCAGCACTGATTGGACTGCCCTTCACCAATCAGAAGCTCAGTGCCCAATGGGCCACTGTTTTGACTTGGAATCATGTTGTGCACTATAGTCAAATGTACTGTAAAGTGAAAAGGGATGTGCAAAAAAATAAAAACAAAAAACAGAAAGCGAAACCTGCTACTAGGAAAGGGGGAAGGGGAATGAGTACACTTCTTTTATTGCGGACGAATGTGCACATAGCCGCTAGTAAAACTAGCCTCAAACAGGATGCTCATAGCTTCATAATAAAAGCTGTGCAAAGGCCATGAATGAATGAATTTTCTGTTTATTTCACTGATACACACATTACCTCATTGACAATTTGGAAGTAAATGCAACTGTGTGTTGACTCTTGGAAAGCAGCAAAAATAGGAGCTGAAGAGAGAAATTCTTAGAACCAGCCATAACCCAGTAAAGAATTGTGAAGTTGTGTTTTTATTTTGTTTCATTTTTTGCAAAGTATTAAAACATTATTCTGGAACATCAAAACGTTTCCCTTAGACCGCTCCCAGCAAGTAGCAGCTCAAATTGCTGCAATATTGTAATTATAACTGATTGTACTTAAGTTATGGATGTAGAGAATATGGTTCACTCGTTCATTCAGCATGTAAATAAAATTGATCCTATTGAGTTATCATAATTGCAGTTCAACTATTTCCCATGGTTATTCTTTTCACGTACCATTCATGATGTACATTTGTGTACATTGAGGAGTATAGCAGTCTATGTACATGTAATCCTCAGTGAGGTTCCTCAGTGCTGGGTCCCATACAATTGTATTTGCCCTTGTTAATGAGGTTTTTCTGTTCAGCGGCTTCAGTTTTTTCCTTTGTACATTTACTTTTGAAGATTTACTTCAAGTTTGAATCTTCTCGAACCCTTGTAAGTCCCACTCTAATTTTTGGAGTTGATTTGTAGTTACATGTAGTTTAACTTTGCGAAAGCGTCTTAACATCGTGTTGAAAAAAACTTGCTAGTAAGTCAGGTCATAGCACAGGCTGATGTAGTCAACATGATTTCATTGCAAAGTCTATTAGAATGGGCAAGTTTTTGCTTTGCTAAATATGACTTCAATGAACACAATTCTACATAAATTTTGAAAATGCCATCTAATTTATAAAAATCAATTAAAAAGGTTTTGGTAAAACTTTTTCATGCCAGATGCTGTTTACAACGATGAACATGCCAATAAAACATTTGTTCATTCTGTTGTGTTATTTTAGTCATTAAACTTTTGTGGATGAAGAGTCTGGGTTAAGAATAGATTTATTTTCTTTAATATTTTGTAATGAGTATTGAATAATTCTTTCTGTAAGATACGTTTACAGTAAAGTTCTCAGATGAAAAGATGTTAATACTTTGGAGGATCCTGTCAATATTTCGAAATCAGATTTTTACCTTATTTCCTTTTAAGAAAGATATAATTAGAAAATAGTATTAGCAGATGTTGGCTTTGTAGTTTGAATATAATGATTGAGAATTCCATAATATCTTTAAAGTTTCTTGGAATCCACAGGGGGGAAATAATCTTTTCTAAGGTATTTTTCTGGCTAATTTTTATTCCATGTAAACTGTGTGCATTCTGCTAAATTTCATCTAAGTACTGTTCTGAGTCTGCGTTAGGGGGTTGGCGTTCTCATAGTCTCCTCTGCTTCTTGGAAGCATGTGCAGTGAATTGTCTTTCCAATCACTTGGATTTTCTGGTGTGACATGACAACTCTTTGGTTCTGATACAGGCCTACTTACTTGGAATTTAGGGGTTAATAAATCGAGTTTCTGCGTTTGAGGACTGACTCTATGGAGCAGGAGAGGCCAGTTGTCAACAAAACAGGCTTTGGGCTTGGTTTGGTTTGGTTTCGTGTTCCTTTAAGAGTCAACGGTAAAGTTCTCACACCTGCTCCTCATTCTGTGCCTTCTGCCCTGCTTTTTGTTTTCTGCTGCTGATTACAGGCATACTACAAATACCAAGAGTGAAGAAAATAGATCTCATTATAGAAAAAAAGTTGAAGCTTCCTGCTTTTCAGTGCCTGATAGAGTGAGAGCACGGTGTTGCACTTTAACCATTTCAGTAAAGGGAGCGACGAATTGTTCAAACTCAGTTTGTGGTGATGGGCACAGTAATTTATGCGAGGGCGGTTAATGTGATCCACCTCCCTCAGATTCAGAGAATCACTTGAGGCAGGAGCCAAGAGGCAGAACACTGACTGTGTGGATCAGTTGCCCAAGCGCAGGGCAGCGAGGCCTAGTGATCACTCATCTGCTGAATCTCCTGAGGTGGACACAGACCACATGCAATAAATCGTGACCCCGTTCCTCAGAGGTCGCACAAGGATTTTGAAGAGCTTCTACCATGGGAGAGATGGGTTTGCATCAACCAGGCATGCCGTGGGAGAACCAAGTACCTACATATCTGAAGCAGGTGCTGAAGGTGAGGAGTGCATTCTGGTCAGAGAAGCAGAAGCTATGGTTTCAGGACTGTGCTGTGTCTGGCTGGTCTGTAGAAGCTTGCTAGTTCAAAGTCCACCTGTCAAACCAAGGTGTAAGTAAGGGGTAATAGCTACGATGAGATAAAAAGAGCAAAGGAGCCCTGCACTAGAGTATTTGCCGATCTGTTTCATAACGGATGGGAAGCACTTAGAGATTCTGAGAAAATGGTGGGGGAGGGGGCCGTGAGGCTCTGCCACAGCTAGAAAAATCGTTGCCAGGCTACACAGTTAGGAATGGTGGTGTGGTCCTTCTCTAGGCCAGGAGAGAGCTAAAACTTACTACATGGTCGAAGCTAAATGAGTACACAGAATCTGAGCATGGCTAATCAGTGTTGTTGCTAAATCTGGAAGTGACCTGTGAATGTATGGAATACAATAAAATCATTTATTCTGGTTCATTTGCTAGTATTTCCTTTGCAATTGGCTACTCTAGTTCTCCTGCTGAATTGTGTCCCTTTGTTTAGCATCAAGACCCTAACCAGCTCTTTTGCACTTGTGACTTAACAAATTGTAGTCTAGAGTATATGGAATAGAAGATAATCTGAAGCAGCTTTTTTTTATTTGCTAAATAAAACTATTGCATCTAAAGTCTGTGTAGTTTTTGAAAAACAAGGCAATATTTTAGTCATTAGCAGTCAGAAGCCTTATAAGGCAATTTACATTTTTAAAAGCAAAATTTTGTGGAATGTATAGTTTTCTAGGGGCCTAGTAAAATATTTTTTTATCAGGTTTCAAAGGAGTTCATGGCCCAAATAAAGCTTATAGCCATCTAGACTAGGAGTACGTGTCATCAAAGGTGCTCCTTCAGTGCCATTCCTGTGGGGAAGAAGGGTGCTATGTGACCACCTGATTAGTTCTGGTGTTAATTTTCAAAAGTCAGCTTTTAGAAACAAGAATACTTGACAAGATCAAGAGTGCGTGAAAGTGTGTGTGACCATTCAGAAAAGCACACAGCGATCATTAGGGGCCAAGCTAGGAGGGCAAAAAAGCACTGGGGAGAAATGCTCTGCCCCTTCCCCATGACAGCACACCTCTTCATCCCCTCACCAGCTCATCTTTACTGGAGAAACAGGTCTTCTGACTGGTCAGAGCCTGAGAATTGACCAGGCCAGGAATGATTGATTAGTGGACCTTACAGCCTTGCCTGAGAAGTGGGGAACATACTTCCTTTCCGCTTTCTTTGTTCCCAACCTGCCTCTTTCCCCAGTGAACTGAGTGTTCAGCCTCTTTTATAATGCTTAAGTAACCCATTTAATTAAGGAGTACTGGTTTGTTGAGAGAGAAATACGCAGTGGTTCTGTTTTTCCAGTAATGGTGCCAAATGTGTTCTGTCAAATGCAGTTTCCCACTGGAAGTGGGCTCTGAGGACGGGGGAGCAGGGTGGATCCGCACATAAATTCTGTGAGGGAGGGACTTAGCTTTATCTTATGTACCATGGTCTCCTGGTACTCATGCAGGTAGGGCCTGGCGCAGTAGGAACTCAAAATTTTTGCCGAACAAAATAATCTTCAGCTTCATTTCCACACGCTTGTTCAAATTCACCTTGCCTTCCAGGCGCTGTGAATTACTTGCAGTTTCCTCTATGTGCCAGCCCTTTTTCTCACCTCTCTCCCTCTGCTCTGGCTCAGAATGCCCTTTCCTGTTCCTTCTGATCACCTGATAAACTCTGATCTCTGAGAGCCAATTCCCATGCAGCTGAGTGTTCTCTGGGGCTCCCATCACCGTTCTGACATTGGGTTGACTGCTTTGGTGGGTGCTGGGTTTAATGTGTATCTCTCATGAGGCTGTGATGCGCCCAGGGTAGGGACCCTATCTGGCTCAACATGGCAGCCCCACAGCAGATCTTAGCACCTGGTTCTGAGTAGGCTCTCAGTCAGTACCTGTTGAGTAGTAAGGATGTAGAGTGGTCCTGGTGACTTTTGACACTGAGTAGAGATCAGCTCTATATTTGATCTTAAAATCATCAGTATATCCTGGGCCTACTGTACTAGATTTTTTATTTGACTTTTAGCACTATCGCTTAATATTTTTGAGCTTTTTTTTTTTTCATCTGCTAAATGAAAAAATACTCGTGGATTCAATGAAGATTAGATATGATAGAGGTAGACTGCCTAATCCGGTGCCTGCCCCCTCCCCCAGCGGACCTTAATATATTGTCTTTTTATTATTATAGTCTCTGAAGATCTATGTTCTGGCCCAGAACCGCATTTGAGTGGAAAGAAGAGTCATATACATTCCATTTACTCTTTCAGAAGATGGTGAAGTATTGACACTCTTAAGACTAATGCCTTACAAAAGCAGTGAACATTTCTAAAATATTTTGATGCTAAAACCGGTGTGCTTCACTTGAATGTTAAAGTCACTTACATGGAAGAGTTTTTTGGTTTTGTTTGTTTTTGGACAATGCAGATCATTCCCATTTTATTTATTCAAAGTCAAAAAGAAAGAAGACATCCAAGAACTATAAAGGAGTCATCTAAGTGATTTATGCTTGATTTTTAAATGCAACATAGATGTTTATACATAATTTAAAACTCAAAGCATGCTTATACAATCATGTGCAATTTTAAAATTTAACTCTGGATGAATACATGATGGAAACAGTCAATGGCACCTGAAAATACCATTTGCAGAATAGCATCCAATCCAGTGCTCTCAGTGTGGATGTTACAACCATATTTCATAGAGCCTTGCTTGGTTTGATTTTCTCCACGTGGTTTATAATGGTCTTCAGTTGCTGGTAAGTGATTTTGCAAATTTCATTTATAATCCTGGCCCTACAATCACTGTTTCTGACAAGTTAACATAGATCTTATGCACCAATCGTAGTACTTTCAAAGACACTAACATAACTAACTGCCATAGGGGGACAGCATCAATATCGCTGGTCTCCACTAGAATGATGGCCACCCCCACACTGAGGAGAATGCTATTTCTACCAGTAGAAGTTTAATCTTACAGTGAACTAGGTTGGCCTTACTTCCAGATACGCCTCAAAAACAAACAAACAAAAACCCATCCTCCCTCCTTTTACGGAGTGTTTTCCGTGGCCCTGAGGCTGGTGGGGAGAGCACTGGGCTTGGAATCACACCTGGGTGCATCTTGCTCTGATCTTCACTAGCTGTGTGACTTGGGCAAGCAACTTGATGTCTCTGAGACACCAAAATCCTGACAGATGGGGAGACCACCACCCTCCTCACCGGACTGGCAAGTGATGCAGAACTGCTCCCCTGGCACAGAGGTAGGAGCCGAGTAACACTGATGAAAGAACGGGGACACGTGGAACACAGAGTGCACAGAACACGTCACCCACAGCAGCTGAAGGCACAGCCTGCCTGTGCCTGTGGGAAGAAATGCGTGGAAAAGCCACCTGTTACATTTTCACCAGGTTTACGTTTGCAAAGCAGGGCACTCTTCTCCACATGTGTAAGAGTCAACATTTCCCCAAAACCCATCATGGGGAAATCTGCATCCTTTCCCCTTGCCTCCCCTCCAACAATTCTCCAAGGGACGTAGAATAAAATGAAATGTGCCAGGTGCCAACCAGCAGAGGCAAAGCAGCCAATGATCTGGACCAGTTTAGCAGCCCTCCACCCTCCCATACACCCCCATCTTCCCCAGGCACGGGAACCGTGCACAGTCTGGGAGGGTGTTGGGCAAATACACAGCACCTCATTTTGTTTCAAGCCAGAGGGAACATGTACTGGGAAGAGGCCGTGGAAAAAAGCCCGGTAAAGCCCACACCTAGAGGACACAGCTGGGGAAATAAATTAGCTATTTCTATTGCATGTCTACCCACAAAACAAGCCTGGGTCTAAATCTCTTCTCCCTCCAGCAGCTCAGAGGCAGCACCGGGCTCCCCAAGAGCCATTTCCATAGACAGGCTCCTCTCCAGGTTCTCCAGCTCCTGGCGCACCTCCTCAATGAAGCTGCCATCTTCGTACTCGTTGGGGGCCCCTCTGGGCACCAGGCTCTCTCCGTCCTCACTACGGCTCCCGATGAAGGCCGGCTTGCACACGTACACCAGGCTGTGGCTAGGGAGAGACCGGGCAGGGACTCAGCCGAGGGCCATGTGTCCCCACAGGGGGAGGGCGTGTGAAGTTGGATGCATCAACACGGGGAGACCCAAGCAGGAAAGCAAAGGCCCCGCACCTGGAACTCACCTTCACCCCTCCGCTAAGATCTCAGTGGAGTCTCACCTTCCTGTCCACATCTTACTTTAACAAACATTGCTGAGGGAAAACCACTTTTAGAGGGATGGCTGCACACCTCTGATGGAGGTCTGTCTTCCTGTGAGACTCTCTGGGGCAGGCCCTGAGGACTTGGGGGCCCGACAGTTCATGGCAATGTGTCACCCCTCTCAGCCCCCTGCCCATCTGGGCCTCGTGGTGGGAACAATTCCTGACGGCGGGGCAGAGCCTGTCATATCACGACACAGGGCCAGGGAGTTCTGTCTGCCCGGCCACCCTGGGTTCTGCTGGAGGGAAGGTTGAGAGTGACTGCACAGAGGCCACACCTCTCCTTCACGGTTTCTCGGCAGCTTATGACACCATCAATGGTGCCCTCCAATTTGGTGGCCCACTCTCTAGTTTCCCTTCTACCTCTGTGCCTTCTCAGTCATCTCTGCCAGCAACTTCTCAGCTTGTCCTTCACAGTGATGGTCCTAGGTGGGAGCTCTTCTGCCTCTACACCATGTCCCTTGGTCACCTATTCATGATGAGGCTTCAACCACCGTGTGGATGAGCTCCGCATCTGTATCCCTGGCCACACCTTCTCCCGAGCCCCAGAACGATAGATCTGACTGCTATCAGAAGCTCCATCCAGATGACCCAAGGACACCTCAAATTAAACCTACCCTGAACTAAATCCACATCACCCCTCTGCTCCTGAGATCCTACTGGGTGGCATCTCATCTGCTCTCAACCTCTAACAGGGAGGACAGGTGGGGCCTCACCTGTGGGGTTGGCAGAGAAGGCCACTGGCACACGGACATCGGTCCAGAGCTCCATCAGGCTCTAACTCCCAGGTGATGAGGTCCAGAAGCCGGCTGGCGGGGTCATGGCACAGCTCACCCTCCACGGGCAGGGGTGTGCACACAGGAAACAAGAGACCTAGGGCCAGGGGAAAGTCACCCCTGTGTGCCCAGCACCAAGCAGGCAGGTACCACAGAAGGAAGCAGAGAAATGGGGTAGAGCCCCAACTTTCCAGCCCCTCAACCTCGAAGTGGAGGTTAAAATTAAAGAGGTGAAATGAGAAGAAACAAAATGGCAGAATGGGCTGTGGAGGGAATGAGTCTGGAAGGCTGGAGCAGTTAGAGAGGACTGCCTGGAGAGGGGGGGCTTGTGCTCGGTTTTGAGGCCAAAGGTCTGGAGAAATAAAGAGTGTAAGAAAGGCCCTCAAGGCTGGGACACAGCAGCAACAGAGGCCTGGGGTTGGGTGTGGCCTGGGGGAAGCCTTGGAAGGGAAACGGAGGAGTCTGAGGAGACAGAACAGAGCAACCACAGCTGCCAGAGGAGCCACACGGAGCGCCGACCTGGAGGAAAATGGCTGGGACAGAAGGTACCAGGCGGGCTGGGAGCTGCAGAGGCTGAGCTGGGGAGGCAGCTGAAGGAGACATTTTCAGAAACACTGCAGGAGGGAAGAGCCTGAGCGACCTCACCCACGAGGGCCAGTGAAAATGGAAGACAGGACTAGAACGGGGACATCCTCAGAGGATAGGACAGGGCCAGGTGCTACCTTCAGGGCCTGGGAAATGAGGTGGAGAGTAGGGAGGGCTTGTTCCTCCTGCCCTGGGCTCATGCATCCTGAAGGGATTTAACTTTTCTAGGTGTCAACAGGAGACACAGACAGAAGACCTGGTGGTCCGCTCCAGGTGGGGGCCTGCCTCAGGCCAGGCTGTGGGGCTGGGATGCACCCTGAGTGTTTGGGAGCCTGCCAAGGAGGTGGGACCCTGCAAAGGTGTGTCTGGCACAGATGGGGCCCCAGGAAGACCAGGATGGTGGAGCTTGGGACAGGGCTTGCCCCGTACCCAGTGGAGAGCCCACCCACCTCTCTGGAAGGCACAGCACAGCCCAGGCTGGCAGTCCCTCTGGTTGTCACAGATGGTCCCGTTGCCGCCTCTGGTGGCTGCCTTGGTGCAGTGACCCCAGACGCACAGCTGGTCTCCACAGCACTCACTGTCCCGGGTGCAGAGCTGCGGGCAAACAACAGCATGCTGGCTCACGTACTGTCACTGTCCCCAGCCCTGAAAATGCCACACGTGGGTTAACCACATGCTCCCATTATACAGAGGAGGCAACTGAGGTCTGAGGCTTGGGGGGCTTTTAGCGGAAGTTAAGGGAGCAGAGACGGGAGAACACTGGAAAGATGGCACCTGGGGTGAGTCACGTATCTGGAGTATTTCCTATGTAGCTTGAGATTTTGCAAAGGACATAGTGTGTCCCCCACAGACTTGTGCCTTGCCTCCTTTTTATTAGGCGCCTAGGTCAGGAAGGAATGTGGCTTATGGCCCACAGCTGCAGGCAGCAGCCTGATTCGACAGCTGACTAAATCCAGGCCCAAGCCCGGAAGGCCATCTGGATGGGGAGGGCGTGGGGGTGCCACAGTGTGGAGCTGCACGCGGGACTGACAAGCACGGAGCACACCGGGGCCCCACAGTCACACTTGGAGGTGGCAGGCTGGAGGGACACCTGCAGCTGCCTGACCACAGCTGGCACCAGATGGGGGAGGAAGAAGCCCTCTATTTTCCAAACTTGTTATCATGCTGTGTTATTACTGCCTCGGTAATGAAAAAGGACAAGAAAAGTCAATGAGCCCATATGGCTTTGTCCAAAACATCTGTTGGGTGGAGGGAGTCCCCGCTTCCCTGGCTTCGTGCTTCTCTGTGGAATCTCTATCAGGGAAGTCCTCTGGCTTCTTCCGGCCCTCCCTCCGCCCTCTCTGGGCAGATGGGGAGAAAGATCTGGAGGGTGGAGGGTGGGGGGGTGGGGGCTGCAATAGTGTCACTGGCGGCATCTACGGGGATGGGTCTACCCCGGGGGAATGACAGGTACCCGGTCCCCGCCTTCCCTCCCTCCTCTGTCACCCATGAGATCATGCGGCAAGTGAGGGTGGTGGCAGGTCTGCAGATGGCCTCCTTGTCACTCCAGGAGTCAGCCCCATTGGGCCGCATGGAGAGGCTCTTCCAAGCACGGACATGGTTAAAAGCCCCACAGAAGACTTCCGGGAAGGCTTCTCCCCCAGGTCTCCTTCTCTGGGACCCAGCCCAGCCCCCAAGATCCGGTGCTGCAGCCGCAGACGCCTCTGGGCACACTCACCGTCTGCTGGTCCCGGCAAGGCTGGCAGGTATACTCGAAGCTAGCAAACTGGCAATACCTGGCGGGCCCGCAGTCCTCGTCAATGATGCACTCCTGGGGAGGGGGAGGGGGTGGCTTCATCAGCGGAAGGCAGAGCAGCAAACCCGCAGTGTCCCATTTTATCCCAGCACGCCCCCCCCCCCCAGGCTCAGGGTTCTCCAGACTCCCCCTCACTCCACGGCCATGTGGACTCCTGCTCCTCAGTATCCACACCCTCCAGGCCGGGCGGGGCCCTCGCCCACACAGGGCGCCTGGGCCTCTGCCCTCCAGGACGCCGACCCAATTCACACAATGGCATCTGTGTGCAGCCCCCGCCTCACATACCCAGGGCGGGGAGCACGGAGACTCGGGGCCATCTCCAAGCAGAGCAGATGGATTTAATAAAAGAGCTAATGAGTTCCAGCCCCAGGCGGCTGCACAGGAGGGGCTGGAGCCCAGACTGCTGACCATGAAGGAAAGGGCCGCAGAGGGTTCCCGTGGCCCCCCTCCTCAGAGTCCCGGGTCTGGGGCTGCCAGGCAAGGGCAGTTGCTAGCTTCCAAAGGAAGGAGGAGGGCGGCTGGCATGGGCCCTGCAGCCCAGCTGGCTGGAGAAGCGGGGGAGAGAGGGAGGCCGTGGGAGCGGGCTGGTCGGGAAGAGTCCCCTTACACCAAACCAGCCACGCCGTCTGGGGCCCCGTGGCCTCTCTGCACCTCCGTTTCTAGGTCAGAGGCAGGGGAAAGTCATCTCTACCTGCTGTCGGGTGGAGCCATGAGGTGGATCAGGGGGCATGGAGCACCCCTGGGGCTGGCACCCTGCCGGGTCCTCCTAGTAGGGCTTCCTCCCGGCCTCCCCGTGGCAAGTGGGGCAGCTCTGCAAGAGGGGTCCTTGCTCTCAAAAGGAGGGGTCAATATTTGTCCTGTTCCATACCAGCAACCCTAAAATGCCAGCATGTCACCATCGTGGTTTTTACAGGTGAGAAAACAGGCTCAGAAAGGGGCAGAGGGCTGCCTCAGCGCAGGGTTGGGTCATGGGCTGTGCCCCCAATCTGTCTGAACCCCAGAGCCTGTCACGGCCTGAGAAGTCCACGGCGCTGTAAGTAAGCTATAAGACCACCACCCGCTCCTAGACACGTTCGGCTCAGCCAGAAGCATCCAGGTCCAGGCACTGCTTCCAAAGCAGAGAAGCAAGAGAATGGGGTGGGAGAGAAGAAAGGAGAGCCAACAGGCAGGGAGTAGTTTCTCTGAATCTGGCCATGTCTTGAGGCACTGGGATGTAAACACGAATATGAAAAAGTCCTTACCCTCAAGAACTTCTAACTCCATTGAAAACAACCCCCCGCCCCCCCCCCAAAACTAACCGAAAAGGAGACAAAAGACACAGACAACTTACGAAAACAAAAACCCTTCTGCCTCTTCACACAGAAAAAGATGTTCAACCTCACACTTGAAAAAATGTGACTTAAAAGAGCAGGATACCATGTTTTCACTTAGAATGGACCCAATTAAAAAGGCTGATGGTATCTGTGGTAGGCAGAGAAATACCCCTTCCCCAAACGTCCGACTCCTTGGAACCTGGGACGCGTCACATTACAAGGCAGGGGGAAATTAAGGACACAGGTGGAATTCAGGTTGCTAGTCAGCTGACCTGATGGTAAGGAGAGACTCCTGGTTATCCAGGTGTGCTCAATGCCATAAGGGGCTTTGAAAATGGAGAGGTGGGGGGGGCAGAAGAAGGGTCAGTGTCAGAGTGATTCCACGTGAGAAAGACTCCAGACTTCACTGGTTTTGAAGATGGAAGAGGGCTATGGGCTAAGGATCTATCTCTCCTAGAGCCTCCAGAAGGATCTCAGTCCTGCTGATACTCTTAAGATTTCAGCCCAGTGAGTCTCGAGTGGGACTCCTGATCTCCAGAACCATAAGATGATCAATTTATATTGTTGTAAAACCACCAAATTTATGGTTGTTACAGCAGCGATAGGAAACATTATAATATCCCATGTTGGTAGGGATTTGAGAAAATTGGCGTTGCCAGATGCTTTGGGGGTAATTAAAACTGAGCTGGATGTTTTTTGCAGGCAATTCATCAGTTTCTATAAAAAAATTTAAATGTGTATCTCCCGACCTCATAATTTCTCTTCCAGATGATTATCCTCAGAAACACTTGTCCATGTGGACAAATATCAGAGCACAGGGATTTATTTTTTAAAGGGTTTATTTGTTTTTGAGAGAGAGGGAGAGTGCAAGCAGAGGAGGGGCAGAGAGGGAGGGGGACAGAGGGTCTGAAGCAGGCTCTGTGCTTACAGCAGTGAGCTTGATGAGGGGCATGAAATCACAAACATGAGATCATGACCTGAGGTGAAGTCAGAGGCTCAACCGACTGATCCTCCCAGGTGCCCCAGGGATTTTATTTTTTTTAAGTAGCCTTCTTTCTCAGGGCAGAGCCCAATGTGGGGCTTGAACTCATGACCATGAGATCAAGACCTGAGATCAAGAATCAGATGCTTACTTGACTGAACTATCCAGGCGTCCTGGAATACAGGAATGTTTAAGGCTATACTGTTATTTTATTGTAATCCAGAAATAATGTGAAAGCCCAATGAGAGGGAACCAATTAAATGATCGTGTATGCGGTCACTTCTTAGGGAAATGCCAGAGGGCGGACATTACAAAGAATGCGGTAGCACTGTTTACAATGGCTCAAGAAATAAAAAGAGCAAATGGAGGAC
Organism: Herpailurus yagouaroundi; assembly: GCF_014898765.1. Classification (NCBI taxonomy): domain Eukaryota; kingdom Metazoa; phylum Chordata; class Mammalia; order Carnivora; family Felidae; genus Herpailurus; species Herpailurus yagouaroundi. The sequence goes on along the minus strand of NW_024412449.1, from coordinate 2,773,914 downwards.
CTGCAGAATTTCACTTGTGTGAAGCAGAATAACTATGTGCGATCCATGCCTGTGTCCAGCACGGTGCCTGGCGTATAGAGGGCACGCGATAGTTAAGCGTGGAATGGATGAAACCCCTTGACTGTTACTGTGGCAATCAGGCCAACAAAATGCCGATCATTAGCAAGGATTTGGGAACCAAAGCAAAAAACATACACATTCCATTAATCTGGCTTCCCATTTCCCAAGAATCCTGCAGACTTGGAATTTTCCTCTATATAAGCTTCCTCTTCCAGATCTTTAATTTAAAAAATATGTACAGGCAAACCATAAGAGACTCTTAAAAACTGGGAATAAACTGAGGGTTGATAGGGGGTGGGAGGGAGAGGAAAGTGGGTGATGGGCATTGAGGAGGGCACCTGTTGGGATGAGCACTGGGTGTTGTATGCAAACCAATTTGACAATAAATTTCATATTAAAAAAAAATGTATATATGAACTACAACCTTACTAGCACCAATCCCTGGGAGGCACTGCTATTTACCAATCTCCATCAGGAGGGGTGCACATGTATCCTTTGGAATATCTTCCTTACCCTAATGACAAAGCATTCCCTGCAAAGCCACAGCAAAGTAACTCATTTTCTTCCAGATATGAAAATATTTTTGGCACGGAACATTGCCAAACACTTCTGAAAAGCCTCAATACACTAAACCTACAGGTTTCCTTTGCTGACATGTTTTTGCTAACTACCAGAGAGCTCTGGTAAGTTAGTTCAGCATGACTTCCCCTGGAGAAAGCCGGGTGCTTTTGTTCTAATAATCCGGCAGCTTGTTGGTTGTGGGTATGTCCTCTCAGCAGCCCTGGCGACTATTCTTTAAGAACTGTGATCATCCTGGAAACCCTGGAACTCCAAGGTGTGAAGAAATCATAAAGGCCAAAAAAGCACAAACTTCGAATCCTGGTTTTTTTCACTGAGTACCTGTGTGACCTTGGGATATTAATTCAACCTCTTTTGAAAATGAGGGTGATAACAGGACCCACTTCACAGGGCTGCTGTGTTGAGTTAGTGCTCTGTAAATGGTGGCCATAGCAACACAAAGCTGGACAGCCCATGCCCATCTGATGCCTTATCCCCATGGAGCACTAGCCCCCCTGCCAGGGGACCAGCTTGTCAGAAGGAAAGTCTAAACAGGGGCTGCTGTCTCTACCAGCAACTCTCTGTTTCTATCCCTGGAAACACTTGAGGATTTCGCTATCTAGTCCTGACTTATCTCTATCCAGAGAGTGTCAGATCCACGGGCAGTGACCTGTACACCCAATAGGAGTAAAGTTCGTGGAGCAGAGTGGCTTCTCCTTGTATGAAGATCAGGCTTTCCCTAGAAGGTTGTTGTTAGGATGTCCTTGGAACCACAGTAGAGGGGACGGCCATCTTGCCAGCGCAACCCAACCAAAAGCCCCTAGTAGCTGCCAGAACGAATTGGAGGTCAACCAATCACCGAGCGACAGCACGACCTGATGCGAAAAAAAGGCCCACCCGGACCTAAACCCGGAACCGCTGCAGCTTAAAAACCCCACCCTGCCACACCTGGGGGCGACTTCCCTGACTCCTCTCTCTCTCTCTCTCTCTCTCCCTGAGTCACGGAACCTCGCCCGAGACCTTAGTTCCCAAATAAAGCCTTTGACTGCTAAAATTTTTTAGCCTCTGACTCTTATCTTTACCCTGCCTTATGCCTGATCCTAACAGTTGTTAGTTTAAGTGTCTCCACTAAAGACTCCTTAACTGCAGGAGGCAAGGTCCCAACTATCCTGGGAACAGGTCAGGTCCTCCCATCTTAAACAAAACTGAGTAGATGGGAGGTAGGGAGTGTGGTGGACATGGGTTGGTGCCTCCTAAGTAGAGCCAAGTCTGGAGCTGAGAAATCCAGGATTTTACTACTTTAAAATTTTTCTTCTTTTGTTATGTTTATTTATTTTAGAGAGAGAGAATCAGAGTGTGAGCAGGGGAGGGGCAGAGAGAGAGGGAGACACAGAATCTGAAGAAGGCTCCAGGCTCTGAGCTGTCAGCACAGAGCCCGACGTGGAGCTTGAACCCATGGACCGTGAGATCATGACCTGAGCTGAAGTCGGACGCTTAACCAACTAAGCCACCCAAGCACCCCTATTCTTTCTTAATGCTTCAAAAAAAAAAAATAAAAAATTATTTTTTTGAGATAGAGCGGGCAAGCAGGGGAGGGGCAGAGAGAGAGGGAGAGAATCCCAAGCAGGCTCCACACTGCCAGTCCAGAGCCTGAAGCGGGCTCGAACCCACAAACCATGAGATCGTGACCTGAGCCGGAATCATGAGTCTAATGCTTTAACCAACTGAGCCACTCAGGCATCCGCAGGATTTCATTCTCTTTAGTAGTTCCAGCTCCTCTTCCCTGTCCACATGTGGGCCAATGTCTTAAGGGGGCCTCGGAACCCAGCTAGGTGCAGGATGGCTGAGGAGGTGAGTTCTGAAGGCTTGGCTGCTTCCCTATCTAAAGGGCCGGGGAGGTTCTGGGCTTGGGGTACCTCTTGGACCATTAGGACCAGAAGAGGGAACCCATGCTACACCAAGGCAAAACTAAAGACACACAGCAGTGTAGACTGTCGGGGTCACCTGAGTGCCACAGAGCAGCTGGGATGAGATGTTACAGAGTGTCCTTCAGAGCCGTCAACAGCCCTGGCACAAGAGGCCCACCGGTGCCTGCCACTCGGCACAAACTCTCTTTAAGCCCCTCAACAGGGTCTTATTACCCCCACTTCACAGACCAAGAAGCTGAGGTTTAAGGTGGTGGATCCGCCCAGTCACCCAGCTCAGACGTGAAGTCAGGAGTTCAACCCTCCAGGCAGGCTCTTTCCACCTCCTAGGAAGATCACCATTTTTCTCCTTCATCAGCCTCACCAGTGTCCTGTCCCTCAGTCACAGCTCAGCAGAGCCTGCCAGGGACACACCTCCCCAGTGACAGAAGACAGGAACTCAGGGCCAAGGCCATGGCCCCTGGGCATCTGGGTCTCGGGTCGCTAGTGTCCCGGCTTTGGGGCTCCTCTCCAGGCCTGGCCACTCCCTGTCTGTGCCGCTCCTCCCTCCAACTGACAAACAGCCTAGAGGCTGGCCGTCAGGACAGAAGCCGTTCCGAGGATCTGGTCTGTGCAGTCTGGAGGAGGACGGAGCTATATTTAGAAAGCTCTGGCCAGAGGCCCCGCAGGGCTCAGTTCAGATGCTGCGGGAGGTGGGGCAGGCGGGGAGCACACCAGAGATCTGGCAGGATGCCGGGCCTGGAAACAGCCCCGGTGCGTCGACACGATCATGAAATAGTGGAAAATGGCAAAGGTGCTGTTCTGCGTCTTTGATTTTGCGTTCAGCGTTTATCAGAGGAGAGTGGCTCTGAGGAGGCAGAAGCCCAGAGCAGTGGGGAGAAAAGAGCACAGCAGCCTTGTCAGGCTTTCCTCAGCACACTGCAAGGCGAGCGGCATGTGGCTTCTCTGTGGCCCTTGTGCTACCGCGCTGGGCTTTCCCACCCTGGCCAGGGGCACTGCCCACTCTCCTTGGGAGCCCCAGACTGTCTCGTTCTCGCGACCAGGGCCATCCACGGTGTCTGCTCCAGCCCAAGGCCTAACTCCTTCCCCGGGAAGGAGTGAGGACACACGGAATGGAGGCCCAGGGGTCCTCCACCGACAGAAACTTGCTCATCCCCAGAGCTTTGTGCGCCACGGCTGGAGGGGAGAGGATGGCGGTGGACGCTCGGAGAGCACCTACTATGTGCCAGCACTCACTTGAGCCTCAGTGGGTTCCCCGGTCCTCGCAGCACCCTGTGAGGTCAGCGCCCATGACGTACCCCCCAGCATGGGCTTGGCTGCCATTCACGAAAAGGATACGGGAAGAATGAACAGATGAACTCTTTCTCAACCTCCATTCTGCAGGGAAGGAAATTGAGGCTCAGAGCCCAAATGGCCTTTGAAAACCCAAGATAATGTAAACCCAAGTTTGTCAGATCTTCCCACGCAAGCCAAAGTTCACTCTTCCCACCGCACCTGCTGCCTCCAAATGCCCAGCGTGGGTTGAATTGTATGCCCTGTAGTTCATACGCCGAAGTCCTAACCCCAGTACCCCGGGGATCCTATTTGGAAATAAGATTATTACAGATGAGTTACTGAAGATGAGGTTATTAGGGTGGACGTGGTGTCCTTATAAAAGGGAAGTTTGGACACAGAGACACATGGAGGAAAGCTGATATGAGACAGTAGACGGCCATCCACAAGCAAGGAGAGAGGCCTAGACCTGTCCTTCCCTCACAGCTCTCAGAAGGAATGGGCTCAACACCTCGACCTGGGACTCCCAGCCTCCAGAACTGGAAGAGAATACATCTGAGTCACCCAGGCTGAGGTGCTTTGTTCCCTTAGGAATCCAACACAAGCCCCTGCCCCCAGCAAGCTACGGCCATATCTTCCCCATCTTGGAGATTCCACCGCATTCAGCCTCTGTCCTGAGTGTCAGCATTTCCCTGGGGGAAGGTGACAGAGAGGAGGCCAGTGGGGAGGCACTGGCATATTCTGAAGGCTGTCGAACCTCAGGGACCAGAGCATGGTTTCCTGGCTGAGCCCCACCCCCCATCAACCAGAAAGTTCTAGGCTCTGGCACCCCAGGCCCAACTTGTTACTTGAGGTTTGGGTGAGTGGTCTTTTCCTGGCCCTGAGCATGGGGTTCTAGGCCCTGAAAGCTCCCAGGATGACAGATGGTATGGTCTGTGCGATAAACTGATGACCCACCTGCATGTGGAGCTATTGTCTGAGCTCTGGCCCTCCTGAACAGAGATGCTCCTGTGGAGCAGAGCAGACCATGGGGAACAGTCGTCCTGATCCGCCCAGGACTGGGGGCTGCCAACACCAGAAGGTCAGGGGCATACAGGAGAGCCGTCCCTGTGTGGAGTGCACGCTCCCACACTCCCCTCTCCAGCCCCATCCCTGCACTCGCCACGCTGCTGGCTTACTCATTTCCCCACGCCCTCATGGCCACCCGGTGCCAAGAGTACCTGGGGTGGCATGAGGGGCAGACAGGTTTGGCGCCCATGCCTGGGCTTGACTATGGGTTCACTTACAAGCTGGGTGATCTTGGGCAAATTACTGAGCCTCTCTGTGCCTTGGTTCGCTTATCTGTAAATTGTGAATCTCGTGAGGTTGTCATGCAGATTAAAAGAGATGACAGGTGGGGCGCCTGGGTGGCTCAGTTGGTTGAGTGTCTGACTTCGGCTCAGGTCACGATCTCATGGTTCATGAGTTCGAGCCCTGTGTCAGGCTCTGTGCTGACAGCTCAGAGCCTGGAGTCTGCTTTGGCTTCTGTGTCTCCCTCTCTCTCTGCCCCTCTCCCACTCATGCTCTGCCTCTCAAAAATAAATAAGTGTTTAAAAAAAAATTTTTTTTAAGAGATGACAGGTACACCTGCTTAGAACAGTGCCCAGGCCCCAGGACGTAACCCCCCCCCGGGGCGCACCTCCATCTGCAAGGCTTAACTCACAGCGGGAGCTTAAAGGTGGCCATGAAAAGGCTTGAACAACCTTCGAAGCTTCAGTTTGAGCCGGTGCATTCTGTCCCATTAATGGAATGCCTCTCCTAACTGCAAAGGCCCAGAATATCAGGTCAAGCCAGGGCTCGTCATCCATCACCATAAGACCACCTCCTGTTTCACCCTGGAGCCCAACCCAGTGCTCTATGGAGAATAGATCAAACCCTGGGAGCAGGCAGGCAGGGGGCCCTGACGCTGCCTCTGCAGGACAGCAGGTCCCCAAGGCTGGGCCCTGGTGCAAGATCAGGAGAGGTGCCGTGAGAAATCAGCAAGAAGCTTCCCTTCAAGCTCTACGAGATTGCCAAATCAGGCTTTCCTGCCCCGTGGGTCTTTATTTGACCTTAAAACCAGTCCAGTCACAGGAACCTGTAAACCACACATGGGTCTCGAACACAGCAGGGCACCCCCAGCCTCTCCTGGACCCTGCCCTGGAAACTTTCAGCCAGCTCAGGACAGGTAGGGGGCCCCAAACCTCACCAAGAGTTCTGGCCTGACCCACGAAGCAGAGATCACCCTGTGGAAAAACCCAGGCAGGAGCCAGGAGCCGATGCCAGCCATTCTTTTCCTGAAGTTCCAACGTGTGCAGAAGCGTGGGTCTCCTGGGGCCATTCCCCCAATTCTTCCTTCCCCAAGTCACACAGCCCATGAAACAGGAGCCTGCACCCCACAGTTGGGCGGGCACACCACCTGTGGAGAACACCTGCTCCCAACCCTTTAGTGCCACGGATGGTTCCGGAAACAGTCCTGCAGTTCTCGTTCTCCTCCTGCCCCTTCCCCCAGCACATGCAGCCCCCTGACCCTGGGCCCTCTGGCAGCCTCCTCGCTGCTCCAGCCGCCCAGGGAGCCTTCACACCCACCGGTGGTCTTCAGGGCTGGAGACGGGGTGTTCCAGACAAAAGCCTTTCCTCCACCCGGGGCCCTGTCGTGCTGCCAGCCGAGGGAGACGGCCAGCCTCACACTCAGAACTTCCCAGCACATTCTTTAGGCCTGAGTGAGGTTTCCCCTGTCAAAGTCACGCCCGTATTTAATTCCAAAGGAAATTCCTTCCTGTGCCCGAGCTCTCCCTAACCAACTGAGCACCGTCGCCCCACCAACGTTAGAAACCGTGCGGGGAGCCCTCTCCACACCCCACACCATTCCTGGGGTCTTGGGGTCTGCACCGTCCCCACCCCCGCAGACAGTGGGGTGGGACCCCTGGGCCTCGCCTGGGTCTGACCTTTGCCAGACACATCTAGGACACAGTCGGCACTCTACACGCAGAAGGTGCCTCCTGCTCAAGTCATCAGGAGCCTGCCAGGAACTCCGGGTCCCAAAGCACCAACAACGTCGCAGCAGCCAGACTGCAGCACCCCCCAGGTCCCCCAGTATGAGGAAAGGACCCAGTCCCACCGACCACCACTGTCTCCTTGCTTGGACCCGCGTGAGACCCCTTAGTTTTGGGGCCTCGCAGTGGTAGGACCGCCAGATTTAGCAAATTAAAATACAGGATGAATCTGAAATCCGTATTTCGGATATGTGGAGAATAGTTTTGTACAGCAGGCCCCAAATATTGCATGGGACAGACTTAGACTAAAAGTTACTTTCGTGTTAGACATCTTGTGTTTCATCTGCCAAATCTATCAGCTCAGCAGGAGTGTTTCTTGGAGGAGAGACAGTGAGATTGACCTTGGGCAGAAGGAGGATGAAAAAGGAGGGACCAGTGGCCACAGAAAAGGGTGGCCTCAAAGATACCCATGAGGATGAGCCAGCAAGGACATCGGGGAGCCCCCTCTTGATGCTGGGCCGTCAGCTGGGAGCAGAGGACCACCGGGAGTCTGGCCCGTCCATCAGGGGCTGTGCGTGCAGGCACAGCTTCTGGACTTCTCATGTTTCCTGTACACCAGAGTTGTCCTACACCCTAGATGCTGACTCATGTAATTTCCACAACAATCCGCTGAGAGAGGTACTTTTATTATTTCTGTTTTATAGATAAGGAAACAAAGGCACAGAAAGCTCAAGACACTTGCCCAAAGCCGCACAGCTTGTGAGCAGCAAGGTTGGAATGTGAACCTAGACCTGCTGGCTCCTAGCTAGGTCAGACAAGGAATGGGAGCCAGGATCCAGAAGCCTGTGGGGCCTTGCCCTTCCCAGCCAGCCCTGCCCTCCACCCGTGAGCATTTCCTTCCAGGGTAAGAAGATCCCCAACAGAAGAGGGGGGCACAATCCCTGGTACCAGGAAAGGCACAAATCGTGCAAGTGAACCCCAACTTTCCTAGCTGCTCTGTCTCTCCCATCCACTGGGGGATACAGCCCACCCCCCCCCCCCTTGTGCTTTCCAATCACAGGGGGCGCCACTGCGCCCTCCTCTCAGGGAAGCAGAGGCGGGGCTAGGCTGGGCCCCATCGTCAGTAGCCCCTCCCTGTCCCGCTATTTCTGTTGAGGACCCACAGGCCTGTGGTGGCTGCAGCCCCAGTGCCCCGTTCCGGCTGAAGTCCCACAGGGGACTCTAGGAGAAATGCTTCCAGTAACGGGCAGAGAGCCAGGTTCTTGCCAGGTTCCCAGGAACTGAATCCGGACTGGATCCCAGGAGGAGACGCTGAGTGCCAGAGAGAGACAAAGCAGGCTTCATTCCTTCCAGCTCCTGCCCCGAGAGGTCTCTATCCCTGCCCCGCTCCTTCTAGGGCCTGGAAATTGGGAGAGAGGGGCTCCCACTCAGACTCATACACAAAAGTGAGGCCGCCTCGCCGACAAGGGAGGGCTTGATGGCCCTCACAGAGGGCCCTACCCACCTACTGAGGTCACACCTCATTCCCGGCACCATTCTTGTAGCGAAGAGGCTGGCTGCCAGCCTCTCCCCCAGGCTCCTGCTGCAGCCCGAATTATCTTCCTAAAATACAAACCTGATTTCGTACATCCCCAATCACAGTGGTTCGGAAAGCCCCAGCAGAGCCCTCGAGAAAGCAGACGAGCGACTAATTCAATCAACACCTAACAGAAGGAGACAAGCTGCCCTCCAGGCCTGGGAACGGCCAGACTGCATCTGTGACACTAGCATAATAAAATGATGTGACAAGGGGGCAGTGAGTAAAAACACAGGTGTGTCCCCCAGTGACCTGGGAGGGGGCGCCCGGGGTTCAGGCGGTGGGGTCTCTCACTCTGGCTGCAGCAGGCAGTGCCTGGAACCTGTGAACTGCCCTCCATAACACTGTCTTCCCATGGCTTGAATTCTTATCCGGCAACCTTCAGACAGCCAACCTGGCTCCCCAGGACCTCGGCACCAGATAGGGGGTGTCCTGGATGGGGTCTCAACGTTTCTGCCACTGCAAAGAGGCGCTCCTCACTTGCGCAAATTAACAACCTTGCTCTTTGGTTTACGCATCAGTGAGGTTGAGACATAGTTGGCAAGAGGGCCAAGAATGTCCAGTCTCTGGATGTACAGGGCTCAAGGGTCCTGGATTCTAGTAAATTCACCAAGGTTGTGAGTCCCCACAAGACCTTCACCCTAAGGACACTCTACCTTGCAACTCACTGTCTTTCTACCTTCCCTGCCAACCATAACCTGCAGTCTAAACTCTGCATGGCATACAGAGCCTGTAACAGTTCCCAGTCTGCTTTCCTGTCGGATTTCCTCACCACCCCCCTAAGATCCAATCTTAGTTCCAACTTCTAGAATGCCCTCACTGATTCATCTTTAAGAAGCAGCACAAGTGTGCCCTCCTCAATGAAGCCCCTCCCTGACTCTCCCCACCGGGAAGCTCCTTGGTACCCCCCTAGCCCTCTATCCACCCCAGTAGAAGTTGGGTGAAGAGAGGAAGGCATTTAGGCTCAAAGAACCAACGGAAGTTTGTAAGACTTGTCCAGACTCCCAGTGCAAAAGCCTGGATTCAGGTTGTAGGGGGAGCTTTTCTCTCTGTTGGGTTGGCCAACATGACCCCTGGCTGCCTGGTCATTGGTGTCACTAGGCAACCCAAGCTGGGAAATGCCTCAGTCCCCAAAACCCCCTGAGACCTTTACTTGAGTCACTGGCATCTTCTCACCCAGAGCACTTATAGAGTCTTTGGGCCGAGCAATTGTTTGCAGAAATGAGAAGTAGGAGAAACTGAAAGAGCAGCAGACCCACTACCAAATCATCCCATCCTCACCCTGAGAGAGCACAGAGGCTCTAGGGATTCACTTAAACTGAAGGTGGAGGGGGTGACACTGTGTGAGCTTCAAGGCTGGGTCCTACGAAGCCAAGCAGCTTCTGCTCAGCTCTCTCCCTATTCAGATGGCCTCTGGGCCAAGCCTCCATGTAGGGAGGAAGCTCAGGCTTCATGGAGAGGCCGGCAGCACCAGCTAGGGTCCCAGCTGACAGCTGGCAGCTGAATGCAAAGAGCCCCGAGAGGATTCTGGCCTTAGCCACTGAGTCACCCCTAGCTTCAAGTCTGAGCTCCCAGAGTGTGGAGCAGAGATGACCCATTCCCACCGCACCTTTTCCAAATCCCTGACCCCTCGTTGTGAGCATAACAAATATTGTTGTACAGCACTGGGGGGTGGGGGGCAGACAACTAGAGCAGTGCTTCCCAAAGCTGCCGGTGCTTATGCTGGGCCCTCTCCCCTGCGGCAACCTCAGGCAGCCATTTAGAGCGAGGCAGCCAATTCCACATCCCTCTGCTTACTCGCCTTAGAGCCTGGTGGCTGATGTCAGGAATCTTTGATCTCCACTTTGGCCCTCTCTGGCCGTGACCACGGTACAGCCTCTGTGGCCCTTGGCTTCCCTCCAGGCCAAGCAGCTTTGATGCGGTTTTCCTTGGCTGGATGGCTCCACTCACTGTTTCAAAGTCCACCAAAGCTAGCATTTCTATGAATTCAAGTGATTTTCAGAAAATACCAATCCCTGTTGATGTTGAGTCTCTGGGGTTGGCGGCTGGGGGTGCCTCCTGTGGTCCTGATTGGTCTCTGAGGAAGAGGCCACCCCTCAATCCTAGTCATGACCCCACGGTGCTGGAAGAGAGATCCATGGAGGATCTTTGTGCCTTCTGTTTTTTGTTTTTTTGTTTTTTTTTAATTAATTCATTTATTTTGAAAGAGAGAGCATGGGCAGGGGAGGGCAGAGAGGGAGGGAGAGTGAGAATCCCAAGCAGGCTCCACACGGTCAATGTGCAGAGCCCAACATGGGGCTCAACCTCACAAACTGTGAGGTCATGATTTGAGCCAAAATCAAGAGTCGGAAACTTAACCGACTGAGCCACCCAGGCGCCCCTGTGCTTTCTGTCTTTTGAAATAAATGTTCTGGGCAATGAACGGCAGGTGTCACAAGCAACGTCTGGGGAGCGACGGCAGGCCCTTCAGGCTCCTTGGCTACGGGTCAGGGGTCTGGAAGGAGAAGCGGCATTGTGAGCAGTCCTCCTTGGCGGGGGAGAGGGATGGGGGTTGCCGCAGGCAGGTTTCCTAGGAGACGGCTCCAGGAAGCCGTGACAGGAATGTCTACGGGAAGGCAGGTTTTTGGCATCAGTCTGAAGGGTCGATGCTGCCTGACCCCTCCCGGGCCTCTCATCTTCAAATTCCGCTGCTTCAGGCAAATCTCTACCGCCCTCCTCTTCCTCCTTTTCCAGTTGTGAACAGACGTAGCTGTCTGGCTCACATCTTCATCCACATCCCGCATCCCTTCGCCTCTAGTCCTGCCGGGCCTCGGCCGCTCGTTGTGACACATGCAGCCAGAGCCAGAGCTCCCCTTGGTGCTGGCATCTGCCCCAGACAAATAGCTCTCAGCCTTGGAGGGCAGCAGTGCCGTTCCCTTGGCAGTGGTGTCCTGGGCCTTCACACTGCTGTGACTAGAGGCCACAGCAGTGCCTCGGGAGCAGATCAGGATGATGCTCCCATGTGACCGTGGCAGGCGGGAGCCAGTCAGGGCCTTGTGGGGTAGCCGGGATTTTGTGTCCTCACCCTCAGACATCTTATACAGCTTCTGATGAAATCACCTTGCTTCAAACAAAGCAAGTAATAGGCTAACGCTCAGTCACATCCAGGTCGTCTACTGGCGCTCACTAACCCGGGTATTGTCCATGTGACTGGTTGTGTGATCATTCATTCACACAATGGGGGGAAGGATAATAATGCAGGAAATGAAGAGTAGGAATAGGGCAGGTTTCAGGGGTAGGGGGCAAATATCTGCTAGGTTTTTCAGTAATTACCAAAAGCTAGCTGGGTTCTGAGAGTGTTCCTTCTGCTTAGTCATATCTTGGTTACGCTCACCACCCTGCCTCCATCGTTGGGGATGGATAGAGTCTCACAGTATTTACTCGGTTGGTATCTTGTTTACTCTTTTTATGAGTCAGTGAGCTGACTCAGCCTAACCCAATCCCTTCGTAACGATTTTCCTTTGCCTTGGGAAGGAATAGATGTGTCCCATTCCTTCTTACTCTTAGCCGTGGGAAATGGTGCCTATACGAGATCCGGTTTCTCAGAGGCTGGTGTTCTCAGACTCGGTCCCTAAGCACATACACTGGAGAGAACCGCGGGTGGTGGAGACCAGAGCACCTTCTCTTCTCGTCCATCCCAAAGGCATGGGGCTGGAGTCGTCAGTGGAGCGAGTGGGGTCTTCTCTGAGGGACAAAAGGCTCCGGGGCTGTGCCGAGATCCCCCTGACACACAGAACGTCTCCAGCAGGCTGTCTTTTCGGTATCCTCGGGCTGAGCCATCAATGAGCAGGCCCCCAAGGGAGCCAGAGGTCAGGAGATACTTCAGGAGGCAGTTGACCCTGCCGAGCCACGACAAAGGTCTCTGGCCTCCCCACACGGAGGCTGACCTCTGCTGGAGTCCCGAGCGGCTCCCCATCTGGGCCACACAGGCGTCAAACAGCAGATCTGGGGAGCACCTGGGCACACCTACATACGAGATGGACCCCAATCCCAGCATTTTTAAGAGCCCCGCAATGTTGGTGACCAGCATTTGTTCAAACTTCAGTTTCCTGCGGATGGATCTTCATAGTCCTTAGGATTCAGACCACCTGGATGGAGGCCGGCACTACTCTGGGCCTCAGGGCTTAGTCCTGTCTACGATGGTGGGGATTCCACTCCAGAAAATGCAACAGATGGATCCCTTTCAGTAACCTCTCCACCTAACAGGCTGTGTCTAAATCCGAATGACTCAGAGGCCCCGGTGTGACTGGCCACTGGCCTTTTTCAAAATAGGGGGTCTTAAGCTTTTTTGTGCCATGGACTCCTATGGCAGCTAAATGAAGCCCATGGACCCCCAATCAGAATAAGGCTTGGTGAATAAAGGAAAACGCACAAGACTACAAAGGAAAGTGATTGCACTGAAATACAATTAGCAAAGTATTTTGAGATACAGTGTGTCACGAGTTTCTTTACTAACACACTCAGTAAGTGAGAGCTACTGGCAGGCCTGATGATGACCTTAATTTCTAAATAGTGGTGACTGTAGATGCTGTTGCAAAGCATCTGCAGCAACAGGAAGAGAATTTAAAATTGGTATTGGTCACAAAGGCACTGCTAATAACACTGTGCTTTGTTGCCTACACTCAAGATTGAGGGAAGCACCACTTTGATTTCGAAGTCCGTGAAGACAAGTGTGTATTTTTTTCCCCCAACAGTTCTATCCAGGTTAAGAAGGTGATCCTCATGCATATCCAAGGTTAAAAATAAAAAGCACAGCTTTTAGTGCCTCAAATTTCAGGCCCTGTTTTAAAAACACATCTCAAAAGAATCCCTTCAAGTTGTTTTTTTTTTTTTAAATAGGAAAAAAAAAAAAAGAAAATTGAAAGCAGCATGAAACAAACACAAAGTTGTTTCCCCCGTGCAGAAAAAGTCACTTCCCCCGCCCTCTGCCAGGCCGCTGGGTGGGGGAATCAGCCTGGCATTCATCCTGGGCCTTGAATGAGCTTCCAAACCCCAAGTCCTGGCCCCTTTCCTACCCTTAGCAATTATCCTCTCTTCTCCCGACACTACCCACAAAGTTCTACCACAGTGAGGGCTAAAAAGGGGCTTGTGGAATTGTTAAGCCTTCCAAGTTGAACCACTTATGTTAATGAGCCTGGAAAAGGCCTTAATATGTTTCAGGTGTGGAAAACACATGCTCTAGCCTCCTTCTGCTCACGAGGGGCCACGTCTTCTTGTGCTTCCCTGTGGTGGGATGGCGGGGTCGGGGGAAAGCTGTGGCTGCATGCAGTGGTCTATGCAAGGTGGTGTGGGCACACCCAGCTTTCCTGCGCCCGACACCCCGAGGTGCCGGCGCCGAGAAGTCCAGCCACACGGAGCTGAGACCCAGGCCCCGTGCTCTGGAAGGATCCGCTCCCCCCAGGGTAAGCTCCCCAGGTCTGCTTCCTTCCTCAGTCCTCCTTGCTGGGCGAGCCTGGGTAAGTCACCTAACATCACTGGGCCACAGCTTCCTCACCTGCAAAATGAGAATGGGGAAACCTAACGGACTACGTCGCCAGGAAGATGAAAGGTGGTGAGCGTGGCCACCTATCACGGCATGCGCCCCACATTCCGTTGCTGTCAGAGGCCTCCCATCCGGCCCTTCTGGAAGGTGGTGTCGTCCAGAAGGAGCCTTGGCTTTGAAGTAAAACACTTATTTCCAAATCCCAGCTCTGCCACCTCCATGCTGGGTGGCCTTGGCTGGTCACCCTGTGCTTCCTGGTCTTTAACAGGGAGCCAGCACCCCGTTTAAGGCGGGTTTGGTAAGAGTTAAGGAAAAGAGCGTCTATGAAATGGTCACACACCGCCTGGCACATAGTAGGTGCTCAGTGAATATTCTTTTTCCTTTCATCTTCTCAATCTTAGCAAAGCGCTCGCGGGGAGGGGAGCAGCTCTGCCAGGCAGGCACTGAGTGGGACTACTGGCCTCTCTGCTGCCGGGTGTGTGTTTTCTCCGGGGAAGGAGGTCCCTGTACATATTGTCGGGAGAAACACAGGGCCTGTAAGCAATGGGAAAAACAAAAGGGTGCTGGGTGGGGAAACTTGTGCATGTGGGAATAAGCCTACGTCCCGCGGCTTCCAGGACTTGAAAAGGATGGAGTCTGCTGGCCTCCACGCACCTCTAGCCTCCCAGGCACCCAAGGGCCTGGGGCTCAGGCCTTCCTCTGTCTTCCAGCCAGGACATTTTCCGTGCTGACCATACTCGCGAGGCAGTGGGCTCTTACTGCCCTTTGTGCCTGCTCCGTCTTCAGGGAGGCCTTGAATCATGAGACTATGGAAAATTCGGGCTGTTTCCCTGTGGCTGGACTTTCCACATCACATCATTGAGATTTGTCACTGGCCAACTTCAGATACGTGGGCATGCCACCCACTTAAAATGCTTTTCTCCAGCGGTTTAGCATGTTCCTCTTTGGTGGCAGCTGGTCTCTCACCGACCAGTGGTGAGAACAGAAGAAAGTGGGTGAGAGATTCCATGGTTTCCTGAACAACTCTCCTCTGCTCTCCTCTCTGGGTGACCCCAAGGGGTTCCGCCATCCTCAGGAGGGAAAGATTCCAGCATTCACTGCTACGGAGTTGCCCTTTGGGGAGTTTGGTTTTTCATTCTGGGTGTTTAGGGAGGCAGGAAGTGTTTAATGACTCAATGTAAATGACAGGAATGTGGGGCGCCTGGGTGGCTCAGTCAGCTAAGCTTCCGACTTTGACTCAGGTCATGATCTCACGGTTCGTGGGTTGGAGCCCCGCGTCAGGCTGTGTGCTGACAGCTCAGAGCCTGGAGACTGCTTCAGATCCTGCGTCTCCCTCTCTCTGCCCCTCCCCTGCTCACATTCTGTCTCTCTTTCTCTCTCTCGAAAATAAACATTAAAAAAAACAAAACAAAATAAAATCAGATAAATGATAGGAATGTAATGAGAGGTGGAGAGATGAGAACCTCTTCAAGCACCTGAAATCACGGCTGCAAACTTGCACGACTTTCTCTATCAGAAATAGATTTATCGAAAAGCCCACAATTTATGCCCAGGTTCACAGCCTGATTCTACCACTCAGTCAACTGTCTACCACTTCAAGAACTTAACTTCTCTACACTCAGATGTCCTCTGCTGTGAAAGAATACTGACTTCTCAGGATGGTAAAGGATTAGAAGAAAATAAAACCTGTAAAAACCCCTAGTGCACAGCCCGACCAACACGAGGCGTTCAGTAATGTAGACAAATGAACGAAAGCTAACAAACACAGAGGGGGTCATCTTTCTTGTCATCTGCCTATTTGTAGCTCTTCGCTGAACTTTATCTTCAAGGATTTCTGCTCCTGCTTATATTCCCCAAGTTATTCCTTGGTCATACAGTCCTCATTAAATCTGTGCACTCAACTACTAAGTGCCTACCTCTGGTCAACACAGAGGTGAACGTGACAAAGTCCCTCCCTTCCCAGTGATGAAGGGAGCCTAAGGCCAGCTGAAGGCAAAGCACATGCTGGCAAACACCCCCACATGTGTGACATCCATCGGGCACTCCAAAGGAAAGGAGTACCCAGGGAACAGTTCACTGATCGAGATCACAGTCATGCAGGACAGCGGTCTCCATCAGTTTACATATGTCTTAGTAAATTACCAGACAAAGGCACTCTTATCAACAGCCTAATCTCCAGACACCTCTAGGCTCAGTTTCCTGGCGCCCCCACCTCACCTTCCCCTCCATAGTGATGTGGGGAACAAAGAAGGAAATGGTAGGTAAAATTAAATTTCTTCCTGACCTGCAGCCCTTTGACAAATACTTGAGGCAAATACAGAGTATAACATTTCTCCAGGAACTCCCTACCGTCTTAATGTTAATGCCTTGCTACAGAGAAACAGCCTTATCTTGACAAGAGCAAGGCCTCTCATATCTTATAAGTTTTCTTTAGCATATGCAAGTCCTTCTAGATGCCTCCCCTTGGCCTTTACCTCCCCCAACTCCGTGAATATAACCTCTCACTCTTCACAACCCCAGTGCAGCTCTTTCTGCCCATGGGTCCTGTCCCGTGCTTTAATAAAATCACCTTTTTGCACCAAAGACATCTCAAGAATTCTTTCTTGGCCGTTGGCTCTGGCCCCCCAGCACCACTCCAAAACCCCATCACCAGGGCTCATGGTCTTCTAGACCCTTCTCCCTGCTGCCACTTTATGAACTTCTGATTTTCTCCCTGGGCCTGAGAAGACCCTTCCCCATCGGTCTTCATCATCTTTCTCAGCATTAGGCAGACTGTCGTCTCTGTTACTAATCTTTGGAGATGTGGCACCCAGAAACCTGCTTCCTCAACAGGAAACTCCAGGTCCACAATGTATTAAAAACCTAACTGGACAATAAAGTCCCAACTCCATGATTTGGAGAAAATTCATTTCTGTTTTCACATTTTGTTTTAATGTTTTTTTTTTTTTTTTTTATGTTTGAGAGAGAGACAGAGTACAAGCGGGGGAGGGACAGAGAGAGAGGGAGACAGAATCTGAAACAGGCTCCAGACTCTGAGCTGTCAGCACAGAGCCCGACGCAGGGCTCGAACTCACGGACTGTGATATCATGACCTGAGCCAAAGCTTGAAGCTTAACCGACTGAGCTACCCAGGGCACCCAACTGTTTTCTCATTTGTAAAATGAGAGGTTTGGTCTAGAGCAGGAATAAGGAATGGATGTCAAGTATAGTGCTTTTCCAACTGATTTCCAGTGGCTGCTTGAAGTGCTGGGTTGTCTCAAGTTCCAAGGCCCTATCTGGGCTCATTAGGAAGTAACTGCAATGGCTGCCATAGTCAAGGTGGTGGGGGAGGGGGGAATGGCAGTGTTGTGCCACCTGCTTTCATCCCTAGTCTACAGGAGCTCAAAGGTCCCTGATAAAATTTTCCATTTATAACTCTGTGACTCAGTGCAATATCGTTTTACTTATCTTTGGCATGAGGCCTGTCTTCATACACAGCAACTTTCTCATCTGCTTTATTTAGCACCTCAGCAGCCATCACCTGAGAAACTTTCTGAATTACTGTGTTTCAAGTGGAGCAACTTTACAACAAAACAAACATATTTATTGATTTGTCACAGTCCAGAAAGCTGCTTCCTGTCCCCAGGGGTCCGGCAAAGCAGGTCAGAAGGAGAATTTACATTTACTGGGTATCTATTAAGTGCCAGATGCTTTCTACACATTGTCTCTTCTAAAACACCCTTGGGGCGGTCACTGAATTCTCCTTTCACCCAGCAGGGACCAGCACTCAGAGCAGTGAGGGAAGCCCCTCCCCTCCCGCCACAGGATTCCAACCCATGGCACTTCGCAACTCCAAATTCCACTGCACTGTGCTCCCTTAAATGTGCCCAATGTCTTGTTTCTTCTTATTCTTCCAGGAGGTGGAGGTGAAAAATGAAGCTAACGGCAGTTCTAGACTGAGCCATGAGATGTGTGCAAACATTTAGATGGCCCCATCCGCAGCCATCATTCCCATAGTTTTCCCTCCAGTCTGCTGGAGCTGTCACCAAGAGCAGACGTTCCTGCCTGACTGGGAGGCCAGCTGAGCTCATCAGATTTGGGGGCCTGACGGTGAGTCCCCTTCCTTACCCAGGTCCCCTCCACTGGCCCTACCTCTGATCCAGAGGATGACAGGGCATGGCCAGGGCCTCCACTGGCACTGTCCTCTGTCCTTCCTCCCAGGAAAGCCCTCCCTACCACCAGTGGGAATTCAAACACTGCTGCCACCACCACATGCTCTCCCCGGAAGTCAGAGACCCCACCAGAGCCCCGGGAGTCTGTGGTTCCCCCGGCAGGAAAGTGGGAGGCCTGTGGAGCCTCCATGATTCTTCTAGGAGACTCTGTTGGGGGGTCTTGTAAAGGAGGGAGGGGACAGGGCATAGATTAAAAATGGTCAAGAAAATCACATCTTTGGATCCCAGAGATGAATCTCCAAGATGGAGGCTGGCCCTGCATGCAGCCAACCTGGGGCTAGAGGCTGGGGCCAGGGTGGAAATCTCTGGGCAGTGGCGGCAGCTACACCTCAAAGACATCCCCTAAGGCTGTGGCTGTCACACTGCAGAGGCCACACTGCCTTGACCAAGGGCAGCAGGGCCCAGGAAGTTTTATCCAGCCCTTCTGCTCAGATTGGGCCCTTGAGTCCCCCAGCGCCTGCAGTCACGGAAACCAAGAGATAAAAAAATGTCCCACCTCATGCCCCCCTGGTGGCAATGGACAATAGGTCGGCTGCTGTGGGAAACAGTATGAAGGTTCCTCAAAACATTAAAAACAGAATTACAATATGACCCAGCAATTCCAGTTCTGGGTTGATACCCAAAAGAACTGAAATCAGGGACTCGAAGATAGTATTTGCACGACCCCTGTTCACAGCAGCATATCGGCAATAACCCAGAGGTGGAAACAACCCAAGTGTCCACTGATGAGTGAATGGAAACAAAATGGCATAGGCATACAACGGAATATTACTCAACATTACAAAGGAAGGAAATTTTGATACATGCTGCAACATGCTAAGTGAAATGAGCCAGTCACCAAAAAAACCAAACTTAAACAAAACAAAAAACAAAAACAAATACTGTATGATACCACTCATAGGAGCTACCTGGAGAAGTCAAATTCCTAAGAGACAGAAAGCAGAAGATTGGGGGTTGGGGTTGGAAGAAAGGATGCCGTAGGGAGTTACTGTTTAATGGGTACAGCGTTTCAGTCCTGCAAGATGAAAGGATGTCTGGAGATTGGCTGCACAATGGTGTGAATGTACCTACTACTGAGCTATGTACATAAAAATCATCGGGTACGATAAATTTGATGTTGTATGTATTTTACCACAATTCAAAAAAATGGTCCATTAAGTGTACGGGTTTTGGGAGTTTGGGAATCAAGAAGACGTGAGGGATGTGTTTTGTGTTTTTTTTTAGTACAGGCTCTGCTTGCACAACTTCTCTGAGCCTCAGTTACTTCATCTGCAAAATGGGGTCAGTAGGTATCTGCCTTGTGTGGTTCCCACGCAGATTATGTAAGGGGAAGTTGGTCAGATCCTAAGCACAGTGCCTGGCAAACAGCCAGGACTCCACAAATGGCAGCTCTTCCCTTCATCATCATCTATTACTATTAGCGTCATTATGGTCATTAGTTATTACTGAGCACTCCATACATCACAGCACCGATGGGGTGGTCTGAACTGTTACCAGGATTTTCCCTGAAAATGAGCAACAGGTGGATTTGGAGAGGGGGGGGTGGTAACTTTATGGCCACTTTCAGCACCATACGGACTAAATGAGGGAATACGGTGGGATGCTGTGGCCCTTGGTATTATTTTTTTTTCCCCTGATGTTACTTTTAAAATAACACAAAGTGGGTTCATGAGCTTTGGGAGTTATTCAGAACAATGCCAAGGGGCAAGGAAGGGCAGAGCCACATATCTTACAGCCAGGATGCAAAGGTCCTATGGTGAATGTTGCTCAGGCTGCTCTGGGGGAGGGTCCTTAGGTCCCAGTAGCAGCAGACAGCCACACACCTACATGGAGAGTTCTCCAGCCCCGGACATGCTCGGGCTGCTCAGAAACCACAGAAGTCGGCTTGTTCTGCAGCAGATGCCGTCAGCCTCATGAGATTTCAAGTTCGATCACTGTCATTTAGCTGGCCTGCCTAGTGGCACCAAGCAAAAGCAGACCATTCCATTTCTAAGTAGACGTTTCCAGATTCCAATCTCTGAGGCTGGGCATTTTGTAGGGCACAAGGGACTCAGACCTTGAACTTCACCAGGATTAAGCAAAACTTTGTCCCCACCAATGAACGTTTCCACTGACCAAACCATGTCTTCCTGGTTCTTTCCTCTGGGGATTGTGTGGAGCCTCAATACACTGTATACACAGTACAGGGCATGTCAAACTGTTTCAGATGCAGGATGTTACTAACTCAGCATGTATGTCTAACTCCTTGGCTGGGCTCTTGAAGCCTTTCCTGATCTAATTTCTGCCTCTCCCCAGCCTCATCTGCTGCTCCCCCCAAGCATGCATCCGCTCTGGCTTTCTAAACTATGCAGTGTTCCTCACACGTGGTCTTATTTCCGTAAGCCTCCCTGGCTTTGAACCAAGAATGTTTCTGCAAGGAATGCCCTTCCTCCCCACAACTGAGAATTCCTAGATATCATCCAAAATACAGCTCAAGTGTCACCTCTTCCAGGAAGCCGGCTGAGAAATGTGAAGGGTCTAAGACTTCACCCTGCTTGCAAAGTGACAAGTGAACCTTCCACGGCTTCATGGGTGGCAGCAGAAGACAGGAGACCCCTGGGTCAGAGACAAAGGACCTTACTGCTGACAACACAGAAGTAGTATGAGCTTCATGTCTGTGACGGGTCCCCTTGGCTTCAAGTCCCATGGGGCAACCAAGGGGGGGCCCAGGTGGGTGCTGTGCATTCAGTGGGTGTGCATCAGAGCTGAGGAATGTCCGGCTTAGAAAACCCAAATCTTTTATAACAGACTGCAGTCAAACCTGCCCTCTGCCCAGGAGGAAGAGCCATCTCTGTCTTCCAAGGCTGCTTGCTGTACAAACATCCTTGAAAAGACAGTCTGGAGCAAAAGGGCAATTAGTGCCTCTGTTTATAAAATGAGCACAAATGCCACAGACTAGGAAGGACTGTCTCCCAAAAAAGTCCTCCCTGGCTACCTGATATGGCAGCTGCATGGTGCTCCCTCCCACCATGCCCTGTATGACCTCTGCCTTGGGAAGAAATATGAATTCATGTTATGACCTGTGTATTTTTTTTTTTGGTCTGCTACCGGCCTGGGTGCTCTCTGAAGTCAGGGACTGTCTTTTCTGTTTATCTGTCAGACACAAAGAAGTGCTCAATAAATGTGCAAATAAATGAATAAGTTGAATAATTAATATTGGGAATTTTGACAGCTGTGGTTTTGGGGTAATCAGATAAGGACAGCAAATGTCTGGCATTTACTGACTGCTTACTCTTACGTTCTACACAATGTGTGGCGCTTTTTTTTTTTAACCTGGATTATTTTTATCTTATCTGCAGGGCAACACTACATGGAAGGTACTTTCATTAATACCACTGTACCTATGGAGAAACTAAGGCTTAGAGCAGTTAAGGCATTTAATCAAAATCACACAGCTCATAAGCCATAAGGCCCACACTTTGAACTGGATCCGCCTGGACCCAAGAAGCCCTTAGCCACCCCACTGAAATGCTTCTCCTACAGTAGGCAACCAAGCATTTGTCTGGAGTGTGGGGGGAGAAGGAAGGAGGCAATGCTTATCTTTTCGTGTTTACAGGGGTGGAGGCAGTTGCCTGCACGTCACTGTCACCCCCTCCCCAGGGTGACTTGTACACTGAACGCTGGGATAGTTTCCACCGGAACTTCACACCTTCCTAATCTGCCTCACAGTGGGGCGGATGCTTTTTGGTCTTGGGAACAGTCTGGAATGCAAAACTGACCTTGCTCCCTGAAAAGGGGAGTAAGGATGAGATAAATCTGTGGAGCCTCTATTTGCTACAACTTCTAACACGCAGACAGCCATTGCCCTGGACCTACTGGTATCCAAAGGAATAGAAATAAAAAAAAGGCTCTAGATGATCACCCGTTGTAACACCCACTATAGATGAGGGTTGGTGGAATACAGTCTCAGAAATTGCTAAGAATAAAAGTAGTACAATCTTTCTGGAGGAAAATACGGCACTATCTCTCAAAATGTTATATATGCACACCCTTTGGCTTATTTAGCAATTTAATTTTTAAAAGTTACACAATGAAAATACTTGCAAAATCATTTAAAAATATAGACAGATGTGGGGTGCCTGGGTGGCTTATTTGGTTAAGCGTCAGACTTCGGCTCAGGTCATGATCTCACGGGTCATGAGTCCGAGCCCCAAGTCGGGCTCTGTGCTGACAGCTCAGAGCCTGGAGCCAGCTTTGGATTCTGTGTCTCCCTCTCTGTCTGCCCCTCCCCTGCTCATGCTCTCTCTCTGTCTCTCAAAAATTAAAAAAAATGTTAAAAAAAATTTTAAAAATATGTAGACAGGGGCGCCTGGGTGGCGCAGTCGGTTAAGCGTCCGACTTCAGCCAGGTCACAATCTCGCGGTCCGTGAGTTCGAGCCCCGTGTCAGGCTCTGGGCTGATGGCTCGGAGCCTGGAGCCTGTTTCCGATTCTGTGTCTCCCTCTCTCTCTGCCCCTCCCCCGTTCATGCTCTGTCTCTCTCTGTCCCAAAAATAAATAAAAAACGTTGAAAAAAAAATTAAAAAAAAAATATGTAGACAGATGATTATGGCAAAATTATAAATAATTCATATGCTCCTCTTAAAAACATTTTTAAAATATAGAGATAAAGGAAAAGTGTCTGCAAATTTCAATTCCTCCAGAGATATCTACTATTAATGATTTAGCATATATTTTGCTCAGCTTTTTAGGCATACTTTTCTTTCTAAAAATAAGGTATTTTTATATGCTGTATGTGTAAAGTGTATTTTATATACTTTATATAGTATACACACTGTTCTGCGATTGCTTTTTTCACTTAACATTGAATTAAGACATCCTTTCATATTAACTTCTATGAAACCTAAATGAAACTCATTTGTGTTAACTTCATAGTATTTTCATGTTGCATGTGGCATCATGCATATTTCATGAATTCCTTCTTGAAGGATACTTAGGTCGAGGACAGTACAATTTAATACAGCCAGGTTATAGCTCAAAGAGAAATGCCTACTTCTTCTTCAAATCCACTCACCCACATCAACTTTATTTGGGACTGTTTATATCCATTTCTCAGAATGATCCAGAACTCTTCGATTTTTCCTAAATTTTTTTTCCTGCTGTATTAAGGCATGAGGGCCCTAAACTTGGCCAGAAATCACAAAGTCAACTCAAACTATAAATCTAGAAATGCAAACATACCCAGATGTTTGGTTACAGGACTGGAGACCTGCACATTCACACAAGACTATGCTATCACCCTTATGACCCAAAGTCGGCTGTTTTCTATAGAAACCAGTATACATCCTGCCAGCTTCCCGTAACTTGTCAGCGCCTGACTGTCACCTATTCTTGTCATTCACTGTGTCCCATCCTTCCTTCAGTGTGTATCCCCAATGCCCAAACCAGACACAAATGACTGGCAAGGACAAGATGGGGGCAGGGTGAGTCAACCTGAGCACAGAGCTTCTGGCAAAGCCCATGACTCAGAGGGTGAGGCAGGCCTCAGAAGAACTTAGCCCCAGGCTTTAAACATCAAAGCAAAGAAGCCAGTGGAGGCCTTTTACACATAACCTCAGCTGCCAAGCAAATTCCATTCTTTTTCCAACAGGTTGCTGGGAACCAGGGGAGAAGCCAATTAGAACCCAGTTTTAATTACTTTTCAATAATAACAAGCCTTACAAAGAGCTTTTATAAACCCTGCCTTCCTAGATTCTCACCCAATTTTGTCAACCAGAGATTATTAGCCCCATTTGATAAACGAAGAAACCGAATCACAAAGGTCAGAATTTGTAAGGGTCAGGGCAGGGTTTGAACCCAGGTTCAGACTACCTTGTTCAGACTTCAATCGGCCTGGACACAGACAGGGAAGGGCTGTATTTCCCAGGACTTGGCCACCCCTGCCTCTCTGTCCAACAGGACTCCCAACAGGAGGCAAGGACTTTGGGAGCTGACCGAGTTTCTCTAACAGACTCATGCTCTGCCCAATGCATTTCTGTTAAAATACACCTCCAGTGACTTGTTATCATGGTGCCCTCAGCAATTCCACGAAATTGATAAGGGCGACTCCAGCATCAAATATCAGGGGATGGGGAGCAAATGAAGCTGGTACCCCACCTGTGTTGACTCTGTGACGAATGAACGGTTGGAAGCAAAGGAGAACCTGAGGCCTAATGGAGAAGGGGGTCAACTGACCTCCTTTCTTCTCTCACATGCTTGGTGAGTCTGTCTCTCAGGGCTTTGAGGTGACCAGATGTTTACCATTCAAGGGGAAACAAACCAACATAAGTCTTCAAAAAGTCCAGCCATGGTTTACCATTCTACTTCCCCAGCCTTTGACACAAAAAACAAAGTACCCTCACAAAAGAGAAGACATTTGGTTTCACACTTGTGGAGAATTCCCTTGTCACTGTCCATAGACCACCATCTCTAGTAAAAAAAGGCACTGTCTGCATTGATCATTCTCTGGGACAAGGGAGTCTTGGTCACTCAAACTGCTACCATCTGGATGTTTTGGGTAGTGAAATGTACCTGTGGTCTCCTAAGTCTTGAGTGGTATCTTGGAGTTGGTTGTACGTGATTGGATGTGTAGGTTCAAACTCGGTATAGTCAGCTGGAAAAACAAACTCACTCTTCTAGATCATATTCGAATGTGAAAACAGAAAAGACAGCAAATGCATGATGTGCTAAGCTTTGTAGTTGTGAGCCGTATTTTAATGAGAGGACATGTCCCTTCAAAATGGTGCCTTGGCTAATTGGGCGAGATGCTTCATGTTTGGGGACACTGTTCTATAAATAAAAGCTTCTCGTTTATGCATAATGGCTTGTCCGCTCTCTGGCTTCCGGCACGCCACTTTCTTCCTAACCCCTCTGCTCAAAAGTAGCCCAACATCAATCAGCCCACCCACTGGCCCGTGAAGGGAGCCGGGCTGAGGGCTTAGAACAAAAGCCTCACAGAAAGACGTCAGACCCCATCACCATCGCAGGGGCGCTCAGGTGAAATAACAAAACGCTTTCACATCTGAATGTAAAAACAGACCAAGACCTTGCACATACTGGGCTAAATTTTCTAGACAGCCATATAGTATTACTGTCTGTAACTTTCCATGGGCCTCCTTGGGTTACCATACCTATTAATACACATTGCAGCATTTGAAGAAAGGAAAATATGGAGTGCACGGTGATTATTTTTAATTGAATTCATCTGCGCGTTTTAAATCCTGAAACTTCAGCCCCTGTTTACAGTATTTGAAGGTTTGAACAGCATAGCATTTTGTTCTTTTGAATGGCAAATCTCTCTTTCCCATTTCAGAGAAAGTTTCTTCAGCGTGTAATGCATTTCAGGGCCAACTGTAAAAATCATTATATTACGAAACTACGGAACGGGACAGTGGTGACAATGTTCATCCGTTTGCAAAAATCATTATATTACGAAACTACAGAATGGGACAGCAGTGACAATGTTCGCCCGTTTGTGTCCCTCTGAAGGAAATCTAGTCTTTATGGCTTCCTATTCACTAAAAGGAGTGCCTCGTTTCTGTAAAGATGATGCCCAAGCCCCAGCTCAGTTGTGTTGGAACAATGGTGACCCAGGAACCAAGGAGGAGTTGAATGGAAGAATTCTGTGGGCATTCGATACTAGATCTTGCTTCTCTGACTCTTGAGAAGCCACACCAACAATGAGAGAGGCTCTGTTGTAAGGTACACATGCCACCATTTCTGCCACATGATAGCCCTTCCACAGATGACTTCAAAAGTCTCCAGTCTGTTCTCTAAAGACCATGGGACTTGCCAGACACCGGCCAGTCAAGTATCCGATGCCCCAAATCTCCCTTCTAGATAAGCAAAGTGGAATTTATTCCCACAGACAAACTCAAGGAGTTTCTTGAGCAGAAATCAAGAACTGGGTTTCTATGATCTATCCCTTCCCGTCAACCTGCATTCACAAGACTGGCTTGGGATTATACGCTGCACAAAGGCGCTGTGGGCCCTCCATCACAGGATGGACACAGGAGACTGTGCGGGCAGGTGTGGGGATTCTGGGCCTCCCAGCTGGCCCCGGAGCACGGACACACATGGGCACACAAGGCCACGCACACCAGGGGCAGCTGGGAAGTGAGCTCACTGGTGGCGGCACACAATTGTGGCCCAAGCACATTCTCAGCATCTTCAAGATCTTCAAGATCTTTAAGATCTTGTTTCTCCCCGCCGCCCCCCCCCCCCACCCGCCCCGCCACTCTCAGGGCCTCAGTTCCCTTCCCACAGGGCTCAAAACCTGACACATTCACCTCACTTGGAGGGAAAAAGAGAAGGCATGGGGTGGGCCTCTGGCAGGTGTTCATCATAAGGCCCTGGGAAGCTTCCCGGAAAAAGGATGTACCATTGTGCAATAACATGTTTTTTTTTTTCTTTTTTCTCACACTTGACAACAGAGACATTTTTGCTAGTTCACAGCCCTGAGCGTTCTGTTTCCCCCACCCTTTCTATTGCATGGTTTCTGCTGAGGCTTTCCTTCCCTCAAGGGGCCCCAAACAGAGACCTAAATGTATAACACTCTGAAGCTTTTCCCTCTTGGTACCATGACCACATCCTGTGGCTGTTTGTCTGTCTGTTTTTGTTTTCTTTTTTTGCTTCCCTCTCTCTCTTCCCACCTTTGAAGCGCAGCCTCTCTTCCTTCCAGACCGTCCGTTGACCCTATCTTCACTCCAAAGGCTTCTGTGACCAGGGTGACCCAACTCGTAAGTGACAAACCCCTGCTTCCAGCCTCCGCTGCTAGAGCTCTTTCCATTTCACTACAGAGCTTGCCCCCAGGTCCCTTGAATGGTGGGTCACCATTATCACACACAACCAACTGGACCCCCCAGCCTGAGGTAAATGAGCACCGTGCCAGAACCAAGCAAAAAGGACCCACCAACTACCAACCACATCAACACCACCTCCCTAGCTGTTGTGGGTACACTGCTACCCTTCCTATGAGAATACCAAAAGAAATGAAGAAAAATCCTTGATCCCCTGTGAAGGCCAGGGATGCGTTCCGCATGTTGGAGGGTAAGAACTTGTGGTTAAAGTCTGTGTCAGGAACCTGGGGACAGACAGGCTGGTTCTTGGGGTCCCCATAGAGGAAGCACATTTTTACTGCTGACCATGTCACATGGCAGTCACCTTGTCCACTCCTCATCAGGCATCTGCATCTGAAGCCAGCCACCTCTCTGAGAAGGTAAAGTACAGGTGAGCCACCTGGGGCCTGGGAGTCTGGACACCAGTGACTCCAACTAGGTCATCTCCCAACTGGTGCCCAGGCTTTCCTCCTGTGAAATATGCCCCTTCCAACATTAGGACTATGTGGTTCTATAAAAACCATGCCGCCATTGGACAAAGCAGCAGGCCACTGTGTAGTAGGAACAATCACAAGTGGCCAGAGCATGAGGCCTGGAGAAGGAGGACAGCCCTTTTCCCTTAGACCACGGGCTTCCCTGTGAGGTCTTCCTGCTCTCAAACTGCCTGACCAGGGCTGGGCTTGTAAGAAGCCTGGCCACACCAGAGGTTCTGGGGATTCCAGGTTGGATGCATCAGATCTCATGGCCAGAGCCCCCAATCAATGTACTTGGTACCTCCTTATTCCCTTTCAAGGCTGAGGGGGAGCCATGCAAATACCAACTGAATCTCATTTCCCTGTTTTTCCTGATGCAGAGAGCACTGAGCCAGAGCCTGTTACCAGACTGCATTGTTCCATCCAGAAATGCAGGCATCCGGGCATCTTGGTAGAAAGGAGGCAGAAGAGGTGAATGAGAGTCAGCTCCCTTCTGCCCACAGCCTGAAGTCTGGGTCACCCGTCACAAGCTAAACAAAGGTGTGCACCTCCGGGGTGAGCCCAGGAGAGAGGACAACTCACGTGGCTCCTTTTGGCTTCTTCGTCTCCCACAGACGTGATGACCGTCTCCGAAAAGACCGTCTGTCCAGTCTGGTTGTTGGTGATCTACGGCAGAGCAAGTATAGTGAGCATGCAACAGAAGGAATTCTGGGCACATCCCACAAGCTGGTTTCTTTCTTCCATTTTCTGAAAGCAGGGGCATCTGCCAAAATAGAGAGAATGCCCACTCCCCCTTTCGTTCTGAACTCCACCAGAAGCCGTCAGACAGACGGCCTCCTCTCTGCGCCGCGATAAGGAACATAACAGAGTCTACCTCATAGGGTTGCTATGCAGAGTGCTGGGGAGGTCTGTGCAAAGCCCTCGGCACAGAGCCGGTCATCGAGCACATACTCAACACTGGCTGCTTTTATTGCTCTTGGGGCTCGTCACCTGAAACTCAACGTCAACTTTCTTTTCAACAGTGACAGGTCTGGGTGTCTAATCAAACATCTCTCATGAGAAGCAAGCAGGCTTTACCCACAGCTACCCCACTCCTGATTCTGGCGAAGTATTTTATCAAGAAAGCGCTTAAGTACAATGGGAGGCTCCCTTATCTGGCGTCTGGATCTGATTCTGTAACCAGCAGCAGGCGCCTCTAAGCTGAGCCCCCCAAATCCTGACAGGCACCGCGGGCCACTCCTGCCCCACCAAAGGCCCTGTCTATCGAATGCTCGTGCTGGTGGTGAAGAGCAGAAAGGATGTCCGCCCAGGAGGTGGGAGATCTGTGTTCTTCGAGCCTCGGCTCAGCTACCAACAGCCATCTAGCATGCCACCAGGAACAAGCCACTTCTCTGATTCACAGTGTCCTCATTACTAGGTCATCTGTAAAGTTCCTGCCAGCTCTAATATCACAAGGAGGCTGCATCCAGAACAAAGTGGAAACTCAGCCTAATCTGTCACAGTGGATCCAGCTGCCGTTCTGAAGAGATATATTTTAATCAACATATATACACACACACACATATATATAACATACAATCAACATATATACATATATGTAATATAACATATAATCAACACACATATATATACACACGTATAAAATTGAGAGCGAGTGTGAGTGGAGGTGGGAGGGGCAGAGGGAGAGAGAGAGAAAATCTTAAGCAGGCTCCACACTCAGCACAGAGCTCGATGAGAGGGTTGATCCCATGACCCTGAGATCGTGATCTGAGCCGAAATCAACAGTCAGACGCTCAACTGACTGAGCCACCCAGGCGCCCCTTTAACATTTTTATCTTGATAAATCTCCACTCCAGCAAATAGGCAGTGTCTTCTTCCTCTATGCCAGATTTTTGCCAGATTAACTGATGGTATATTTTAAAAAATTCTATGGTTCTATACATGCAGGACTTCTTAAAGTCTTTAGTATATACTAGTGCGCATTTTTCTATCTCTAGGAGGAGAAGTAAGGAAAATGTTTTCAAAATCTGTTTCACCACCCCCCAGTCCCTCTTTCGTGAAGCACTGCATAGGACAGGTGCTCCATGGAACCTACTGGAGAACTAGTACGCTGTGCTGATAACATAAATTTACTGGAAAAAAAAAAAGGAATATAAGAACTTGCTGTTGCAAGCACTTTGTAGTTTACAATGATCTCTCATGTACTTTAAACTATTTGTCCCTCATGCTACTGTCACGTATGAATTGACACACTTATTTCATAAGTATGGTTAGTGAAGGACATAAAATTTAAATAATTTTTCAAAATCATACTAGTTACTGGAAGGACTCACACTTGGGTATTCCAACATCTACAAGAAGCATTCTTAAGTAGCCAAACTTGTTATTGTCAAAAAGAATGACTTAACATTGGTTTTGACAAAGATAAAATAATGACTTTTGGAAACATTCTGCAGTCCTCAGATGAGCAATGCTAAAGGATTTTTTTTTTCAGTGAGTGAGTCATTCATTTATCTGGGGGTGACGGGGTACACTCTGAAGCTGGGCCCATCAGTAGGCAGCAGGAGAAGAGCCACATAAAGGCTACTTTACAGTCAAGGCAATGGCCCATAAAAATTGACCCCTTTATGCTCTATGACACACAAACGCTATTGTTTCAACCAAGTCATTACCTGGGCCTTTGAACAAAAGTGAGACTCTCTCGTGAGAACCATCAGGCCCTGTGTATATGAGTTGAGATGAGATTAGAGGTCAAGCTCCTTGATGCTAACGACAGGACATCAACTCAACAGCCTCTACAATGACCCTGGATGTCTGCACGCCAGACTCTCTTCAAGAGAAACCAGGCTCACAAGGTTTGCCCTCACAGTCCTGCCTAAGTCACGATGGCGACCTCTCACGCCAGGGCAGGTTAATGCTACGTGCCTCTGGATTTCTGGTGTTCTGCTTGCTCTTCATGCCAGACATTAAACCAAGAACACTTAGACATGGGGCAGGCTGGGAAAAACTCTGCTATGGGAGTTTGAATGGATAACCAGCAAATGAAAAGATGTTCAATCTCATGGCAATAGAGGCTTTCCATTCTGAAGATGGAGTGTATCACATTCTGAGTTCCTCCTAAGGAAACAGTGAAGATCCATTCACCAAACATGACTCTATTTCAACTCTCTACTAAAACATACATTAAAACCTATGAGATAAATTCCTCAAATTCAATACTAGAGACGTACCTCTCTAGACACTTGTTTGCACCCTTTTTTTTTTTTCAAATGATAAAAACCCCAGACCATTCCTTTGCAATTGGACTGGCAGGCAGCCTAGAGTTGAATTTATTACTTGAATGCAAAAGCAATTTAGGTTTTTGATATGTACACCACTCTCCCACTTAAACAGCTCCCTTACTCCCTCTGGTTTTTAATCTGTGTTTTACCAACCTTGTTTGTATTTTCGGCTTATGGATCAAATTTGTAAACAAGACCTTAGTTCTCTGATGGGGCGGGGTGCTACAGAAAGGAGAACGTGCTGGCCCTGGCCACGCTTACCTTGTGAATTTCTCGGTGCACGTGGATGGTATTATTTCCAATCTTGGTTTCTGTGTTGGTCTCATTGTGATAACTGGAAGGTAATTTTGCCACGTTTACTTCTGACGATGTTTTAGCAGCAGCTTCTTCTGCTTCCATCTATTAAATCAATGAACTTAATGAGCAAAGTTGTTTTCTCTTGATACAAATCATTCCACTAGAAAAAAAGAAAACCACTTCTCTTTTCCTCTTCTGCAATTACAAATAATGGTAGCAATATATACCATTAAGTGAATACCCACTACAATAAGACACTGCACTAAATGTTTTACATATGTTATAGCCTTAAATCCCACCTCCCTAGGAGGTGGGTGTGAATGTACCCATTTTACAAATGCGGAGAGTAAGGCTCAGGGAGACTGGATAACTCCCCAAGACTATCAGTGAAGGGCATCACTCATCATCAGGGAAATGCAAACCAAAACCACAATGAGATACCACCTTATAGCTGTCAGAATGGCTAAAACCAAGAACACAAGAAACAACAAGTTGTTGGTGAGGAGGTAGAGAAAAAAAAGAAGCCTTCATGCACTGCTGGTGGGAATGTAAACTCGTGCAGTCATGATGGAAAACAGAATGAAGGTTCCCCCAAAAACTGAAAATAGAATTACTGTATGATCCAGTAATTCCACTACTGGGTAGTTACCCGAAGAACACAAAAACACTGATTCGAAAAGATATATGCACCCCTATGTTTACTACAGCATTATTTACAATAGCCAAACTAAGGAAGCACCCTGAGTGTCCATCGATAGATGAGTGGATAAAGAAGATGTGGTATACACACACACACACACACACACACACACACACACACACACACAGAGGAATATTACTCAGCCATAAAAAAGAATGAAACCTTGCCATTTGCAACAACATGGATGGAGCTAGAGGGTATAATGCTAAGTGAAATAAGTCATTCAGAGAAAGACAAATACCAGAAGATAACACTCAAATGTGGAATTTAAGAAACAAAACACAAAAACAAAGACAAAAAAGAGACAAACAAATGACTCTTAACTATAGAGAACAAACTGGTGGTTACCAGAGGGGACATGGGTGAGGGGATGGGTGAAACAGTGAACGAAGTGAATTAAGAGTATACTTGGGGAGCCTGGGTGGCTCAGTCGGTTGAGCATCCGACTTCAGCTCAGGTCATGACCTCGCAGTTTGTGAGTTTGAGCCCCGCGTTGGGCTCTGTGCTGACAGCTTGGAGCCTGGAGCCTGCTTCGGATTCTGTATCTCCTCCTCTCTCTGCCCCTCCCCTGCTCATGCTCTGTCTCTCTGTCTCTCAATAATAAATAAACGTTAAAAAATTTTTTTAAAAATGTATACTTATCCCGATGAACACTGAGTGATGTGTAGAATTGTTGAATCACTATATTGTACACCTGAAACTAATATTATACTGCATGTTTACAGAAATTAAAAATAAAAAAATTGGGGGCACCTGGGTGGCTCAGTAGGTTGAGCATCCGACTTCGGCTCAGGTCATGATCTCACAGTTCGTGGGTTCGAGCCCCACGTCAGGCTCTGTGCTGACAGCTCAGAGCCTGGAGCCTGCTTCGGATTCTGTGTCCCCTTCTCTCTCTGCCCCTCTCCCACTTGTGCTCTGTCTCTCTCTGTCTCTCAAAAATAGATGTCAAAAAAATTTTTTTAAATAAAAAAATTAAAAAAGTCACTGTAGGATATCCACAAGACACATAAAAAGAAAAAAAAAGACTGTCAGGAAAGGGCAGACGTGGGATCTGAGCATGCTTCCATTGAACGGTCTTGACCCTTGTACACCTGCTGTTGGTGCCCTGTCCATCTCCCCGTGACCTGCATCCAACTCCCTTACGTGCCAACAACCAGCTTTGTTTCTCTCTGGCAGCTCAGCGTGCTCAGCCTGCACAGACCTCAAGCGCTGGGGAGTTAATACCCCAGGAACCATCCTCAATCAGTGAGCCAAAGGCTATGCTGGTAAGTACCCCACCCCCCTCTCCCCGAGAAGAGGCAGAGTCTCTCTGACTCCCAGTGGGACTGAACCCCAGTGGTGCCTCAGTGCCTAGCAGTAACCTGCTCACTAGCACAGTCTCTATTCCTTCTCTTCTCCTCCATCTTACTTTCCCGCTTCCTTCTAGTATTTCTGGGATCACTTCCCAAGTAAATTATTTGTCCCCAAACCTTTGCTGCAGGGTCTGGTGGTGAGGGGTGGGAAAAGCCAAACATCCCCAAGACAGCCCCTTACCTGATACAGGTAGGGCGACAGCTATGTCTCCTTCCCCACCCCACCTCTTGGGTACAACAGGGACCCTTGTAGAGAGAGGGCCAGCTGACTAGTTCCCAGGGTCTCCCCTCTTTCTGGCTCTTCTTCAACATGTGTTCTTCTCTGGTGTCAGATTTCTTTTTTTTTTTTTTTTAATGTTTATTTATTTTTGAGAGAGACAGACAAAGAGCGAGTGGGGAGGGGCAGACACACACACACAC
Organism: Herpailurus yagouaroundi; assembly: GCF_014898765.1. Classification (NCBI taxonomy): domain Eukaryota; kingdom Metazoa; phylum Chordata; class Mammalia; order Carnivora; family Felidae; genus Herpailurus; species Herpailurus yagouaroundi. The sequence goes on along the minus strand of NW_024412449.1, from coordinate 2,740,401 downwards.
ACACACACACACACACACACACACACAGAATCCGAAGCAGGCTCCAGGCTCTGAGCTGTCAGCACAGAGCCCGACGTGGGGCTCAAACCCACGAACCGTGAGATCATGACCTGAGCCGAAGTCGGAGGCGCCCCTGGTGTCAGATTTCTGAGGCTGCTGGTCTCAAATCCTCCAGTCTTATGAGCCTCCGTGACACTTATACCAGATATGTCATTCAACCTGAAGCTGTACCCAATTTCCCCTTGTGCGTTTACCACCGTGCCCCACCTCGAGGGAGTAGTTGACAATGTGACCAGTTCATAGCTGACTGGACTCAAAGAAAGGCCAGTTGAGCCAATCCGATACTCTCTCTAGGATTTAAACGAGAGACACAAAGAGAAGTTCTAGTTGGTGGCTGGCAGTTTTCCAACACTGCTATCTTTGACTGGGCTATTTTTACTTCTCAAAACTAATCCTCAAAAAGATTCTCCTATTAAAAAAAAAAATCACTGTCTTCTATTCTCTCATGTACTAAATAAGGCACCTCTTTTTTCCTGTGTCTCTCAACCACATTTGATGAGCTGGGATGGATACGGGAAAAGAATTGCCATGTCGCGACGTAGCACAAAAACACTGAACTAGAAGTGAGTCTGGTAGACACAAATGAGGACTTGGTCAACAACTGCTGTGTTTGACCCTGAGAGGATTGCCAAGGTGTCCGAAACTTGATCACTGGATTCATCATCATCGTGGTCATCGTCACAATAGACGGCCTCCACCTTTGGGCATCAGCTATGTCTGAGCCAATGCGCCACGCCTTCCCTGCCTCCCTGAGCATTCACAGCAACGCTAGGAGGAAGGTGTTGTTGCCCTCATTCTGCAGATGAAGAACAGGAGTGAAGAGAAGTGAAGGGACCTTCCTAAGTCATCACATCACATTGTTAGTAAGCGGCAAAGCTCAGACAGAACTCAGGGCAATCTGACTCCGAATATTGTGACTTGTCCAGTGTGATTCTGCCCTGAGGAGCTTATGCATTTACTGGGTAGATAGCAGAGCCCCACATAAACCACTTTGGGGATGATTATGACAGTTTCTAGAAGCAAGCCAGGGGTTTAAAGAAATGAAAAGAAAGGCCTCCAGGAGGAGGAGGAGGGGTGACTGAGCTGGTCTCCAAGAATGGGTAGGATGTGAACGGAAAGGGGCACGAGGAGGCAAGGCTGTGGCAGCCTGGACAAGAATGGTGTGTGTTGTTGGCTGGGGCACAGGGTCCACGTTGGGCACAGGATAAAACGGTGGATGATGATGTAGAGAGGGACTCATGGGCAGATCCAGCTGTCAGAACAGAGCTCAACGTGGGGCGCAAACCTACAAACCATAAGATCATGACCTGAGCCGAGGTCGGACGCTTAACCAACTGAGTCACCCAGGTGCCCCTTAAATTTTTTTTAAGTGACAGATCCTGGAAAGTTTAGTGACAGAAAAGATACACCTGGAAAGAGCAGGAGGCTGAAGATGCTAGAGAGGCTATATCCAGAAGCAGAAGGGAATATTTTCATGTTTTTAAAATTCCCATTGGAAACTGAATCCTCCAGTTTGGCTTTCGAATAATCGACAAATTACCAAATCTAAAGTTTGCTCTGGGCTGAGCAGAGATTCTTTTTATAAAACCTTCTCCCTCTCAACCAGTGGTTATTTCAATAGAATGAGCTAATAGTTCTCTAATGGCACCATGAACTGAAAGTACAGTTTACAATGGAAATTTCAACCACAACTATTACTGCCACTAGCAAGAGAAACTTAAGCCTACAGCAATAGGAGTTGCTTCATAAAGGAGGAATGTGCATGTTATAAAAAATGGCATTTAGAGCTGGTTGTTTCTGTGTGTCCGTTAAAGGGGTATAGGAAGAAAAACTGGGGAGATAAATCGAGGCTTGGTATTGGGGCTCTTCCTCGGAATACCCGAAGTGATTAAGAACATTCTAGAATGTGTCAGTTACAATGAACAGAAGGAAGGGAGGGGAAGAAAGTGGTTTTATCCTCAAAACACACTCATCAGTAACATATAGAATATTAAAACCTCAAAGTAGGAACAGCCTATATTGAACCATTTGGACGTTTGCTTCCCCCAATAATGATCCTACAAGTACAGTTAACTTCATCTTTCCCTTAACAGTAATCAGCAGCTTGGGGTGCCTGGATGGCTCAGTTGGTTAAGCATCCGACTTCCACTCAGGTCATGATCTCGCAGTTCACGAGTTTGAGCCCCGTGCCGGGCTCTGTGCTGACAGCTCAGAGCCTGAAGCCTGCTTCACATTCTGTGTCTCCCTCTCTCTCTGCCCCTCCCCCATTCATGCTCTGTCTCTCTCTCAAAAATAAACATTAAAAAAAAAAAAAAAGTAATCGGCAGCTGGAGTCAGCTGGGATATTTAAAATATCAGGAAATTACTTGAAAGCAGATTCATTATGCAACTATGTAAACAACTAATCCATCTGTCCTGGTCCTTTCCTCAGGGAAGTAGATAGCAACTATCCTGTATTTATGAGATGTGAGGGGCTTTCGGCAGTCACTTTTATTTTTTTTTAATGTTTACTTATTTTGAGAGAGAGACGGAGACAGAGTCAATGAGTGGGAAAAAGGCAGAGAGAGAGAGAGAGAGAGAGAGAGAGAGAGAGAATCCCAAGCAGTCTCCATGCTCGGTGCAGAGCCTAACTCGGAGGCTTGATCTCACTACTGGGAGATCATGACCTGAGCCCATGTCAAGAGTCGGCCGCTTAACCGACTGAACTACCCTGGCACCCCTCCGGCAGTCTCTTTTAAAAAAAGTAATACTAATAGCCACAATCTATTGAGACTCTATTAAGTATCAGACACTGGTGGTTCTTTGTCATCATCCACACTGGTACTATTAATATGATGACAACGACAGCCATTTCTTCTTGGGAACCAACCATCTCCCATAACCCTGACCGCAAACTCAGGGGGTGACTTCTATTACACAGTTTTACTTAATCCCATTTTAGACAGCAGACAACTTGCTTTACTTGCATCCTCTCCTTTACATCCCCCCTTAGCCTTACGGAGGCGGGGGGACATTTCCTAAATCCCACCACTAGTAAGTGGCAGAGCTAGGACCAGACGGAGAAAGGTTGACTCCCATGGCCTGTTCTCCCGCCATGCAGGTGTTCAGCCTCTCTCAACCTGTCTTCACTGCCATCTAGGACATTCTCTGGGGAGTGACCACTGAGCAGGACAGAGGTAGCAGCCAGCAGATCTCCTGGTGGCAAACTTCCACCAGCCCACCTTCACAACCCAAGCAGAGGTGCATCTGGAGGGAGGAAGCTGGGGCCCTGGCAGAGACAATGAGGACAAGTCCCATGGAGTAGACAGGCCACTAAGAGCTGCTGATCCCAAACTGCTCTGATCAATGAGCAGGACTAAAGAGGCCCCTGCTTCTCCCTCATCTCCCTCAGCAAGCACCACCATCAGAAGACCATGCTGCACAAACAAGTTCATACAGAATAAAAACATGGAGTTGACCTCATCAGTCTCAGTGGGAATCCGTGTGCAACAGGGAAAATCCTGGAACCCAGAGAAAGAAAGCAGATGACCCACCCTGGCACCAGAAGGATCACGAGCTCCATTAATATGCAGGGGTAGAGTAAGAGACGTTAGGGTCCATCTGATTCCCCTCTCCTTTTAATTGTTCCATGTCATGATTCTATTGCCTTCACAGGAAATAGAACGTCTGTCCATGGGTTTTGGAACCTGGCCTGTCCAGTGGATGTTCAGTACAGCTTCCCACACAGCCGCCTCCCAATCCAATGTCCCCTTCACTGCATACTCCATCAGGCTGACTGCTGTGGGAAGGAAGGGGAAATATCCCCAAACTACGCAGATTGTGGGGAGAAAGCAACCTGACCCGGTAGACCAGAGCTAGCATTTAAGGCTCTGTCCAGATGGAACGTAGAGAAATGGGTGGGAAGATGCCTGACACCCCCCGCCCCCAGCCTGGACATCTGGTCTCTTGCTGACTCCTTCACTGGGATGGCTGGCTTCTCTCCAAACACAGGCTACATACAGCCAGAACCAGGCCGGACAGTGACCATGCCCACCGACCCCAGGCACCAGGGACAGCTCCTAACACCTGGGCTGGGAGGGCTGGGCCAGCTGCACCTCTTGCCCTGACGACAAATGGGTGTTCACCATAGAGGATGCCATCCATAGTGTCTGGACCTGGGAGGTGATGGAAAGAAGAAGCCGGGCAAAGTTTTGCTAAGGCATCTGGTACCTGATAATAACAGATGCTGTATATTGCCCACCTATTATATGCCAGGTGCCCACACATACCATGGCATTTAGTTCTAACAGGAAACCGAGGTACAGGATGTTAAGGGACTTGCCCAATGTCGCCCTGCTAGTCAGTGGCAGAGGAGAACCTTGAGCCCAGGACTGACTCCAAAGCACTACTGAGGTGGAGGTGGGTTGCCTTCCACGTTGCCCTCCCCACGCCCACCCCCACATCTCAAAACGCACACTGCTGGGATTCAGGATTCTGATTTTCCTTCGTTCCCTCACACGGCATTTGGGGAAGCCCAGACAGACCAGCAGCAAAGCTTTCGGGGCTTTTTGTCCTCACGTGGCATCCTAACTATGTCTTGAGAAGATGGCACAAGTTCAGAGCCTGACGTACAAGCTACAACTTGAGATCCCCGGAGCTTCCTCTGCCTCTCTGCAAAACCACAGCGCTGGAATACCAGGGGCCATGCAAGCATCCGCTTACGACAGGGGGGAGGGGACAACTGCACACTTGAAGACAATTGCAGGGTAGTGGCCAGCGGCCTGTAAGCAGGTGGTGACCCCGGCTGCCCCTGGGCGAGCCCAGCCGGAGGCTCTCGGCGAACGGGCCCAGATCCAGATCTTTTGGCAGGAAAGTCAGAATGAGATGGGAGTTGAGATCACCCTGCGCTGCCGCGGGATCACTCCGAATCTGCTGCCCGCTCTTTACAGCCCCTTCGCGGAACGGAGGAACCCGGCCAGCGCTCCGAGCACTGCTTCCCCCAGCCAGGGGCTATCCCGAGCCGCCCGCCCGCCAGACGCACCCACCTCTTCCACGGCGCTGCGCAGTTTGTGCTGCGTGTCCTCCATCAGCTCCTCAACCTCGCGGAACATCTCGTTGAGGGTGGCCTCCTCCTGCGGGTAGCTGAAAGCCGGGCCGGGCTCGACGGGAGCCGCGGTCGCCGTGGGAGCCGGCGCGGGGGCCGTGGGGACCGCCGCCGCCAGCAGCAGGCACAGCAGGGTGCCCCCGAGCCGCCGCATCTCCGCTCTGCGCCCGCCGCCGCCGCCGCCTGCGTCCCGGAACGCGGTCAGAGGCGCGCCGACCACCCCCACGCCGGCCCCGG
>NW_024412449.1:2701494-2734621 GCF_014898765.1 Herpailurus yagouaroundi | reverse complement strand
CCGCCCAATCCCACGCCATTGGCCGGCCGGGCGACCGCGACCCCGCGCCGCAGGCCTGCCTCCTCGGCCGCGCGAGCCGCCCCTTCCCTGCATCCATTCCTATCCATTGTCATCCCTGGTCTGGATTCTCGATACAGCTTACGGTAGGCGCTGGGAGGCTGTTCTCCCCGCGTCCCCCTTGCCCTTTCCAAGCCATCCTGTACCCAGCATGCAGGGCAAAGCCCCAGCCCCCCAGCCTGGGGGCCGAGGACCCTCACAGGCTGGCCTTAACACGCCTGCCGTGCTTGACGCCTCACTGCAGCCAAAAAAAACCCACTTGTAGCTCCCGGAGTAGGTCGTGAGAACGTGAGCAAGCTCCTCTAGGGCGACACAGCAGAGTGGTTGAGGCCAGACAGCGGCGGCCAGACTGCCTGGTGTGAATCCCAGCTCTGCTCCTTGGGACTTGACCAGTCTGGCCAAGTCACCAGATTTGTCTGCGCTCCGGTTAGTCCAAACGGAAAAAGGAGGTTAGAGTGGCACGTGGACCTACTAGTTAACAAGCATAACGCATGCAGAAAAGTGCGGGGCATGTGGTAAGTGGGATATGTTGGCGAATCATCGTGGGAGCAGAACTTTGTTTTATTCACAGCAGTCTCCCCAGCATCTAGCTGACTTCTCCCCATCTTTAAAGAACCAGACAGAAGTCTCTCCAGTGCTCTCCAGGCTCCTCCCCATTTCTCCTCTAGCTCCCCAGCACCATGTGCTGTCCCATTGCCTTGCCATGGTCTGTTTGGTCACTGGGCCCTTTCCCCCCCCCCCCCCCCCCCCCGCAGTGGCCAGGAGCCCTTGGGAAGCAGAGAATGACTTTGTGTCACTAGGGCCACAGCCATAATACACACTTGGCCCCTGAGAAATGGATGGGCTCATTAGTATAACAATAGCTATTAGTATTTTGATAAAGCGATACCATTACTGAGTGCTGTGTGCCAGGAACACAAATTAACTGATTTAATTCTGAGGTTGGTATTACTGCTTTTATTCCCATTTTACTAATAAGGAAACTTTTGGGGAGCCCGGGTGGCTCAGTCAGTTGAGCATCCGACTCTTGGTTTCAGCTCAGGTCACGATCTCACAGTTCATGAGTTCGAGCCCCACACTGGGCTCTGTGCTGACACTGTGGAGCCTGCTTGGGATTCTCTCTCCCTCCCTCTCTCTGCCCCTCCCCTGCTCGTGATGTGTCTGTCTCTCTCAAAATAAATAAAATAAAAACTTTAAAAAAAATAAGGAAACTTTTCTAAGGCCAGGTAGCTAGTAAGTGGTCAAACCCAGGAATCTGGCTTCAGAGAGTCTTCACCCCCTCGCTGCCAAACTCCTCTGCTATAAACCGCCCAGGCGGTGTTGGAGCTGACTTAGGAGTATAAAATGAAATATTCTGTAGGTGACTACTTGGAAAACGTGTGTTTGAACACGAAGAAATTCAGGACATGCCACCCCAAATATGTCATTTAGGCATACTGATTTTTTAAATGTTTATTTATTTATTTTGAGAAAGAGTGAGAGAGACAGAGCATGAACGGGGAAGGGGCAGAGAGAGAGGGAGACACAGAATTTGAAGCCAGCTCCAGGCTCTGAGCTGTCAGCACAGATCCCGACTCGGGGCTCAAACTCACAGACTGTGAGATCATGACCTGAGCTGAGAGGTGCCCCTGGCATACTGATTATTTTGAGCTGAAGGCACTTGAGAAATAGCAGATGCAGGAAAGGCTCTCAGACGTCCCCTTTCCTACCTAGAAACACCATGAAATTCCCTATGAGAAAGGTGCCTTCCCTGTGCCAGCAAGAGAAGAATGTCCTTGGGGCGCCTGGGTGGCGCAGTCGGTTAAGCGTCCGACTTCAGCCAGGTCACGATCTCGCGGTCCGGGAGTTTGAGCCCCACGTCAGGCTCTGGGCTGATGGCTCAGAGCCTGGAGCCTGTTTCCGATTCTGTGTCTCCCTCTCTCTCTGCCCCTCCCCCGTTCATGCTCTGTCTCTCTCTGTCCCAAAAATAAAAATAAAAAAAAAAAAAAAAAAAAAAAAGAAGAATGTCCTTATCACCAAGTAGGTACTGGGAACCGATGCCAAAATGGATCTGTACAAACAAATTTACTAAAATGACCCTTACTTTCCACCAGCTTTCCCCCCACCCCAGATCTAGTCGCTACCCCACAATTTACCATCTCAAGCCCAGAGCCCTTTGCGCTCATTTCTTCACAACGTTATTGTTTCTTTGTCTAAAACATCTATAAGCTTTCTGCTCTGGTCACTTCCCTGGGTCCTCATTTTCTTGTGAAGGCTCCCAGGTACACATGGAATTTTAGTACAATTTGTCCACCTTTCTCCTCTTAGTCTGCCTTATGTCAGTTTAGTTCTTAGGCCCAGCTGGAGACCCTACAAAGGTAGAAGAGAAATTGTCCCTCCCCTACAGGGCCCACGGCCTCTTTGTAGTATTCATTCGCTTGGGTCCACAGCAGAGTGTCGAGTGGGGAGAAAGCGTATCCGAGGCCTTCATGTCACCAGGCACTGTACACGCCCCAAGTCCATAGTGAGGGCAGGAGACTCAGAGAAGTTACGCCATTCCCTCAAAGCCAGACAGCAAGCGAGGGGTGGTCTGGAAGGAGACTCGGATGTGCTCTTCTGCCTTATTTCTCGTGACTGCGTTTCTCTGTAGAACTTTCCACATCACCATTTGTTGGAAGGATGAGGCTTCTAGCTGTGTTCTCTTCAGGTACTGAACCTCTGGGCTGGGCCCTGCTGAACATCCAGGGAAAGCCCCTTCCCCCAGCATCCACTGCTCTATCCTCTAGATATGTGGCACCTTACCTATTCATTAGCTTTCTGGGGGTGGCTGAGCCCATGCTGAGCCCTTGGCTGGAGCCAAGTCTCCTGACGCACCACCTTGCCACTTGAGGCGCACTCACTAGGAAGAAACTAAAGCAGGACTGCAGGCTGCGGCCAGGGGGCGCACTGAGGCCAAGCTGAGAGCTGCCATGGTGCAGATTTACAGAGCAAACCATGCGGTTTCAGTCCTCCATGGTGCTGGCTGTGAAGATTGGGAATTTCCCCAAATAAGACTCGTCTTCTGCCTTACACGTTTTGTCATGAGGTCTGGAGATCTTGACTTTCAGACTGAACTTTAAAACAAAAACATGTTGAGCGACCCCGAGTGTTAAGCAAAGGGGCATGTACTTTTTCACATGGGGTCTACATTTTGCATTCCTACATGGGTGGGGAGATGTATTGATAGTTCCATTATTAAGTGAAACTACAAAAAAAAAAAAATGGGAGGAAATAAGAAAGGAAAGGTAAGAAAATCTATGGACCTCGAATATAAGCGTCCTCCCTGCTGAGCTTTTGCCAATCCGATCAGCAACCTGAGGCATTCTCAGGCAAGGAGGACAGGCACTGTCAGCCGGGAGATGGCCCCAACTGGATCCATACACAGTCTGGGCTCCAAGAAGTTTGGGGGCAGGGGAAGGGGAAGGCCTGTGGGTTTGGGACCTGAGTTGAGAAAAGGTCACATTCTAAATGGTCACTGGAAGGTAAGGGGTCCAGGGGCACACAGAGCAGGCAGAGCTATCCAGAGCAATCATCTTCAGGGTAAGGAACCTTCTAAAATGCCACAATTTCCATTATATCACTGGTCTAAGTTCTGTAACAATTAGTGACACGTGTTTTTTCTCTTTTAAGGTATTAGAAGCACTCTATAATTATTATTTAAAAATTCTAAGTGCTCATGGGCGCCTGCATGGCTCAGTTGGTCAAGCATCTGATTCTTGATTTCGGCTCGGGTCATGATCTCACGGTTCGTGGGTTCAAGCCCCGTGTTGGGTTCCACACTGACAGTGCGGAGCCTGCTAGGGATTCTCTCTCTCCCTGTCTGTCTGACCATCCCCCCGTCATGCTCTCTCAAAATAAATAAATTAATTAAAAATTCTAAGTTCTCACATTTTCTCTACGAGGGACCCTCAGAATCATAAACTGGGGTCCCATGTCACTGTTGAGAAGAAGTGACAGAAGAGCCGTTGTAACCTTCTAAAAATTTACCTAGACAGCGAGTACCTACACAGCAATTTCACGACTAGCTGTCTGCCCTCCAGAAACTCGTGACCATGTGCCTAACAAGGCATAATATAAATATGTTTACTGAAGCCACTTTTTACAAAAATGTGAAAACCACTTGCTTAGTGGCTTTCCAGCAGGAAAATGGATAACCTGGGATTTCTGCAAACAAGAGAATACGCCGTTAATGTAATGAGCAATATTTCTAGGCAACGACATGGATAAATCTCAGAAGACATAATGTGGAGCAGGAAAGGCAATTTGCAAAATGAAATGCACACAATACTGTTGGTGCATATTGTAAAAACACAAAATGGCAGTTTATATTGCTTATGGATGCTACAAATATGGTAAAAATTACGGAACATGTGTCGAATGCCCTGAGGTGGAAGGCAGAGGAAGAGATGGAAGTCGTCTTCAGTGGGATTAATAACATCTTATTTCTTTAGGAAAGAGCGCGTGCTAGAAGGGGGAGGTTCTGAATTAGAAGTGTCTAAATATTGGTATCTATTTAATCATCATAGTTGATTAACTATGTGTAAGTGCATGGGAGTGTCCATTGTACTATTTTTGGTATGTTTGAAATAGCTTGTGAATAAATTGAAACAAGCAAACAAAAAGGCAATAGGCAAGTCCCTCCACCTCCATCCCGCCACCCAGAACAAGACAAAATGAAAAACCTCCTAGTGCCAAGTAGATGTTTCTTAGATCTGTTCTTAACAGAAATGCTCACCTCCCCAAAGCCCAGCAGTGGCTGCCATTATTGTGAGATGAGAAGCAGGGACGGGGGGTGGGAGGGGAGAGGTGGCACAGGCTGGCAGGGAGGGGCATTTCTCTTCATAAAAGGCCCTTCTGTCTGCTTCAATGGTTATAGCTTTCCTCCTGGGGTGTTTTGTTGGGCCAGGGAGCTGGAGCCAGGTAAAGGCTCTAGGCAGGGGGTGGGGCTTATCTGTGCCCCATGCAAACAAGGAAACCTCGGAGATCCAGAACTTACAGGCACCCAGTCTGCATAGATGCCCATTATGCACTGATTTTTAAAACGTTAACAATTCACAATAATTCATTATATCTGGGTGGGGGGCCGTTTCTCTCTCTTTTTCTTTCCCTTCCATAGAGCACTCTGCACATAATTTGGAAATAAAATGTGAAGAGCTGGCTGGGGAAAAGGTATCTGCATGGCTATTTAGTGTCAGAATGAAAGTCACCTGGGATTGCACAAGATGCCTGTCCCTGCAACGATCTCCAGTGCAGCCAGAGCACCTGCTAGGGGCTGGGGGCTGGCCCTCAAGGAATCTAGTGCATGAAGAAACAGAGAGATAAGCAGATAATGCCAGGACCCATTAACTCTGGTGGGATCCATTCATCTGCATGGATGACTCTCCTTATCCACCCCTTTGGGCCAGGGACAAACTTGTCTAAAGCTTGACCCATCAGATTCTGTCTTGGATTTAGGGCTGGAGACACCATTCAGCTACTTGATGACAAAAGCCAACTTGGAGAGAGAAATTCAGGGATAGAGACATTGAGGGAGCGAGATATCGAGAAAGACATTTGTGAGCCCCAGAGAGGGGGTGATGGGAAGGAAGAGAGTGGCGATGTCATAACCATGTCATTCTGGTTCCTGGTTCTAATCTTTCTCGAGTCTTTCTGAAGCCCAGCCGCTCTTAGATTCTGTGAGATGTTTTGCATTCTTCTCATATACTCCCCTTTTTGTTGGAGTTAGGTTTAGGGACGTTCTATTAGCGGCTGCCAAACTGCCTTAAATGTCTGGAGTGGGGCTGCTTATATCTTAGCAAAACAATTCTCTTCAAGGAAGGTTTCAATTAGAGGAGGTTCCTACCCCTCTCTGAGACCCATGAGTTAGAGGCAGCGGGCCACCCCATTTTGCAGGAAAGGGAAATGCCAGCCAGGGGCATCCTCTCCTTCCCTAGTTGATCCCTGTCTGCAGTGCCAGCCACCACTTTCATGAAGGCCTCCCAGGTCCTGCCTGTAACTTGTGATTGTTCAGGCGGAAAGTGGTGCCAAGGTTTCTCTGAATGGAAACTCCATCTGGTTTTGGAAAGAGTGTTCACGTGGATTCAGGATTTCCATGAGTAACAGCCACTGAATATCCAAAACATACATGTGATTTGCCAAGTTTCCATGGGTGGGTGAACCAAAGAGACCCGGGGGACCATATTCCTGGCCATCGCCCATGGAACACAGACCAGGAGGATGAGCCCCCAGCCTAGCTGTCTTGCTTTTTTATTTAGCAGGTGGTTTCATGTGCTCTGTGTACGCTTGCCTGTGAGTCTGAAGTGGAGGGTGACTAAGGAGCAAGAGAATTTGGTAGGGCCTGTGCCAAAAGAGGAAAAGCTAAGAATCGATGTCCTTAGGCAACTAACAGGGAAAGAATATCTAGGTATGTGATTCTACCCAACTCTCTCCACTGCCTGGGGACAGAACGATGTGCTTATTTCTTCTCTGGAGCAACTTTCAATGCAGGTGACATAACAGAAGCCCCCATAAAGCTTGCTAAACACAACAGGTACCTGGGTGCCCTTTGGAGATGTGGATCCAGCAGGTGTGAGATGGGACCCTTCAGGCTACATTCTGGAATGGTCCTTGCTAAGGATTCTGTTATCATCAGGCCTCACCAAAAAGTTCTCCTACCATACCGTCAGTCTCCACCCTACCCACCCCACCCCCCAACCTGAGGAACAGCACGGTCTGGCCCAGCAGTGCTTGCTTTCCCATGGATGTGGTTGGAAGCTTCTGGAATAGTGGAACAAAGGCTGGACTTGGAACTAGACAGTCCTGGGTTTGATTTCTGACTCTGACCGTAACTGCCATGACCTGAGTATCCCAGGATTCTCTAGCTTACGGACATGTTAGTGCCCAAACCACAGGGCTCTTAGTTAGCCCAATCCCACTGTCACTAAGAAGATAATCTGAGAAGGTCTCTAAGGGGTGTATTTGTGCATCTACTTTCCAGGTGCCTTCACCACCACTGTCTCCAAGACAATTGTGCCATCTTGAAGATAATAGGCCAAGACTTGAGAGGCGGTGTGCTCAACAGCCTGGCAGCACATTTCCAGTTGCTGCTATTGGTTTCTGCTACATTAAAATCCTTGCTGGTCAACAGTAAAAAAAGAATAAGCTACCTATACACATCACAACACGGATACATCTCAAATGCATTACGTTAAACATTCCGTTAAGAAGCCAGACTCAAAAGGCTATATACCGGTTCCATTTATACAATATTCTAGAAAAGGCAAACCAAAGGGACTGCAAACAGATCATTGGTTGCCAGATGGGTTGACTACAAAGGGCACAGGGACATTTGGGGGATTTTATACCTTGATTGTGGTGGTGGGCAGGGAGCATGGATATACATTTGTCACAGCTCATCGTACACTGAAAAGACTGAATTTAGTGTACATAAATCCTACCCAAACTAAAAGACAATGAGGGGAAAAGGTAAAGTAGCTCGCCCAAGGTCAGAGCCAGGAGTTGAAGCAGGTTGTGTTGAACTCCTGGGTCCAGACTTGGAACTGCCCTGCAGTATAGCCGCTCACCAACCATAGGCAGCTCCACAGGTGCAAGTGGTGCTTCTCAGGAAAGAGGGCCTTGACCTCGGTCAGGAAGGTCAGGCAAAGGAGCCAGCGGTGGACATCATGGTGTAGGTGAACGAACTGTGTTCCGCTCACGGTTTTGCTACCTCCTAGATTTATCATCTTGGATAAACGGATTTCTCTCTCTAAAATCTAGTTCTCTCACCTTTGAATAACTTTTCCTTTGTTGAAAGAGAGCAATAAAAGCCAACCTTAAGACATAAGCCCTTGTTGGGAGACATTGCAGGGTCGGTGCCGAGGGCAACCCCAGCCCCGCGTTACTCTCCAGCCGGGGGACTGGGACAGGTCTCTCCAATCGTCAGAACTCCACTTCCCTCGTCTGTAAAAGGAGGACAGGAACTGCATCCACTTCATGGGAATGTTGTAGGTCTTACAAGAAGTCGTTTTTTAAGCCACTCAACGAAGTGCCTGGCATGTCGTAAGCATCACTGAGTGTTAACTATTATTATATTGTCACCCTCAACGTCATTACCAAGCCCAGCCAACAGAGCTCTTGCAAGTGAGCAGGGAACAGAGCTCCCTTTGTATACGCTCAGCTGGGGCTCCAGGGAAGGCAGGGTGAGGGAAGTGTCTACAGCAATTTTGCTTAGACCACAAAGGGTTATGGAGGGTCTCGGTGCAGACAGCTCTCTTCTGTTTACACAGGCAAACCTTTTTATCCGCCTCAGCGCACAGTGCCGCCAGGATGGCAGGGTCAGAAGAAGTTCACATAATAAACACGTTCCCATCCCCATTTCGGTCCGGTTGCTGAGGCTCTTATATTTTAGACTCCTTTTCTTTTCTCGCGCAGGGTCTGCACATCCCTGTCGGAAAGAAGATTTCCATCCAGCCCTCTGCTGAGACGTGAGCAGGATTCAAATGAAGGACATGTTCAAAGTCCCACAGTTACCAGGGGAGACTTCCCGCCATGGGAGCAAATTGGATAGCTACTGCTAAAATAGGGTCCCTCGGTTTTATTCCTCTGTCGCTGTCTTGCTCTGTCTGTTCCTTCTTGATCCGAAGCAGACCCTTGGAGTGGGTCTATTTGCCTTATATCTGATAGCCCCTAGCTAGTTTGTGCTGCTTGGGGAATGCACACCACTGGCCCTGAGGTTGGCCAACGCTGCTGGGCAGAGCATCCCAGTGCCCATCATTTTGACCTGGCGGCTTTCAAACGTCAGCAAGTATCAGAACCACTTGGGGGCAGGAGGGGCAGGCTCCTGGATGGGGCCCTGGATGTTGCATCTCTAACAAATTCCTAGGTGATTCTAACACTGTCTGCCCAGAGACCCAGCCTTTAGAACTTCTATTCTTGATTGTTGGCGAGATAGCAAATATCACCCGTGATTAGAAGAATGGTGAGGGAGTTGTTGGTAGAACTTCAGCCCAAGTGAAAGAGAGAGAGTACGAGTGTCGATGAAATTGTTTTCCAAATTTCCCCTCTGCTTTCTGCCAGCCGCTGCCACCAAACATTCTCAATTGGGTTCAGATCACAGGACCAAGAGAGGAGGAATTGGTAAAAGATCTGCTCAAGAACATGGACCCAGAAGATGGTCCAGGCACCAGGTGGACAAACAGAACCATTGTGAATATTAGAATCTCCATTGTGTTTCCAGAACACAATTCAAGGGGGCAGAGCGGAAAGAACAATGGTGAGCGTCCCATCCAACATAAGGTGAGGTTAGAAACAGGGAGAAAATAAAAAGTGAGCAGCTTAGGAACAGGTTTGGATGTGGAACCTGACGTGGGGTAGGGCAGACAGTGAAGATACTACTCTGACCTGAGGGCTAGATAAACCCTAGAATGGGCCGCTACTGGTTTTAGGAACCAGACAGGCCTGAACAGTTCTCTTAAAGCTTAAGAGTTAGGTGGGCAGAGACGCTGTGTTCTAAGAATCACATTTTGTAAAACTACAAATAGTTTATAAAAATGTTTTCACCTATCAAAAGAATGAGTAGCTCTATCTGTTCTCATGTTCTCATTCATTCATTCTACTATTACTTATTGGGTGCTAAGGCTCTGTTGCAGGAGCTGGGGATAGAGATGAACACAAGAGCAAAGCCTCTGTTTTTATATAGTTTGCATTCCACAGGATAGAGAAATCTCCAAACCTGCGCACAACACACATGCACACACACAGAAATGATGTTAAAAATTTATATTTTACGTGGTGATCAATGCTGAGGAGAAAAAATAAAGCAGGGAGAGTGGCTATAGTATGTGAACTGTGGGGAGACTTCTCCAACAACATGACATTTGAGCAGACATGAAGAAAGTGCAGAATGATCTCTGATAAAACTCTTGTGTCCAGAATAGGCGAAGAACTCTTACGACTCAATGACAAAAAGACAAATAAATGGGCAAAGGACTTGAACATTTTTTGCAAAGAAGATATCCACATGGCCAACCAGCACAAGAAAGAGGTTCAACAGCCTTTACCTCATATCTGACACCTTTGGTCATTACAGAAATGCACATCAAAACCACTCCACACCCATTAGGATGGTTAGTTAAAGAAAGGGAAAATAAATATTGGTGAGGATGGAGAGAGATTGGAATTCTTATACATTGCCCGTGGGAAGGTAAAATGGTTTAGTCAGTGTGAAACACAGTTTGGCAACTTCTCAAAAAATGAAGTGTAGAATTGCCATATGACCAAGTAACTCCAGTCCTAAAATTGAAAAGAGGTACCCAACCAAGTATACACTCGTGCATATTCATAGCAGGACTGTTCATGAGAGCCAGAAGGTGGAAGCCACCCAGGGTCCATCAGTGGATGAATGGATAAACAAATTGTGGTATATCACACAATGGGATATTAGTTTTAAAAAGGAGTAAAGTGCTGACAGATGCTACAATGTACATGAACCTCCAAAACATTAGGCTAAGTGAAAGGAGCTGGATGCCAAAGGTCACGGATTGTATGATTCCATTTATACCAAACATCCAGGATGGCTCACTCCATGGAGACAGAATACAGGTGGTGGTTACCTGGGGCTGGCAGGGGAGGCTAAAGGGCAGCAACTGCTCAATGGGTAAGAAGTTCTACTTCAGAGCGATGACAATACTTTGCAACTAGGTTAGAGGTTGTGGTTGTATAACACTGGGAACGTACTGAGTGCCACAGAATTGTGTCCCTTTAAATGGCTCATTAAATTTTCAGAAAAAAACAACAACGAAAGAAAGTGAGGGGTAGGATGATCCCTAAGAAAAAATGCTAAGGAAAAGCAAGACAGTGTATAACGGTGTGTGTATATTACCATGTCTCTATCAACGCGGAACATCCCCAGGTACCTTTCTGTACCCGGTGACGTTTGTAAAAGGTGCATGTATCACCTATGCGAAAAACTAAAAACAAATTAATGAATTATTTGTAAACGCCACGCTAACTGCAGAGTCAGATCTGGGTTGGAATCCCTACTCTGCTGGGCATCGACTGATGACCTTGTGCCTTTCTGAGCCTCACATCCACATCTGTAGCACGGCACAGTAATTGTACCACCTCCCCAGCTTGCCAAGTACTTTAATGAGATTGTGCATGTAAAGGGCACAGTGCTTGGGATACTGCGAGTGCTGAGGAAACGGCGTGAGTGGTTTGTACTCATAAACTTCTGATGACAAGTATGTGGGTTTCCTCCACACCACCAGCCAGTTCTGCAACACCTGGTCACCGACTGGTGTTCGGTTCAATTCTGACACTACTTACCCAGGGCTAGTGCAACCTGCTTTTCTGACCCAATGGCTAGATGAAGCCACAGGTTAAGGGCTCAGATAAAGCTAGATAAAATCCACAGGTTAAGGGCTCGGTCCCACATTTAAGTAAAAATAAAATAAAATTAGGGGCGTCTGGGTGGCTCAGTCAGTCAAGTGTCTGACTTTAGCTCATGTCATGATCTCATGGTTCGTGAGTTCAAGCCCCACGTTGGGCTCTGTGCTGACAGCTTGGAGACTGGAGCGTGCTTCGGATTCTGTGTCTTCCCCTCTCTCTGCCCCTCCCCCACTCACACTCTGTGTGTGTCTCTCTCTCTCAAGAATAAATAAACATTAAAAAATGTTTAAAAAGTTAAAATTAAAATTATATTAAATTAAATTTAAAACAATACATTTTAATAATAGGTTTTATTTAACCTAATGCATCCCAAGTGCTACCACTGTAATCAATATAGAACTTACCAACGAGATATTTTACATTTTTCCATACTAAGTCTTCAAAATCTGATGTGTTTTATACTTAGAGCATACCTCAGTTTGGACTAACCACATTTCAAGTGCTTAACAGGCGCATATGACTGGCGGCTGCCATATTTGACAAACAGAGGTTTAATTGGACAAAAAACTGATCTTTCAACAGCTCAAAAGAGATCTTCCCATTTTCTCTTTTAAAAGTCATGTCTCTGGGGTACTTAGAAGATATTTGTATACACTCTGAAACACTAATTCCAATTTCCAAGAATCCATTTTTCAGAAATGCTCGCATAAGTGCAAAAAGGTATATTAACAGGTATGTTCGTCGTAGCTTTGCTCCTGCCAGTGGAAGAGAGACTGGTTCTGGAGTCAAAATGCCTGGCTTCGAATCCGGGCTCTGTCACTTAATAGCTACCTGGCCTTGAATAAATTAATAAGCACTTATCTTCCATTTCCTCATCTGCATTTGAAATTATAACAGGGGGCTCTTTACAAAGATGAAATGAAATGATCCACGTTAAGTGCTTCTGACAGTTCCTGGCCCATAGTAGGTGCTCAATAAATCTTACCTATCATTATCACTACAAACAGAGGAACAGTGTGGCCATGGAAACGTCCAGCAACAAGGAAATTATTTACTGAATTAAGGTACGTCTCTGTGGTTTAAGCTACCCGAGAGCAGGGACCATGTTTTAGTCCCTATTACACAACACCCAGCATGGTCCCTGGTATATGCTATGTGAAGGATGAATGGCGTGCCCAAGTCTGTAGAAAGAATGAAGCTGCTTGCAGCGTGTTAATCTGGATAGAGTGTACAAAAATATGGACCATATGATTCCATTTCTGTGGGGGAAAAAGGGAGAACTGTATATATAAAGGGAATGTATTCATTATATAACCACAAGTCAAAGGTAGGAAGCATACCAAACCATTAGTGGTTTTTGAATGGGGAGGCTTACATTATTTATTTTTCAGCGGCGATCACCTCACAATGTAGTTATTTATGGGGCCGTCTTGTCCCATCTGCCTGGTGAGCTCCACTGGCTTGTCCTATCATCTCTGTTCCTGTGCTCACCTAACACTTGTACTCAGGGCTATTAGAGTTCAGTGAATTGTTGCTGGATTGAATGGCTAATTATTGCTTGCCCTGTCCCCACCTACACTATGAGTCAGCACTTGTTCAAGATCACAGAGTTCCTCTCAAATGTTCTCATTTTCGGTCAAAGTTCTGAAATGTATTAAGTATGCTATCTGATCTGTCTGTGCTACACCCCTCAGGGCCTAACGCTTAGTAGGTGGGAACAAAAATGTTAGCTAAATGAATGGTTTGCATAATAAAAATGTTGCAGAAGGCCACCGTACTCCCGGAAGTGTGCTGTTCAGAGTGACAGGCGAGAAAGACCAACAAATCACTGTGTGCTGCGAGCCCTTCCTCCCCTCGAGACATCTCTCCAGGGTTTCTGCCTACTGGATTATGGAAATGGTATTAGCATGGGCAGAATCTTAATTTCTGGTCTCAGGAACCAAATGTATTATTTATGTGTCTATGTCACATTTATTTATTCATCCAGGGAATGTCTAGAGGCCCGCAATATACTGGCTGCTTTATGCTTGGCCCTGAAGACACGAAAATGAACAAGGCGGGTTCCCATTCTTTTTTTTTTTTTTTTTTGAATGTTTATTCATTTTTGAGAGACAGAGCACAAGTGGGGGAGGGGCAGATAGAGAGGAAGACACAGAATCTGAAGCAGGCTCCAGGCTGCTGTCAGCACAGAGCCCAATGCGGGGCTCAAACCCACGAGCTGTGAGATCATGACCTGAGCTGAAGCTAGATGCTTAAGGACTGAGCCACCCACGCTCCCCAGAAGGTTCTCATTCTTAAGGAGCAGCCTCTTGTTCTCACTCTTCTTTCTCATCAGCTTGAGCACCCATACCTAGCAGCTGTCTCCCTCTTAAAAAATATTTCCCACTAAGGCACCCAGGTGGCTCAGTAGGTTAAGCAACTGACTCTGGATTTCAGCTCAGGTCATGATGTTACAGTTCATGGGATGGAGCCCCACGTTGGGCTCTGCACTGACAGCTTGGAGCCTGCTTGGGATTCTGTCTCTCCCTCTCTTTCTGCCCCTCCCCTGCTCACACGTGTGTGCATGCACGCTCTCTCTTTCTCAAAATAAATAAATAAACTTAAAAAAAAAAAAAGCTTCTCACCAGACCTAGAATTAACTCAACTCTAGACCAGTGTGTAGAATAATTACTAGAGTCCTGTGTGCTAGTCTCGTACTTTTTTTTTTTGACACTCACTCACTGTGTGCTCAAAAGCAAGTCAAGTCATCTCTCTGCCTTGGTTTCCCCTCTTGGGGAAGATCCGTGGGGTATCTACTTGCCCTCAGGGGCATAGGGAGGGTCGTACAGGACAGTGGATGCTGAGAGGGCTTGAAATGGAGGGAGCTGGTCTGAGTGTCACCATTACTGCCATCTATCCGGTCATGGGGTGTCACCACAACTTGCAGAGAATCTGGACATAAGTCAGAAAAAATAGAAATTGTTTTTTTTTTTCCTTCCTCAGTGGAAACACCTGCTTTGGAGGGGCTTAGGTTTCAATGAAAATATTTAAGAGTAGCTGTGTGATATTGAAAGAGTCATTTCTCCTTCCTGAGTGTCTGTTTATGTTCCTATGACATGAGGCAAG
Source organism: Herpailurus yagouaroundi (assembly GCF_014898765.1). NCBI lineage: Eukaryota > Metazoa > Chordata > Mammalia > Carnivora > Felidae > Herpailurus > Herpailurus yagouaroundi. The sequence continues at coordinate 2,720,074 of NW_024412449.1, read as the reverse complement.
GGGACTGGATTGATGGCTTTTAAACTATGCTCCAGAAAACTATGCACTGGGAAGAGACTCTTCTAACCCCACATGTGCAACTAGAGCAGCCAACATTAAAAAAAAAATTCCGGGGCGCCTGGGTGGCGCAGTCGGTTAAGCGTCCGACTTCAACCAGGTCACGATCTCACGGTCCGTGAGTTCGAGCCCCACGTCGGGCTCTGGGCTGATGGCTCGGAGCCTGGAGCCTGTTTCCGATTCTGTGTCTCCCTCTCTCTCTGCCCCTCCCCCGTTCATGCTCTGTCTCTCTCTGTCCCCAAAATAAATAAACGTTGGAAAAAAACAAAATTAAAAAAAAAAAAATTCCCCTAACTTTACATATTTGGCTTTATTGTAAGGTTTTCTTTTCTTTTTTCTTTTCTTTCCTTCTCTCTCTCCCTCAACTCCCTCTCTCTCTTTCTTTCTTTCCAAAATCCTGGAGCTAAATTAAAACGGGGGAGGGGGGTAAGAAAGCCTCACTGCTAAATAATCTGTAACATCCTTCTTTCTGTCACGTTCACACACATATGGACCCATGTGCTATTTATGTCACGTGTGTGCATTTCTCTTGCACGTGTTAGGTGTGCATGAGAGCCTCTGGGTACAGAATTCCTTTCTAAGACTCAGCAACGAGGGGCGCCTGGGCGGTTCGGTCGGTTGAGCACCCGACTTTGGTTCAGGTCATGATCTCGCAGTTTGTGAGTTCAAGCCCTGCGTCGGGCTCTGTGCCGACAGCCCAGAGCCTGGAGCCTGCTTTGGATTCTGTGTCGCCCTCTCTCTCTGCCCCTCCCCTGCTCATGCTCTGTCTCACTCTGTCTCAAAAACAAATAAAACATTAAAAAAAAAAATTTTTTTTTAAAGAATCAGCAACGAACCTGTAGTCTGCTTGCCTTTTATTTTTAAGCGTGTGCTCAGAGATGACCATGTTTAAGTGCAGCATTCGTGAGTCTGAATAACCTTCGGCAGCTGAAGGCTAAGAAATTCACCCGTCCGGGGAAAGCCTCTTCCCAAATGCTGGAGGGCCAGCACCTGTGACCGGAGGGTCCTGGGAAGTGGAGGGTTGTGGGAATAGCGCCACCTTGTGGTTCCTGCCGTCACTTGCCGGAGCAGGGCCTGCCTGGTCCCAGAGCTAAGTGCTGGCTCCTACGGGGACCAAACTCCTGGAAATGGGGGTTCTCAATTTATTGGGAAGGGGCGGGTGTTAGAGTCCAGGCTGCCCCCCAGCAGCAGGCCCAGCCGCCTCGCTTGGCAGCCCTTCTCCGAAAGCTGCCACACTGCCAAGGCCAGGGAGGGCTACCAGGCAGGGTGTGTGGTTGTTGGGAGGTGTGCCTCGTGGGACAGTGTCTGCGTCCAGAAAAGGAGGGCAGAGCCCGAGAGGAGAGGGGACAGATTTCACAACTGACGTGTGTGAGGCCGAGGTGTGAAGACTGTACACCAGAAGGTACACAGAGGGAGGGCAAGAAACTCAGGACACGTGTGAGGACAAGAGGACGCTGCCCCTCACCTTGACCTCACCCTGACCCAGTCCGGGGGTCCTGAGTGAGCCCTCCCACACTCCCTGTCCTCCCAGCCCTGGCACAGGGTGGCAGGGAAGATAAAACGAAATGTAAGGGACTTCGCCCAGTGCCTGGCACGTGGAAAGTCCTCAAAGCTTCCCACGTTTGTCCCCACCCTCTTCCACTCAGTGGACTAGACACGGGGTAACAGCCAGGAGCTGAATTGACCAGCATCAGAGCTGACCGCCCTGTGCAGCTCTGTCCCGCACAGATACACCACCTGCCGTGGATGCAAGCCCCGTCCTTGATCTAACATTTTCTAGTCGTCGCCTTGAAAAAAGTCGAAAGAAACAGGTGCAATTACTTTCCATAACATATTTCATTTAACCCAATATATCAATAGCTTGTCGTTTCACCATGTAATTAAAATAAAAATCAGAGATGCCCGGGTGGCTCAGTCGGTTAAGCATCCGACTTCCACTCAGGTCATGATCTCTCAGTTTGCAAGTTTGAGCCCCACGTGGGTTGGGCTCCGTGCTGACAGCTGGGAGCCTGGAGCTCGTGTCAGATTCTGTCTCCTGCTCTCTCTGCCCCTTCCCTGCTCACACTCTGTCTCTCTCAAAAATAAATAAATGTTAAACAAAATTTTAAATAAAAATCAGTAGGGAGATATTTTATCCACCCCCCCCTCCCCGCCCCCGTCCCTGTACTAAAGCCTTTGAAATTCGGTGTTTATTTGACACTGGTATCCTACCACAGGCCCTATTCTTTTTTTTTTTTTTTTAATGTTTATTTATTTTTGAGACAGACAGAGCATGAACAGGGGAGGGTCAGAGAGAGAGGGAGACACAGAATTCGAAGCAGGCTCCAGGCTCTGAGCTGTCAGCACAGAGCCCGACGCGGGGCTCAAACCCATGAACCGTGAGATCATGACCTGAGCCGAAGTCGGATGCTTAACCGACTGAGCCACCCAGGCGCCCCCCACAGGCCTTATTCTTAAGGACATCTGGGGTCTCTTCTCTGTCACTGAGTCACCGATGTACCCTGTGGCCCAGCGCAAATCACTCCCTAATGCAGGTCTTACTGTCCTTTCCTATGGGATATGGGGCTGGACTGCTGATCTCTGATGCTTCTTCCTGAAAGGAAGCTTTACGATCGCCAAACGAGGCCTAACCATGCCTTGCCCTGCTCTGCCTGCCTCAGGGGTTGTTGAGACACTCCGTTCAGGGCAAGCCTGTGAGAGCTCGCGGACACACAGCAAATGCTTTCCAGTGAGAGGGAAGCCCCTTATTCCTGTCATGTCTGCCCATCCCTGCTTCCGGAGGATTTCCAGAAGCCGCCCCGACTTCTCTGCCCAGACTCCAGAGCTCCAGATGTCGCTGACTGCAGCTCCCATAAAGGATTCCCTGGCCTTGTTCCTGGGCCTCTTCCCTCTTTCTGGGCTCCTCTCACGTGTTGAGCAAGACAGAGTCTGGGCTCTGCCGGAGCACCCTGAAAGCAGGCCTCCTTCGGTGCTGTGGAGAAACCGTGTGAGGCTGAAGTCTGAACCCCGTAAGGGTCTTGGCTCAGGCAGGCGTATGCCCTCCACGAGGGCCCAGCTCTCCCAGTGACAGAACTCAAGACTCAGTTTACGACTGATCTGCATCTGCATGCAACAGTGCCCCCGCCTTCTGGCCAGAGGGACATTCTTCCCAGCACAAACGTCTCTGTATCTCACTCCCTCTGTACTTTAGGACCGATTAAGTTGGAGAATTGGAGACCATCAGTCAATCCCTGCAGTTTCTCAATGGGGAAACTGAGGCGCAGAGAGGGGGAATGTTGCCAGGTCATGAAACTAGTCAGTGGCAGTCTCTAGACTCCCATCCTGGGCTCTCCCGTCCCCCTCCCCCCCCCCCCCCCCCCTCTCTACCACCAAACTACATAGCCTGTGTCCATCCACTGCATTTGCTGGCAGCTCTGGATCTGTCGTGGACAGCCTTGGAGAAAACCACTCAAGCTCAGAAGCCCCTGGGGGTTTGACTCGGGGTCTGCTGGATGCGGTGGGGGGTGCAGAAAACAAGGCCCTGGGTGAGCCGGACCCCTTCAGTCCCACACCCAGCTGTTTACGCTCCAGCCATCTTCCCCGTACACGGTCTCCCCTGGCTGGCCGCCTGGAGCCGCCCCCAGCCAGCCACTCTCCCTCTCCCCTCCAGGCCTTGGTCCCCAGGCCGCTCCCCACTGCCTCTCTATGCGTGGCCTGCTCTTACCCCCAGAGACCAGCCCACACATCACGTCCTTCATTCACCCTGTTTCCCACGGTCACCCTGTTATGGCCACCACCAAAGTCCTGTTCCGCTTCTCCATGCACATCCAGGGCCTGGCACAGTGTAATGATGGAGGTGTAAACGAGGTCCCGGACTCTGGAATGTTCCCATTCCAGACTGGAACAACACTCCGCCCCCTCCCCCAGTGCTCCTGGACAATGCTTCCCTCCCTTCTTTCCCCAAGTGCCCTTTCCCTGCAGGAAAGTGTCCCAGTGGGCCGAAGCAGGTGGCCTGACATTCCCCCTTGGCCTAACCAGGTGGGACCTGGGAGGTCTCTGACAGCCCCTGTCAGTCACCAGTGCCCAGTCTTGGTTCCTCCTGGAAGCTTGTATGCGCTGGCACTCTGCAAGTGCCCAGGAGGTGGCGCCAAAGTGCCGAAGAAGGGCCTGGTGGGCTCCCCTCCTCAGGGCCAGAGCCTGCCTTAGGTTCTGTTGTTGTGACAGGGTCCTGCCCTCCAATGGCTCCCTGACAGTGAAGGCCAGGAAGGTTTTGCTCATTACAGGGGCCCCGTGCTCCCTCAGGCTGGGCTCTGGGCCACTCTTTGTACCCCAGCCCCTGACCAGTCTGTGTGGGGAATGGGGGACAGAATGTCATGCAAGGAGTGACATCGTCCGTGTACTTCCTATGCTGGGATTTCCCATCACCACAGAGATGTCCGTGTCTTGGACTGGGAGCTGGCAGAGAACTTGACCATTATTAGGAGCTGGCATGCCTGAAATGGGTTACAAGTGTATGGGGACATTGACTCTCGGGGTCCTGGCCCCGGGGGTGGCTGGTGGAACCAGGTGGGTGGGACCCCTTGAGCCAGTTGCCTGTGGCAAGAAGCAGCCTCATTCATTGCACAATTATTATTATTATTTTCTACACAGGTATATCCGCTTTCCAAAAGTTCACGTTACATCACTCTGCTTGATGTGAGACCTATGTTGATATCTGTTTTCGCCCACTGCAAGAGACCCAAAGAGGATTTGGGCTCTTAAGAAAAGAGGCAAGAAGCAAAAATAGCGTTCAGCATTCGTTTTGCAGCGAGCCATTACAGAGGCAGTGGGTACCCCAAGCAGAGAGATCAGCCTTGCCAAGCTCCTTCCCCGGGAACCTGCTCAGCATCTCCACACCAAGCTGCCACAGCTTTGAACTGTGTCTGTGAGCATCTGTGTTTTATCTGGGTGTATTTTGTGTATCCACTAGCGAGATATGTCCTAAGGTATAAGAGAGGTTATTTGGGGGGCCTGAGAGGTTATTTTTCGGGCCTGCACGTGTAAATTAATGATAATGGCTTCTTTGCCTTACACCATTTTGGCTTGTGAAAGGTTTCATAGGAACGTTCTACGATTGGACAGCAAACCTGTATTTACTTGGAATGAACATGATTGGGAAGCACTTATCTTCGGCTCTGCTGTCCAGTAGGGACGCTAACCACTAGCCGCAGGTGACTATTTAAATTTAAATGACTTACAATTTTAAAAAATTCGAAGTCCACACCTGCCACATTTCAGGCACTCAGTGGCCATACTGTGGCTAGCAGCTCCCATATCAGACGACATAGAAACGAGTATTTCCATCATCGCAGAAAGTTCTGTTGGATAACGCTAATCTAGAACTTACTCTAACCTCTTCGGGACAGGGTGTGGTCTAGAATTTCAGAAAGCTTTTGACTCTAGTGCACTACCTTCTACTGCTGTGGTTGTTGCATCAGGGGATAGAGAAATGGAGTCAGACGGACCCAGGACTCACCCCTGACTTTGCCATTTACTAGTTTTGTGGGCCTGGAGAAGTCACTTCGCCTCTGTCAGCCTCCGTTTTCTCATCTATGCAATGCGGACAGTATCACCCCACGGCCCTGGTTACTGGGAGGATTAAATGAGGTAGGGCAGGTGAGTCACCAGAGGCAATGCCTGGCATGCAGTTTTATGGCCTGACCACCCCAGCCTGATTCCGTCCTCTTGCATCCACTCAACCCACAAAAGCCCTTATCTCTGGTCTCTACTATGTTCAGACCTGTGTCGGGTCCCGAGGTTTATTCAAAGGGAGCACCGGGCTTAATTCTAGAAGGAGATTGCAATCTAGGTGAGAGGGCAAGATAAGTGCATGAAGCAACCTGAACGCAATTCTTAGGCAATACACAGGGCAGCGCGTTGTGCGGCGATACAGGGCCCAACGGGAAAGGCATTTGTAGGGCAGGAGGTTTATGTGACAGGCCTCGTAGAGGGAGGGGTGAGAAGGGATCTGGTCTGCAAGGTAGCATCGGGTGGGACGGGCAGAGCTGATTGGAGAATGGTGCCGGGGCAGAGGAACAGCATGAGCGAAGGCAGAAGCCGAGGTGGGTAAAGGAGTGGCCTGGGTTAACGTGCGGGCGGTGAGGGGCAGCTGAGCCGAGTTTTTTTGTGAGGGGGAGGTTTTTGTGAGGGGGAGCCAGGAGGGTTTGCTAAGAAAATCACGCAGCTCTTGGAAGCCTGGCTGAGTTGCTTGAGTCTGATGAAGCAGGTGGTTCCTGGGCAGGTGGGGCTTTGCACTGAGAACCAGGCAGAGGCTGAGGAAGCCTGTGCTGCCAGCATCAGGAGGAGGGCCTGTGAGGGAGTCAAGGTGACTGTCAGGGAGCTGTGACAGCAGGGACCTGTACTGAAGGCCCTTCACATACGTGTTCACCAGAAAGGGCACTCAGTTGGCTTGTACCAGTAGTCCAGGTGGCCGTGGGCAGAGGGTGGGTAGTGAGAGGAGGCAGGATGGAGGAAATGCATTCACAGCATATCCAGATCTGAGCCCCAGCCCCTCAGGCAGCTGAGAAAAAGAACAGGGTGAGGGCTGAGACGGGATGTAGCAGTGAGCGCAGGCGGGAGGGGACTCCAGACTGGACTAGGTGTCTGAGAAGCAGGGCTGGGTACAGATTCACAGGGCAGAAGCCCCTTTCCCTATGTGCACGTGCCCGTAGCCCCCCCCACACACACACACGCAAGTACATGCGTACAGCCCCCAACTTACATGTGCATGTTCATCATACCCAGAGACCCTTAAGGAAACATGCATATGCACATTTATGCAAATGCACGTGTATGCACACATGCAGGCAAACATCAACACACATGTGTATATACACGTGTGCTCCTCCTGATCCGGCCTCTGCTGGGGCTGGAGCTGGGGCTGGCATTGGGTTCACAGCAACCAGGCCGGGAAGAATCTGTCCTGCCTGGGCACTGAGACCATGTCTGATGGAGGCTTCTCCAGCCTCCGCTTGTAAACACTATTTATTTTGGAAAGCAACTTCTCTATTTTCAAATAAAAAGTTGGGACATGTGGTATTGGATTTCCCTGATCTGACACTGACCTAGAAAAATGTGCTGGCGGGAACAGAAACTGCGTTGCCCCACTGTGCTGGCAGAGGCTCAAGTGCGTTTTGTTCTTCTTGGCCTTGACTGCAAAGGTTAAGGTGCAAGCCAGGGGGTAGCGCCATCTCCTTGTCCAAGCAGCGTTCTTTCTACTTCCTTCTACAGGGCTCGGGGTGGCTGAGGCCTGGGGGCCTCCTGCAGGCCTGTGTGCTCAGGAGCAGGCTGGCAGGGTAAATCAGAGGTGGCTCTGGAGGGCCAGCGTCCAGAGGGTAAGCAGCTACAGCCCATGCAAAACAAGTATGGGGCCCAGCTAGGGGGGAGTCCCCAGAGTTGTCATCAGGGGAATGGGAAATGCAGCTTCAGTTCTGGATGAGGGTTTTTTTTTTTAATGTTTATGTTTTTATTTTATTTTATATTTGAGAGAGAGAGAGTGAGAGAGAAAGAGCGCGAGCAGGGGAGGGGCAGAAAGAGGGAGACACAGAATCTGAAGCAGGCTCCAGGCTCTGAGCTGTCAGCACAGAGCCCGATCTCATGAGCTGTGAGATCGTGACCTGAGCTGAAGTCAGACGCTTAACCGACTGAGCCGCCCAGGTGCCTCCGGATGAGGTTTGAAGCAGGCTCCTGTTCCTTGAAGGAGAACAGGCTTCCAGGACACAGAGCAGCCAGGCCTGTCTGGTGAAGGTCATGGTCTGCTACAGGCCTGTGGGGGGTGTGGATACTACTGGTATAGAGTCCAAGGCAGGAGCCCCGTATCGGGAACATCGACACCCACAGTCCCTTTAGGGGTGCAAAGTCCTCATCTGATTGGCATCAAAGGAGGCTCAAGGAGGAATATGCAATCCATTGCCCCACAGAACCCCTCAGAATCCCTCAGCCGGTGACTTAATTCTGTCCCTGTTGAGACCAGGCTTCCCATTCTGCCCGTTTTCCTCATGGCCTCTTGTGAGGATAAAATGAGATCAGAAATGTAACACGCCCAGCCAGGGCCGGTGACACAGGAAGTGCTCGGTAAATCCGAGATCAAATCCTGGCTTTACCACTCACTCGCTGTGTAGACTAGGGCAGACTACACACCTGTGCCTTCACTCCCTCATCTATAGAAGGCAGGGAATAATAAAACATACCTCACGGAGCGGTCGGGGATCTGATGAGTTAATACACATAAGGCACTGTGAATAGTGCCTGGCTCTTAAGAAGCACGATTAAGTGTTTACTATGAATTAAATGTTATTCTTAGTAAGCTACTCATGTATTCATTCACTTATTCATTCAGCAAGTATTTATTGAGGGCCTGCTATGTGTCAGAATACCGTTCAGGCACTGGGAATACAAGGGTGAATAAGAGACAAACCCTGTGGTAGGTAGAATGATGTCTCCCCACCCCCCGGACATCCACGTTCTAATCCCAGAATGCGTACATAGTCTGTGCTACATGCAGAGGGGAGTTAAGGTTTCCAATTAGCTGGCCAGAAGATAGGGAGATTATCTTGGGTAATCAGGGGGCGGGTGCTCAACGTAATCATGAGGGTCCTTCTGAGTAGAGGAGGAAGATGAGAGGCAGAGGCAAACGTGTGAGGGCGAAGCGGGGGTCAGAGTGATGTGATTTCGGGCTTTGAAGATGGAAGAGGGCCGCGAGCCAAGGAGTGTGTGTGGCCTGTGGAAGCTGGGAAAGGGAAGGGGCTGAACTCCCCCCGCTGGAGCCTCCAGAAAAGAACGCAACTCTGCCCCTGATTTTGGCCAGTGAGCCCTCCGCCCTCCAGAACTGTAGGAAAATAAGTCTGTGTTGTTTTCAGCCAGTAAATTTGTGGGAATTTGTGACAGCAGCCATAGGGTACTAACATAAACCCTTCCTCTGGGAGCTTACATTCGCGTAGGGGGAGATAGATAATAAGGAAATAAACATGGTGTGTGGGACGGGCAATTGCTCTCCTTTCTGTGGGGTGGTGAGCCAGGCTGCTGAGCTCAGATGTAGCAGCAGAGAGGAGGGGGCAGGACAGGCTGGGTGGAGCTCGCCAGTCGGCCATCCCCCCAGCCATCGGCCCCCCCCCCACGGGTCATGCCCCTCCTTTCCATCTCAGTGCTCCTGGGCTCTGGTGGGATGCACAGCTTGCGCTCCGGGCTCCTGCTGGGGAGGGGCAGGTGTGCAGAGTCAGGTGCAGGGGTGGGTGGGGCTGCTGCCAGAAGTCTGGGCCAACTAGCTTGCCCCCAGGAGGCCTGCTGGTGAGGCCAGGAGAAGGATGAGAACGATGAGAATATGGATTTGTCAGAGCGAGGGAGGGAGAGCCAGCTGCCCCTGCGAGAGCCTCTCCAGGTTTTTGTGGTGCAAGCTCTTGACTGAGCTTAATGAGCGGCACCTAGAATCAGCTCTAGGTAGTTTCGTTGGAAACATCTTCGCCGCAGGCATTTTCACTGCATTTCTAATCAACCGTAAGGCAGTTTTGCAGTAAAAGATAAAATAACTGGCTGGCTGGTTACATTCCCCCATTGACGAATCCACTGCCTTTGGCAGAGTCGACGTATTGAATGAAGCTAGTTGTCAATTGGGTTTTATTTCTCCATGGACACAATTCTCACTTTTGTGTTACAGTAGACCCTGCTCTCCACTTTTTGCGCTCCAGGGTTTCTGTTACCTGTGGCCAACCGCGTTCTGGAAGCAGATGATCCTCCTTCCGACATAGGGCCAGAAGGTCAATAGCAGCCCACCGGGTCACGCTGCCTAGGTCATTCACCGCACTTCATCTCATCACGTAGGCGTCCTATCATCTCCCATCAGCACAGGAAGAAGGGTGAGTACGGGACAATAAGATATTTTGAGAAACACACATTCACATAACCTTTATTACAGCATAGTGTTATAATTGTTCTATTTTATTATTGCTAATCTCTTACTGTGCCTAACCTATAAGTTAAACTTTTTCCTAGGTGCGTATGTCTAGGAAAAAACAGTACATCCAGGGGTTCAGTACCCTAGGGGGTCTTGGACTGTGGTCCCTCGGGGCCAAGGGGGGACTGCGGTAGGTAAATGTCAGCTAGCCTTTACAGTGGTCTTACAGCGACCGGTAGGTGGGCCGTCTTAAGACGGTGGATGGTAACAACTACAGAGATCACTTTGATAGAAGATCCGGTGATAAAGCTTCCTGGAGGCGTGAAATAGAAAGTAAAAGGCCAGACTGCACGCTACACTCTGCAGGACAGTGAAAACGTACCAGTCCCCACAATAGCAAAGCTCAGTTACAAGTGTGTTAGAGCCTTAGCCTTTCTTCCCCATGCCCAGAACGAGCAGCCCAGAACCATGCACAACACGATGCAAGCGTGTATCCTCGTGCTTGGAAAGCTGATACCTCTCTTAATGAAGGAAGAAATTAATTATGAATTGTATTAATTTTTTTCATGTTTCACTATACCCTTAAATTTTTTTTAATGTTTATTCGTTTTTGAGAGAGAGAGAGAGAGAGAGAGAGAGAGAGAGAGAGAACGAGCGGGGGAGGGGCAAAGAGAGAGGGAGACACAGAATCTGAAGCAGGCTCCAGGCTCTGAGCTGTCGGCACAGAGCCCAACGTGGGGCTTGATCCCACAGACCATGAGATCATGACCTGAACCGAAGTCGGATGCTCAACCGACCTAGCCACCCAGGTACCCCTCATTATATCCTTTTCGGTGTCCCTCTTTTAGATTTCATTATTTTATCTTCATAGCAGAATTGCCTTCCAGCAAACTAATTTTGTGGCAAGGATGTTCATGGCAAAATGCCAGACACGCAGAGAAATCCTCCCTTTAGGAGGCTGTAAAACACCACTTGGACTTGACTTTCATCTCGCCCAGCTGCTTACCAAAGCCTTCCTCTTTCATCTTCGAGGGCTTTAATTGGCAGGTCTGAGCCCAGAGAACTACCTCGGGAGGTGGCGGAGGCCTGGCTTGAAGTCGGCCTCCCCAGCCCCTCCCTGTTCAAGTCACTGAAGTCTGCTCCAACCCAGAGCTTACGCAGAGCAGGTCTTGAGGAGCAGCTGCCTACCACCAGTTGGGGGGCTGCTACTCAGCTGTAGACTTTGAATGGATGGTGCCTTGTGGCCTATGTTCAGGAATTCACGTAGTGCACTGCTCAAGGGTGTTACACCTAAGGGGCATCTTCCACATGGTAGATTCACACTTATGTGAGTGCATGCTGGATGGCACAGGGACTCCGGGTTGCCAGATAGGTATCAGGGAAGAGTTATCTTTGACCTCAACTCACGATGGCACTTGGGCCTGTGCATGAGCTTGGCATACGTGTGTGCATCCTATAATGCCTGCGCTCTAGCTGCCCTTTAGTGCCTGACTCACAGGCCCCTGAGACTTTGAACCTGACATGGTTGCCTCACAGGGGGTGGGTGGGGAGGAGCGGGGTTTCCTGTGTCCCCAAGTGTGCCCCTGTGTTGTGTGTGCATGGAGCCAGTGCTGCTGTTTAGCAGGCAGAGTTTAGGTTGTTCAGAGATCTACTCACTCGACCTTTCTTTTAACCTGAGGAAGGGGCATCTTTTCCTAATTTGCGTGAAGGTGTCCCATGGGCCATGCAGGCCCTGCCCTGGTTCACAGAGATGCAGCCTTTGCAGCCGCCGTCTGTGCAGTGAGGCCTCACCCTCCATGTCCCTGTGTAACGTTTCAGTTCTCAAGTAGCTCCCACCTTGCTCCCCGGGTCAGCCTTGACCTGGACCCTGATTCCACTCATCTCTGTCTCTTAACCCTGACACTGGACCCAGAACCCTGCCCCTGCCTGGTGTCCACAGTGCCTCAGCTCACTACCTGCAACTCACCTGCCCTGCAGAGGCCTCGGCCAGGGCCAAAGGCAGTGTCCGCACCGTCATGGATGAGCCGAACATGGGAGTTGAGAAAATACTTCTGAAGCTAGACCTAGGGAAGGGGTAGAGTGCAAACCAGGAGAGCCTTTCGGGGGATGAACTGGCCAACGTGGATGCACGTCTTTTGGGACCATGATGCTGCTCTAGGGAATTTGCGCTTCAGAGAGTATCCACGATGTGTGCACAGATTTTGCCAAAGGTATTAGTTGAAGCATTGTCTCTGTTAGCAGCAGTTGAAAATAACCCAAAAGTCTATCAGGAGAAGGAGTGACTGAATCATAGATTGTCCTTGACTTACACACACAGGAACGTTCCCAGAAATCCATCCAAATGTCAAATGTTTGAAACTGGGACAGTAGCTTATTTTGAAAAACTAACAGTAGCTTTTAAAGTTTATTTATTTATGAGAGAGAGAGAGAGAGAGAGAGAGAGAGAGAGAGAGCGCTCATATGCCAGCAGGGGAAGGGACAGAGTGCAAGGGAGAGGAAGAATCCCAAGCAGGCTCTGAGCTGTCAGCCCAGAGCCTCGACAAACTGCAAGATCATGACTTGAACCAAAATCCAGAGTCAGACGCTTAATCAGTTAAGCCACCCAGGTGCCCCTAAGCTTTATAAAGTTGGAAATGATGTTAATATCCACGATTCCTCTCCCCCACCACTATTTTAAAAACATTATCAAATCACTGAACATGCCTAACTGTTTAGACACAATCTTGAATAACGTGTCTGAGTTGGGGTTTCCCCAAAAGCAATACCTGAGACAAAAATTTGAGTGCAGGCAGGTGGGAAGTCAGGCTGCAGGACACGGAAGCAGTAAATGCTGAGGGGAGACGGTGAGGCACTCGTTGGGTCTGTTATGGTATGTCTCCAGATTTTGTATGTTTTTCCCTGAATCTCGTTCTTTTCTTTAACCAATGAACCTACAGGCGGCAAGCCAATCCAAAGGGTGTTCATTTGAGAATAAAGATTCCCCACGTGGTTTCTGATCTTTGTCACAGTTTAGTGATTAGGTGTCAATCTTTCTACTTTCCACGGCTCTTTATAAAATAGTAAGCATCGAATGCAATCTCCAAGTAAGTGCACAAGAAACAGCACCAATGGCCAACACTTATAAAAACATACTCATGTTCACTTTAGCCTCATTGCAATGGTATGGGGGTAGATACCATGATGGCTATTGGTAGTTTATAGATAAAGAAGTGGAGGCCCAGGGAGGTTAAGTAACTTGCTCGCAGACACACAGCCATTAGGCAGCAAATGTTGGCAGTCTTGCTCCAGAATGCTTGCTCCTAATCAGCCTATATGGCAATGCCTGGGCAACTGCTAGGAACAGTTGCTTAGCTGATTGGTAGAAGTCTGAACGTGGCGTATGGAATGGAGTTGAGGGGTGTTAGTATTAACGTACAAAAATATAAGTTTTCAAATTTAAATATATCAACACCAGGGCAGTACCAAATGGTTTATGGCTGTAGCCGGTAGAAATCTTAGTCTATTAACTTGGGTGGGCTAGAAACATACATCTCATTATTTCCAGTGCCTGAGATGAGTTTTATTTTAGACATATCTCACTAAATGGGGGAAAATAATCCCAATAAGTGCACGGGCTGCCTTGACCCCTCTCCTGGGGCCGGGGAAGGTGTATGGTGATGTATGTTGGTTGAAGTGGGATGGCGGTAAGGGTCGCAAAGAGAGGGCCTCCTTGCCATTTGTTACTGGGTCCCTTGTCCACACCAGCTCCTCCATCCTGAGTCCCTCTGGGTGCACTGGCTCTGTGGCAGTGAAAGGGCATCTCTCGAATGCCCTTGACGACCCTGAAAGCAAGCCTGTTTACTTCTGCTTTCTGAGATCAGCCCCTGTGTCTGTGTGTGACACTGTCCTTTCCCTCACCCACCCCTACATGAGGGGACTCTGCCCGGGAGAGGGAGGGGACAATGTAGTGCAGTAGACCCTGCTCCTGTCCTAACCTCTCTCTTTCTCTTTTTCTCCCATTGAAGAAGTTTTTTTTGGTGTTTGTTTTTGTTTTCCTTTCAAGAGTGAGAAAAACAGCTCCATCCAGCGACTCTAGCTCCACATCGGGTGTATTCTCCATCGCCAATTCCTTTCTGTTGCTGCTGTTTTGGTTTTTTATTGTTGAATAACAAGCTACCCTATAAATTGGTGGTATAAAACATACATTTTAATTTGGTCTAGAGTTGCCAGATGAACTATGGTGAATATGTTACCTGTGTATATTTTATCCTTAAGTGTTAAAAAATTAAAATTTATCTTCAAATACTATATGTATAAAGCTTAATCCCAGTTAAATTTGGATTTTAGATAATGTACTTTTTTTTTTTAGTATAAGTATATCCCATGCAATACTGGGGACATACTTACACTAAAAAATTACTTGTTCTTGATCTGAAATTCAAATTTAACCAGATGTCCTATCTTTTTATTTGCTGAATACAGCAACCCTATTTTGGTCACTGTTTTGTGGGTCAGGAATTTGAGCAGGGATTGGAAGGGGTAAAGGATACCCTTCCATGTTGGGTCTTCACATCCATGTCTGGTGCAAGGGTGCTTCCCAGCCTCACACTCTCTCTTCACATGAAGTCTCATCCTCCAAGGCTTTTCCATGAAGTTGGGGATTCTCACACAATGGCGGCCTCAGGAGAGGAAACTTGGTTAGTATTTCAATAGGTCATCCCACCATACAACCAAAAAACTTGATAGGGTCGGATATTACATACAGATGATCCCTGATTTACAGTGGTTCTACTTACGAGTTTGTGTGTGTGTGTGTGTGTGTGTGTGTGTTTAAGTAAGCTTCACTCCCAGCAAGGAGCCCCATGCAGAGCTTAAACTCATGACCCTGAGATCAAGACTTGAGCCATCCCCTAAGTGCCCCTCAATTTAGGATTTTTTTTTTAACTTTACATCGGTGTGAAAGTGACACACATGCAGTAGAAACAGTCGTCTGAATTGTGAATTTTGATCTGTTCCTGGGCTAGCGATATGATGAACCTGAAGCTTCCAGTCAACCACACCATCACAGGGTTTAACAACCGATACCCTCACAACCCTTCTGTGGTCATACAACTGTTCTGGTGTTTGCTCTCAGTACTGTGTTCAATATGTTACGCTAGGTAGTCAACACTTCATTATAAAATAGTGTTGGTATCAGACGATTTTGCCCAACTGTAGGCTAATGTTCTGAGCACGTTTGGGGTAGGCTAGGCAAGGCTATGATAGGTTGGTTAGGTGAATAGGCATATATCTTTTTATTGTGCTTTGCTTTATTGCACTTCGTGGATACAGTGCTTGTTTTTTTTTAAACAAATTGAAGGTTTTGTTAGCCCCACACCATGCAAGTCGATTGGCGCCATTTTTCCAACAGGATTTGCTCACTTCTTGTGTGTGCCTCACAATTTTAGTAATTCTCATAATATTTTAAGCTTTTTCATTATTTATTATGGTGATCCATGATCAGTGATCTCTGATGGTACCATTGTAATTGTTTCGGGGTATTGTGAACCGTGTTCATATAAGGTGGTGAACTTAATTGTTGTATATGTTCTGACTGTTCCACTGACTGGCCATCCTCCCATCTCTCTCCCTCTCCCTGGACCTCCCTATTCCCTGAGATGCAAGAATATTGAAATTAGCCCAGTTAGTAACCCTACCATGGCCTCTAGGTTTCAAGTGAAAGGAAGAGTCACATACCTTTTTTTTTAGAGACAGAGAGAGACAGAGACAGAGAGAGTGCATGAGCTGGCAAGGGACAGAAGGAGAGAGAGAGACAGAGAGAGAAAATATCCCAAGCAGGCTCCACATACAGAGCAGAGCCTGATGTGAGGCTTGACCCCATGATCTTGGAATCATGACCTGAGCTGAAATCAAGAGTTGGATGCTCAACCAACTGAGCCACCCAGGCATCCTGTCTCTCACCTTAAATCAGAAGTTGGAAATGATTAAGCTTAGTAAGGAAGCTGAGCTCGGCCAATAGCTAGACCTCTCACACCGAACAGTTAGCCAAGTTATAAATGAAAAAGAAAAGTTCTTGAAGGATATTAAAAGTGCTATTCCAGTGAAAACACAAATAATAATAAAGTTAAAAAGCCTTATTGCTGATATGGAGAAAGTTTTAGTGGTCTGGGTAGAGAATCAAACCAACTACACCATTCCCTTGAGCCAAAGCCTAATCCAGAGCACGGACCTAACTCTCTTCGATTCTAGAAAGGCTGAGTGTGGTGAGGAAACTGTAGAAGAAAAGTTTGAGGCTAGCAGAGGTTGGTTCATGAGGTTTAAGGGAAGAGGCCATCTCTGTAACATAAAGGCACAAGGTAAAGCAGCAAGTGCTTATATAGAAGTTGCAGTGAGTTGTCCAGAAGATCTAACTAAAAGAATTAATGAAGGTGCTACACTAAATTACAGATTTTTAATGTAGACCTAACAGCCTTCTACTGGAAGAAAATATCATCTGGGACTTCCATAGCTAGAGAAGAGAAGTCAGTGCCTGGCATCAAAGCTTTAAAGGACAGACTGACTCTCTTGTTAGAGTCAAATGCAGCTGGTGACTCTGAGTTAAAGCCATTGTTCATGGAACATTCTGAAAATCCTGGGGCCCTTTGGAATTGTGTGCAATCTACTGTGCCTGTGCTTGATCAATAGAACAACAAAGCCTGGATGACAGCACATCTGTTTACAACATGATTTATGAATATTTTAATATTTAATATTTGAGACCTGCTCAGAAAAAGAGATTCCTTTCAAAATATTACTGCTCATTGACAATGCACCTGGTCACCCAAGAGCTCTGATGGAGATGTACAACAAGACTCACATTTTCATGCCTGTAACACAATATCCATTCTGCAGCCCATGGATCCAAAAGTAATTTTGACTTTCAAGTCTTATTATTTAAGAAACATATTTTGTAAGGCTGTAGTTGCCATAGATTTTGATTCCTCTGATAGATTTGGGCAAAGTCAGTTGAAAACCTTCTGGAAAGGATTCACCATTCTAGATGCCATTAAGAATATTCGTGATTCATGGGAAGAGAACAAAATATCAACAATAACAAGAGTTTGGAAGAAGATGATTTGGGCCCTCATGGATGACTTTTGAGGAGGGACTTTAGTGGAGGAAGTAACCACAGACCTGGCAGGAAAAGCAAGAGAATGAGAATTCGAAGTGGAGCCTGAAGATGGAACTGAATGGCTACAATCTCATGATAAAACTTGAACAGATGAGGAGTTGTTTCCTGAGGAGAAAAAAAAAAAGGGTTTTCTTGAGATGGAATCTACTCCTGGTGCAGAGGCTGTGAAGACTGTTGAAATGACAACAGAAGATTTGGAATGTTACATAAGCTTAGTTGATAAGGCAGAAACAGAGTTTGAGAGGATTAATTCCAATTTTGAGAGAAGTTCTACTGTGGGTAAAATGCCATCAAATAGCATTGTGTGTTACAGAGAGATCATTCATGAAAGGAAGAGTCAATTGATGCAGGAAACTTCAATGTTGTTTTATTCTAAGAAATCGCTACAGCCAGCCCAACCTTCAGCAACCCAGCAACCTGATCAGTCAGTAGCCATCAACACTGAGACAAGACAGTCCACCAGCAAAAAGATTACGACTCCCAGAAAGCTCAAATGATGGTTGGCATTTTTTAGCAAGAAATTATTTTGTAATGCTTATTTGTTTGAGAGAGAGAGAGAGCAGGCGAGCATGTGCACAAGTAGGGGAGGGGTAGGGAGAGAGAGAATCCCAAGCAGGCTCTGCACTGTCTGTGCAGAGACCAATGTAGGGCTCAAACTCACAAACTACAAGATCATGATCTGAGCCAAAACCAAGAGTCAGACAGTCAACCAAGTGAGCCACTCAGGCGCCCCAAGAAATTATTTATTTATTTATTAAAAACAATTTTTTTTAACATTTATTTATTTTGGAGGGAGAGAGAGACAGCAGGAGCAGGGGAGGGACAGAGAGAGAGGGAGACAGAATCCAAAGCAGGTTCCAGGTTCTGAGCTATCAGCACAGAGCCCAAAGTGGGTCTCGAACTCATGAACCGTGAGATCATGACCTGAGCCAAAATCAGACGCTTAACTGACTGAGCCACTCAGGTGCCCCCACAAGAAATTATTTTTAAATTAAGATATGTACAGAGCTTTTTTTTTTTTTTTACACAATGCTATTGCATACTTAATAAACTATAGTATTAGTGGAAACATAACTTTTATACGCACCGGGAAACCAAAAAATTCATTCGACTCACTTTATTGTGATATTCGCTTTCTTGGGGTGGTCTGGAACTAAACCTACAGTATATCCAATGTGTGCCTGCATTTTTGACTCACAGTATTTCAACTTAGGATGGGTGTATTAGGATGTAACCCCATGGTAGGTCAAGGAATATATGTAATGACTCAGAAAGATATTCATAAAATGTTAGGTGTAAAAATCAGGTTACAACAATGTGTTTACAGTATGATGTTTAAAAAAAGTGTTACCATGTAAATATTGGATAACTATATGCAATAATATTGCATTATTATTATTGCATATTAATTATATGCAATAATATTGCATTATTATTATTGCATATTAATTATATGCAATAATATT